>NW_020664417.1:21801320-21827233 GCF_002925995.2 Terrapene triunguis | reverse complement strand
GGGCTTGGGGAGGAAATGCAGCCATGGTGCTTTGGTTAATTGCAGTTGTTGGATTTAATGTGGAGATGCTGGTGGTCAGTGATGCATAGGAAGTTGGACTAGATGGTATGATGGCCCCTTCTGGGCTTTATGTTCTGACTCATCACCTGGCTGCTAGGTTGCAGAAGACACCAGAGTAGGTTGATTACAGTTTGGGGTATACTCTAAAGCCTGATGCTTGCATTATAATGCAACTGATACTAATGACGTAAATATGTAATGCATACTTGATTTTTTTTAAAAAAAGTAATACACAGTAGTGGATGCCAGACAATTTTCTGGTAGGTCTGCTCTTAAGTTTGTGAGAAGCTACTCAAGGATTTAGAATGGTAGTGCCGGGGAGACAGTTTGTGGGCAGAGGGCATGTGACATGATAAAAGATGTATCTAAATGGTGAAGCCATTTGATTACATTTAAACAGATATTTTGCCACCCTACATCTGAGGGGTGTGTATATAACATATAAAATTGATATTAATTGCAACAAACTTGTCCTGTGTTTGTAGTAGTAGAAGGCATGAGTGGAGAAATCTACCTGTTTTTTCCCTTCAGAAACGGTTGTATTTTAAATTCTCATTTAAACTGAAGCATCTCTAAACTTATTAATGAAAACCTTTTAAAGCACTGCTGTCTGGTATGGCATTGAGTTTTCACATGTTCTTGGATTCCTGAAATGTTACTGTTGTAGAAGTCCTAAGATTTTTCATAAACATTAGAGGAAACAGGACTGAAATTTATATAGAAGCATGTCTGTCTGTCATATAAAGATATGCTTCTGGTTTTTTTATAGCCCTCTTTTTTTCCCCCCCCCCTCCTCCCTCCCCCCAGTGTACGGTGATAATGATGGGATCTCTACTATCAATTGCCCTATGACAAGCTTGTCTCCTGTAGAACCTTGTTACTAGTCGCTTCATTCCACAGCTTGTGCTAAGCAGAGAGTTGTGCTGTTTCTTTAATTGTCTTTTGCAGTGGTCCCTTCCTCTTATCTGGTGTGCTCAGATCCTGAAAGAAAGAATTATTCTTTACTCTAGGGGCTCCAAAAGTTATACCACTCTTGAGTAAAACAGCTATATGAGTCCAAAACTTGGCCTTGCATTCAGAATGTTAGCAGCTATGCTGTGAAGACAGTATGATTATTTGAGTAACTAAGGGTATGTCTACACTACGAAATTAGGTTGATTTTATAGAAATCTATCTTTAAAAAGTGATTTTATACAGTCGATTGTATATCACCACTAAGCACATTAAGTTGGTGGAGTGCGTCCTCAATATCGTGGCTAGCATCGACTCATGGACCGGTGCACTGTGGGTAGCTATCCCACAGTTCCCGCAGTCTCCGCTGCCCATTGGAATTCTGGGTTAAGCTCCCAATGCCTGATGAGGCAAAAACATTGTCGCGGGTGGTTTTGGGTACTTGTCATCAGTCTCCCCTCCCTTCCTCCGTGAAAGCAAGGGCAGACAATTGTTTCACGCCTTTTTTCCTGGGTTACCCGTGCAGACGCCATAGCACGGCAAGCATGGAGCCCACTCAGCTCACTGCTGCTGTTGTGAGCATTGTAAACACCTCGCGCATTATCCTGCAGTATGTGCAGAGCTTAGAGCAAGGAGCCGCCAGCACAAGGATGATTGTGAGGAGGACATGGGCACAGAGGTTCCTGAAAGCCCGGGATGTGGCAATTGGGGCATCATGGCGGCAGTGGGGCAGGTTGATACAGTGGAACGCCGATTTTGGGCCTGGCAAACAAGCACAGACTGGTGGGACTGCATAGTGTTGCAGGTATGGGATGATTTCCACTGGCTGCGAAACTTTTGCATGCGTCAGGCCACTTTCCTGGAACTTTGTGAGTTGCTTTCCCCCGCCCTGAAGCGCGGGAATACCAAGATGAGAGCTGCCCTGACAGTTGAGAAGCGAGTGGCAATAGCCCTGTGGCAACTTGCAATGCCTGACTGCTATCAGTCAGTCAGGAATCAATTTGGACTGGGCAAATCTACTGTGGGGGCTGCTGTGATCCAAGTAGCCAGTGCAATCACTGACCTTCTGCTATCAAGGGTACTCTGGGAAATGTGCAGGTCATAGTGGATGGCTTTGCTGCAATGGGGTTCCCTAACTGTGGTGGGGTGATAGACGGAACGCATATCCCTATCTTGGCACCGGATCATCTTGCCAACCAGTACATAAACTGCAAGGGGTACTTCTCAATGGTGCTGCAAGCACTGGTGGATCACAAGGGACGTTTCACCGACATCAACATGGGATGGCCGGGAAAGGTGCATGATGCTCGCATCTTTAGGCACTCCGGGCTGTTCGAACAGCTGCAAGAAGGGACTTACTTCCCAGACCAGAAAATTACCGTTGGGGATGTTGAAATGCTTATAGTTATCCTTGGGGACCCAGCCTACCCCTGGCTCCCATGGCTCATGAAGCTGTACACAGACAGCCTGGACAGTAGTAAGGAGCAGTTCAACTATAGGCTGAGCAAGTGCAGAATGGTGGTAGAATGTGCCTTTGGACATTTAAAAGCTCGCTGGCACTGTTTGCTGACTAGGTTAGACCTGAGCACAACCAATATTCCCATTGTTATTGCTGCTTGCTGTGTGCTCCATAATATCTGTGAGTAAGGGGGAGACGTTTGTGGCGGGGTGGGAGGTTGAGGCAAATTGCCTGGCGGCTGATTTTGAGCAGCCAGATACCAGGGCGATTAGAAGAGCACGGTACATCAGAGAGGCTTTGAAAACCAGTTTCATGACTGGCCAGGCTACAGTGTGACAGTTATGTGCGTTTCTCCTTGATGCAAACCTGCCCCCCTTCGTTGATCTTAATTCCCTTTAAGCCAACCACTCTCCCCTCTTCGATCACAGCTGGCAAAGGATATAAAGTCACTATTGTTTTGAAACCATGCATTCTTCCTTTATTAATTAAAAAAAAAAAAAGAGATAACTGACAAGGTAGCCCGGTGGGGTAGGGGAGGATAAGGCCACGTTGCTTATTGTAGTCACAGTACAAATCAAAACTGTTTGAATGACAGCCTTCTGTGGCTTGGGCCATCCTCTGGAGTGGAGTGGCTGGGTGCCCGGAGCCTCCCCCCGACTCCCCCGCGTTCTTGGGCGTCTGGGTGAAGAGGATATGGAACTTGGGGAGGAGGGCAGGTGGTTATACAGTGGATGCAGCGTCGGTCTGTGCTCTTGTTCGCTTTCCTGCAGCTCCACCAGATCCCTCCTCGTGTCTGTTTGCTCCGCCATTAGCCTCAGCATCGCCTCCTGCCTCTTCTCATCGCACTCACTTAATGCTTTCCTGGCTTCTGCCACTGAATGCCTCCATGCATTCAGCTGTGCCCTATCAGTGCGGGAGGACTGCATGAGCTCGGAAAACATGTCATTGCGAGTGTGGTTTTTTTTCACCTTTTAATCTACGATAACCTCAGGGACGGAGATGATGGGCGAGCATATAAAAATTTGCACCTGTGGGAGGATAAAAAGGGAGAGTAAAATTTAAGATGATACATTTCTGAGAACAAAAGGGAGACTCTTTCACAGTCAATCAAACAATTCACAGCAGACAGAACATGTGCTTTAGGTACAAGGTCGCATTTTGCCTTTTATATTGAGCGCCTGCCGGTATGGTGACACATCACACAAGGCTGGGCTGTTTCCAGGCAGCCATGGTAAGCCAAAGGGTACATGGGGTTGGCTTCTTCCGCCTTCATAACATGTGGGAATGGTTTCCCATAGCAAGCAATGCCGGTTGGGTTTGCCATTCAAAAGGATGGGGCTGTGGTTCTTGGGTGGATGTGCAGCACATCCCTCCCCCCCACCCCACCGCGTGGCTATTCTCTGGGATGATCCCTTTTAGCCAAGTGCAAACAGCCCAGCGTGAACGGGGCCCTTTTTACTGTTCCCTTACAAAAATTCCCCTATTTCAGCCAGGTGACCATGAATGATATCACTTTCTTGAGGCTAACACACAAAGATATAGACCGAATGTTGCTTGAATGTGACCAAAACCCAGGACCATTCGCTGCCATGCTTTGTGCTGCAATGATTCCAGACTACTTGCTACTGGCTTGGCATGGTAAAGTGTCCTACTTTGGAGGACGAAATAAGGCAGCCTTCCCCAGAAACCTTCTGCAAAGGCTTTCAGAGTACCTCCAGGAGAGCTTCATGGAGATGTCCCTGGAGGATTCCTGCTCCATCTCCAGACGCGTTAACAGACTTTTCCAGTAGCTGTACTGGGTGCGAATGCATCCCTATTCTTCAGAGTAAATCAAACATTAAACACAATTGCTTTTAAACCCTGTGCTGTAGTTACAAATGTGCACTCAGTAGAGGTGCCTTCTCCGGCGGCAGGGTCCAGGACCCTGCCTTGGGAGGGTATTGGCTCCAGGGTGATGAAAAGGTCCTGGCTGCCGGGGAGAATGGATTCACTGCTTGCCTGCTGCGCATTCTCCTCCTCCTCCACAGAATCCTCCTCCCTGTTGCGTGAGACTCCCCCTTTGCAGGTGTCCATGGACAGTGGTGGGGTAGTGGTAAGGTCCCCCCCCAGAATGCCATGCAGCTGATCATAGAAGTGGCATGAATGGGGCTCTGACCCAGAGCAACCGTTTGCCTCCTTTGTCTTTTGGTAGGCTTGCCTGAGCTACTTAACTTCCATGCGGCACTGCTGTGTGTCCCCGTTGTAGCCTCTATCCACCATGCCCTGTGCAATTTTGGCATATATATATTAGCATTTCTTCTTTTTGATCGGAGTTAGGCCTGCACAGATTCTCCTCCCCATACAGCAGTCAGATCCAGTGTCTCCCATTCGGTCCATGCTGGAGCTCATTTGCGATTCTGGGGGGATTGCATGGTCACCTGTGCTGCTGAGCTCGCCACGCTGACCAAACAGGAAATGAAATTCAAAATTTCCTGCAGCTTTTCCTGTGTACCTGGCTAGTGCATCGGAGTTGAAAGTGCTGTTCAGAGCGGTCACATTGGAGCACTCTGGGATAGCTCCCGGAGGCCAATACCATCGAATTGCATCTGCACTACCCCAAATTCGACCCAGGAAGGTTGATTTTAGCGCTACTCCCCTCGCCGGAGAGGAGTACAGAAGTTGATTTTAAGAGCCCTTTAGGTCGACGGAACGGGGTTGGTTGTGCTTATAAAATCGACCTAACGCGGCTAAATTCGACCTAACCTCGTAGTGTAGACCAGGGGCCAGCGTGAATGCTCACTGCAAAAAAAGGGTGTGTTCTTAACTCAGATTAACTAAAATAGCAATGACTCAGCAATCCGATTTTATAACCTTGAACTTTAGCTGCTAACCCAAGTTAACAGCTGAGTTGCCATGTCTTCACTTCTATTTTAACCTCCTCCTCCTTCGTCGTCGTCTTTCTTTTCTTGTCCTTGTCACAAACTAGATGTTTTTCCATTTACAGCAATGTCTCTTTCCGTCGCTGCAGCAAGGTCTTCCTTCGTACAGGTATTCCCACAAAGTCGGAAAATACGCAGGTGCTCCATGGTCTGCACCTCACCACACTCGCATATATTTGTCAGAATAGTCCCATTTGATCATATTAGTCTTTGATCTGCCAGTTTGTGTGCGCAGGCGGTTCAGGCATGGCCATGTTGACCAGTCTGTATCGTCCGTCTGGGAAGGTCCTCCTCGGGTTCCAGATCTGTTTCAGTGCATCCTACTGTGCATAGTCTTTCATTCTATAACCTCGTGCCTTGCCAGCTGTCATATCCAAAGGCACAACACTGGGTATAAAACTCTTTTGCGATGTAAGGTGTTTGATTAGTCCTGTGTGACCATATAATGGATGCCTTGGATCTTCCATCTGCTGTGATCTTTCCCTTTGGCTTGCTACCTTCCTCCTCATGTCAAGTGGTGCAATGTCAGCCAGTAAGTACAAGCTATCCTTTGGTGTTGGCTTCAGACATCCTGTTATACCATGACAACTGTTGTGTAGAACCGCGTCTAATTTCTTAGCATGGATGGATCATTCCTACTGGACATGTGTATTCTGCTGTGGAGTAGCACAAGGTGATAGCGGTGGTTTGCAAAGTACCTGGATTGGCTCCCCACTTTGGGGTGACCAACTTTCGGAGGATGTTGTTACGGGCGCTAACTTTCCCTTTTGTCTTCTATTTTAACCTGAGATAGCTAATGCAGGCTACATAACACGAGTTAAGAACACACCTTTTTAAAAGCAATCTAGACATACCCTAAATGTGGGAGTTAGCTCTCTAGTTCTCCATCTTCATGACAAAGTTAAAGAAATCTTGTTCAGTAATACTTTAACTTAAAGGGGGAAAACTTTTGATGACAGACATCAGTCACTGAATAGGTTTTTGGTAATTAAGCTTGAAGTTACTTAATTTTTGATGGGTTCATCTTATTTTTCATGTATTTAACAAAGTAACTGTGCATGAGTGAACAGTAACGTTACAGCATTTCCTCTTCCCTATGTTAACAAAGGAACCTTGCTAGCACTTCCATTAAAACCGGCTATCACTATTCTTGGAGCTGAAAGCAGTATGTCCTGCTCTAAATTGTATCTATTACTTACTTTTTTATATAACTGTGACGGGTTGGGTCACAGAGACCCCCTTGGGACTGTCACCTGATCTGCTGAGACTACCTCTGAGCCCGTTTTCTCTGCCAGCTTGGGCCTCCAGAACCCTGCCTTGTTGAGCCAGTCATGCCAGTCTGCTCCAACACTGACCCACGGTCTGAACCACGTGCCCCAAAGCTGCAGACTTAACTGAAAATAGCTTAAGAAGTGCTCCGGTCTCCAGCACCCAGATACCCAGTTCCCAATGGAGTCCAAACACCAAATAAATCCATTTTACTCTGTATAAAGCTTATACAGGGTAAACTCATAAATTGTCCCATCCTCTATAACACTGATAGAGATGCACAGCTGTTTGCTCCCCTGGGTATTAATTGCTTACTCTGGGTTAATTAATAAACAAAAGTGATTTTATTAAGTATAACAAGTAGGATTTAAGTGGTTCCAAGTAATAACAGACAGAACAAAGTAAGTTACCAAGCAAAATAAAACAACAACACCCAAGTCTAAGCCTAATACATTAAGAAACTGATTACAGATAAATCTCACCCTCGGAGATGTTCCAATAAGCTTCTTTCACAGACTAGACTCCTTTCTAGTCTGGGCCCATTCCTTTCCCCAGTACAGTCCTTGTTCCAGCTCAGGTGATAGGGGATTTCTCATGTCTGTAGCCCCTTTGTTCTATTCCACCCGCTTATATAGCTTTGGCACAAGACAGGAATCTTTTTTTCTCTCTGGGTCTCCACCCAGAGTGGGTACATGGATTCCAGTACCAGGTGACATGGGCACATGTCCTGGGGGACCCCAAGCCTTCATTCTTCCTGGCCTGACTTACAGGAAGGCTTGCAAGTAAAGAGAGCTACACCTCTACCCCAATATAACGTGACCCGATATAACATGAATTCGGATATAACGCGGTAAAGCAGCGCTCCGTGGGGGCGGGGCTGCGCACTCCGGCGGATCAAAGCAAGTTCAATATAACGCGGTTTCACCTATAACGCGGTAAGATTTTTTTGGCTCCTGAGGACAGCATTATATTGGGGTAGAGGTGTATTTACAACCAATTGTCCTAGTTGATGGGAGCCATCAAGATTCCAAACCACCATTAATGACCCACACTTTGCATAATCACAATAGGACCTCAGAGTTATATTTCATATTTCTAGTTTCAGATACAAGAATGATACATTTACACAAATTGGATGACCACACTCAGTAGATTATAAGCTTTGTAATGATACCTTACAAGAGACCTTTTGCATGAAGCATATTCCAGTTACATTATATTCACACTCATTAGCATATTTTTATAAAATCATATGGAGTGGAATGTCACAATAACATTTGCAAAACTTACATGACACCAATTCCCCAGAGTGGAAAATACCCATGCCATTGTATTCCCTACATTTTGAAGGAATAATGTTAGTTGTGTATTTTTAATTGAGTAATGTCTTTAATTATAACAGTCAGTCAATTCTCTTTCATTTCTTTCTTTACATTTACCTTTTCTACAGTGTTGCATTTTTCATGAGGACTAGGTGATACTGAAGACAGCCACTGACCTCTTACCATAATCCATAAATCCCAGGAGAATCTTTCCTTTCTTTTTGTCCCAAACCTTTTTCTACCTCCCATGGAAGGTATCATTACATGTTGAAAATGGACTCATGATTTACCTCAAAGGAACCTATAAAAGGTCCACATCTGTCACCCATCAAACAATGTGGGATAAAAAGACTGCCAAATGCACTGTTATACATTGGATAAAATCAGGGTTCAAAGCAAAAGTTCTAAATCCACCTTCAAACCTGAACACACTATTCAAGAAGCACTGCAGCTTCTGAGGGTTGAGAGTCTGACAACCCACAAACTGAAACAAACAACTTTTTATTTTTGTTTAGATTTTTTTTGCTGAAAAGTGGACAAACTCAAACAAAACTTTCAATTAAAAATTGTTAGTTTGAAAAATCTTTAATTTAAAAAAAAAGAGAGAAATCTTGACAGGCCCTAAAACAGTAAATTTGAAGTAGAATAATAGTTTAGGAATAAGCAACAATTTCTCAGTTCCCTGTCTTCAGCCTGTTTGACAATTTAATTAAGCATGACTTGTTAATGGATTTTATTTTATGTATTTTTAGCTCATAAATATTGGGGTGGACAGTCTTCAAGGTAATGGCTTTATGCCACTGATATAAACAAGTAGTATTGCAGTCCCAAGATTAAAATACATTTTCACATTTGTAGGGTTATGTTCCCTGCTGCTCTGCTGACATAATGTACAAAATAAGACTGTGATCCTGAAGTTTGACCTACATAGGCTCACCCTTTCATCTGAGCAGAGCCCCATTGACTTCCATGTGGTTGCCAGGGGCTGCCTCAATGGATCAAGGTCTTAAGGCCTGTTATACACTACAAAGTTAGGTCAATATAAGCTGCATGTGTGTGCATGTGTTGACACTTAAATTTGTTTCCCACTGATGCAAGCACCCCATTATGCCAACATAGTAACACCACCTCCCCAAGAGGTGTTGCGCCATGGTCGATGTACTGAGGTTGATACAGCGCATGTATAGATACTGCGTTACTTATGTCAACCCTAACAGTTCTCCAGCAGCTGTGCCACGATGCCAGATATTGACTGCTCTGGTCTCAGTTGTGAACTCCACTGCCCAGGGGTCAGGTAGACCGGAAACCTTTCTCTCTCTCTCTCTCTCTCCCCCCCCCCCCCCCCCAAAAAAGGCCCCAACGTTTTTGAAATGCCTTTTCCTGATTGTCCATCTTGGTGAGTACACCTTGCAACTCTCCATTGTTTGCAGCTGACCATGCTTGTTACATGCCCAGGTATGCTCTGGTTTGGAGTAGATAGGACATAAGTGGATCTCCTGTGTCTCTAGGGAGAAGAGGCTGGGCCAGCTCTAGATATGTTGACATCTACAAGCAGATTGCAGGGAGGATGCTGGAGAAGGTGTATGACAGGGACTAGCAATCTTGCGGGGGACCAGCAATCAAGCAGTGCTGCATGAAAGTGAAGGAGTTGAGGCAGGCATACCAGGGAAGCCAGTGATCGATCTGGTGCCAAGCCACAGATACACTGCCTTTACAAACAGCTGCATGCTGTGCTTGGTGGAAACCCCACCACCATCCTGCATGCCATTGTGGATGCTTCTGAGGTGCCCAAGCTATAGGCTCCTGGTCTGAACAGTGAGAATGAGAAGAAAGGGGTGGAGGATAAATAAATTAATTAATTAATGGAGATATTCTATCTCCTAGAACTGGAAGGGACCTTGAAAGGTCATCGAGTCCAGCCCCCTGCCTTCACTAGCAGGACCAAGTACTGATTTTGCCCCAGATCCCTAAGTGGCCCCCTCAAGGATTGAACTCACAACCCTGGGTTTAGCAGGCCAATGCTCAAACCACTGAGCTATCCCTCCCCCCCCCAATGGGAGGGATAGGATGGGGGACATGTGACTGGGGGATCTGGCTAGAACATGAGCCAGGACCTGTTTGAGACTCCACTGCAGTCTAGTCAGTTCCGGCAGTTGAGCACGGGCAAGTCTGATGTAGGGGAAGGATTCTCGGACATGGATACAGCTATTGACTTTTCATTAATTTACTCATACTAGAAGAGGTAGCGGTACAACAAAGATTATCTGCTTTCCATTCCCCTGTAGTTAGGCAAGGGACATGCAGACAAGTTTATGTAAACGGGGATGTCCCTTGAATCTGCCTGCAACTTCTCAATGGAACTTTCATGGAGATATTCTGCAGTCCTCTCCCAGAGGTTTCTAGAGAGGGCTCCCTTATTTCTTTTTCTCATAGGACAGTTTCTCACACCAGTCAGTGATAACTTTAGCAGGTACTGTTGCAGTACACAGGTTAGCCGCATACGGGCCTGGGCAGCTTATGAATGTCAGCAGCAGCTGTGCCTTTTCCCATTTTTTTTTTTTTTACCCTCAGGAGTGAGATCTGCTAAAAACACCACCATGTGGAAAATGGTGCTAGTGTTCAGTATCATTGCAGTATCAATGTCATGCAACAAAGCAATTCCCTCTGTATTTCCGTCACCCGTGGCTGCCCATACTCACCATGGCTGGTGCTGTGAGTGGCAAACACTCTGAAGCACAAGTGTCAATAAGCATGTCCTGTTTAAAACTTTAGGGGAGCGCAAGGGAAAGGAGTTCACAACAGAAACCAAAACTTAAGATTCTGACTGTACTGCCAACAATACCTCTGTCTGTGTTATCTGCATCTGTTGCCATTGTGGCCTTTAGGGGTTCCCCTCCATACCTGCAGAATGCCTTAGCCAGATAAGGAGGAGAAAGAAGAGGGCTTGGGATGACCTGTTCCATGAGATCCTGCAAGCTAGTGCTGCGTCAGATTGTGAGGCTCACCTCCCTTTGCAGTCCATGGAGAACTCCATTGCAACACCTCCCTCGCCCCAATATTTCACATGGTGTCAGAGGCCACATCCTTACCCCCTATTCTTACCACGTCATACAGGGGGACATAAAGGACAACCACAGCTTCACATAACTGACCTGTGAAAGCCGTGGTAGCTGTGTGTTGCTAAAATGGACACGAATGTTCTTTCCACTTTATAAGTTCTGTTCTGTTAATATATTAAGTTTTTAATGAATTTGCTTTTAAATTGTCCCCTCTTGTTTTCACTAATTTTGGTATTGAATAAAATTATATTATTTGGAACATAATTCATCTTTACTAGTTCACAAAATATCTGCAGTGTGCCTAGCAGTTCTGAAAGCACCCACTTATTTGTTACTGTACAGTTTGACACAACGCAGGATCAGTGACAACACAGACACTGCAATAATCATAAATGTACAACAACCCCTGCAAAATTAATCGGTGCATTGTCAGTGTTATATTGATAGATGTGCACCAACCACCACACAATTCCTAACAGGCCCCAAGACAGCAGGGCCAGATAGAGCATAGTATACTGCAACACATTACTGTGGCTCACTGTTCAAGTACTCCTTCAAAGCCTCCCTGAGCCATATAGCTCCGTGTTGAGCTCTTCTACTAGCCCTTGTGTCTGGCTGTTCAAACTCAGCAGACGGACGCTCTATCTCCACCCTGGTGGCAACTTTTTACCTCTTTGCTTCACAGATATTATTCAGGACACAGCAGGCAGCTATAACCATAGGTATATTTTCCTCACTGAGATCCAATCTTGTGAGTAAACAAGACCAGTGTCCCCTTCAGTCTACCAAAAGCACATTCAACTGTCATTCTGCACTTGCTGAACTGGTAGTTGAATCATCCCTTGCTGCTATCAGGGTGGCTGGTGTATGACTTCATGAGTAAGAGGTAGGCTAGGTCCCCCAGGATCACTATTGGTGTTTCAACATTGCAAATGGTAATCCTCTGGTTAGGGGGAAAAAGTCCCTGCTTGTAACTGTCATGCTATCTGGTATGGGACACAGCTAAGAGCGCCAATCTCAGGTCAGACTGCCAGAATACAGGTCATACATCACAGACTGGTGGTGTATTCTGTCATAAGACTTCACCAGTCCAGTAACACATTTATGCTTCCAAAATACTGTATTAGTTACTAAGGAGCCACAGACAATCTCCTTGAGGCCCTTTAGCCCTTCATGCATCACCCAGACAAATCAGACTTCTGTGATAAATGATTATTTAAACCAGAAGTCACATATATTAGGTTCTTCCAGTTCCAAAGAACCAGCCACTCACTGCAGGTAAATATATATGTACTTCAGGATCTTACCAAATATCACCCTGCAGTCAATCTTTAGTTAACTAACTAAAGATTTATTAATAGAAAGGAAGAGTTATTAAATGATTAAAATAGATCATTTACATTACAGTTGATTTCAGAGTTTGTAGATCAGGATAATAGCAGTGATGTTAAATCAGCCAGTTTGTAATAAGTCTCTCTGGTTCATCTCAAATATTGGATCCTCAGTCCATTGTTCAAAGCTTCCCTTTGTTTGAAATCATAGTCCAGAGATGTGGAGCAAGAAAGTCTCCATTTATATGCTCAGCCTATGTCAGGGGTGGGCAAACTTTTTGGCCCGAGGGCCACATCTGGGTGGGGAAATTGTGTGCAGGGCCATGAATGTAGGACTGGGGTAGGGCATTGGGGTGTGGGAGGGAGTGTGGGGTGCCAGAAGGGGCTCAGGGCAAGGGATTGGGGCGCAGGAGGTGTGCAGAGTGTATGAAGGGGCTCAGGGCAGGGAGTTGGGGTGCAGGGTGCGGCAGGGAGTTGGGGTGCAGGAGAGGTGTGGCAGGGGCTCAGGGCAGGAGGTTGGGGTGCGGTGGGGGCTCAGGGCAGGGGGTTGGGGTGCAGGCTCCGGCCCTGCGCTGCTTACCTGGAGTGGCTCCGGGGTGGCAGTGGCATGCAGCGGAGCTAGGACAGGACAGGCTACCTGCCCGCCCTGGCCCTGCTCCATGCTGCTCCCGGAAGCGACTGGCACCATGTCCTTGCGGCTTCTCAGGTAGAGGGCTCTGCGTGCTGCCTTCGCCTGCGGGTACCTCCCCCGAAATTCCCATTGGCTGCAGTTCCCTGTTCCCGGCTAATGGGAGCTGCGGGGGGCCGGTGCCTACAGGTGAGGGCAGTGTGCGGAGCCCTCTGCCCCCCCGCCCCCCCAGGGGCTGCAGGGACGTGGTGCCAGCCGCTTCTGGGGTGGCAATCCCGCGGGCCGGCTCCAAAGCTCTGATGGGCCAGATCCGGCCCGCGGGCTGTAGTTTGCCCACCGCTGGCCTATGTGCACGGAAAGTTACGGTCTCAAACACGGAGTCAGGGATCACATGTTCTTCATTCCCTTGCTGAGTGATGAGGCATCCATTGTCTACATGCTGTCTGAGGCATCTTTAGGAGGGGCCATTTGGAAGAGTTGATTATTTTTAATGACCTATCAACCATGGCTGGCTGGTCTTGATGTAAATCTGTCTTGTGGGTGTTACCGAGGAACACAACATATTTGAGATACAAACATATAGCAAAGATTCATAACTTCATATACAATGACAATACACCTATGTAAAGGATAACATTGTTCAACAGATCACAGCTCCTGTAGTGAAAGATTTTAATTCTAGAAAGGGATAGCAATCCTTTGCTGTTTGCAATACTTTGCTTTTGATTTGGTATATACAAGCCAGGATATTCAAGAGTGAGGCTATGCTGGGCTCTAGTCCGTAATGCTTATTGCCATTGATTGATTGAGAAAATGCCTATAGATTTTTATACAGAAATTTAATATTTTAAAATACTGTTGTAGTTGTGCTGAGACCATATATCTGTGAGTTTCATGTCTTCTTTTTGCATTTAAAAAATGAAGTGTCCTATAATGGAAGAGAAGTTGTGTGAGTTCATATGGAATTCAAATGGCAGGCCAAATTTTGGGGGGATTGGTAGAAACACAGGTTGTTTGGAACAAGCCCTGAACAGAAGGGCAGGGTCCCACTGGCCTATAAAGCCCTGAATGAGCCTTTTAGGTTTATTGGATAGCACTAATAACAATTAGCAGTAAGCAGAGTGCTAATTAGATGAGTGGGGTTGGGGAAAGAGACAGCTGTGGTAAGACATTAAACTGTTAGATGTGGTTGCGTTTAATGGTTGCTGTAATGTTTGGCCATGGCAGTAATTTTCATCACTTTTTATTTAATACACAATGAGTTCTACTTTTCAGTATTAATAAGTTTTAACCCTTTTAAAATTAAAATGCTCAGTGATCAGAGGTAAGAATTGAAAGCAGTAGTTCTGAATGCACCAACTCCTAATTCTGCTTCCTATAACAAGGTGTCCTGCCTGTGAATGCTTTTACTTTTAAATTCAAATGTGTTTTAAGTGTTAAAAAATGAACAGGAAATTATTATTAAACAATGAGTGTACAAAGTCCTATTAAAGTGGATATGACTCCTGTATTGTATCATTAGCATCAGCTCTCAATTATCAGTTTCACAGTGGATCTCTCTTAATTACTTTAACGTACCTTCCATGCTATCTGTTTACAGTTTAAGACTACAACAAGACACTTTGTCAAAAAGTTGTAAAGCAAACTATAATGAACAAAGTTGTAGGTATCAAGAACCAATTTAATTATTCACAAATCCATATCTTCTAGGGTCCCTTTACTGAGATGATATGCTGCTGTATAAAATGGCAGGGGTCTTAACTGGCTTTCTCATTCTTAGGTTTTCTAACTAGTGCAACCTGCTCTTTCTAAACTGAATCCACAGCTACATATGTATATTCCAGAGTAGTTACTCATCTTCGCTAAATGCATGTTCTTTACCTGCTTCTGTGTTTTTCCACTCTTCAGTGTTTGGCCTAGTGTTTCTCCTAAGGGTGGAAACCTAGCTGCGTAAGTGAGGTAAATGCTCTTATCCTAAATGAATGCTTGCCTTAATCTGCCAGGTCAGATCATTTATCAAACCTCTCTTCAAACTTGCAAGATGAAATTGAGACAAAGGTGTTTGGCCCACATGCTCACGAACAGATCATCTTTCTTTCCAGGGACACTGAGAGATAAATGGCATTACTATTACCCTTGTCAGTAGATTCATGGATTGACTTTGTAAAGTGTGTAAACATGGTTCCTTTTTTAAATGACTAAAGGAATTGCAAAATCTTGTTTCTTTAGGAATTATTGCTTTTTAAATACATTCGCAATTTAAAATCTCCTCTTTGTACTTTGAGAACGTAAGGGTCTAAAACAGTGGTTCTCAAACCTTTGTACTGGTGTGACACCTTTCACATAGAAAGCCTCTGAGACCCCCTTTATAAATTAAAGATACTTTTTTTTATATATTTAACACAATTATAAATGCTGGACGCAAACTGGGGCTTGAGGTGGAAGCTGACAGCTCGTGACCCCCCCCATGTAATAACCTCGCGACCCCCTGAGGGGTTCTGACCCCTAGTTTGAGAAACCCTGGTCTACAAGAATTGCTTTGCCCTAACTCTCCACTCAGCTCTCAACGCCATCTCACCAAAACAGAGATTAGCATCTCTTCATTTTGGCAGCTCTTCTATGTCATAATAAGTATTACAAACTCTGATGACAGTAGCATGTTGGGTGACTTCCCTTATTCCATCTGCATGGTGTGTTCATTTTACTTAGCCTACATTTACTACTATTTATGATTACTGAGTTTGTCTTCCTCTTCATTAGAGAAAGACATTTGATTAAAATACTGTGAGCTTCAGCACATGGGTCTTTGTAACCTGAACTGATGGAGAAGCTGACACAGAGGTTCTCTCTGAGGTATTGCTCTTACTGGGTAAAATTTCAGGTGAGAGAATAATTGTATTGTTGGGTATCAAGTACTCAAACTAGTATAGCCCATACTACTGCCTTAAGGAAAGTAACATTTGTAGCCTGCCAGCACTTAAGGGAACTAACCTAAAAGGGCAGTCATTACGGTTTCATTCAGTATTGAAACAAATTATGGTTGATTTTCCTTCACTGAATCGTAAAGGAAAATAAATACACCTCTACCCTGATATAATGCGACCCGATGTAACACGAATTCGGATATAATGCGGTAAAGCAGTGCTTCGGGAGGGGACGGGGTGGTGGGGCTGCGCACTCTGGGAGATCAAAGCAAGTTCGTTATAACGCGGTTTCACCTATAACGTGGTAAGATTTTTTGGCTCCTGAGGACCGTGTTATATCGGGTTAGAGGTGTAGTAACATTTAAAAACTAGTTTCAGAATGACTTTTCCGTGTATGTGCCTTGTTCAACTTTATTGTAAACCTCCTTAAATGGATGCTAAAATGTAATATTAACAATTACATCAATGTTGCTGTCCTCACAATGTTCTTCAACACATTATTTTTGCCCTTCATTCTCACGTAATAAATTCTAATTCACGTAGGGCCAGATTTTTAAAGGTATTTAGGTGCCTGAAGATGCAGATAGGTGCTTAGGCACTTGTGAATATCTGATTAAGCACCTCTCTTAATCTTTAGGTGCCTGAATACCTTTAAAAATCTGGTTTCACTGACTAGGACATTGTGTCTTAACCTGAATCCCAAAGTGTTAGGCATATCAAATATATTCACAGATTAGCAATAGGAGCAATTTAAGATTGTTTCAGATAAAGTTGTGCAATATTTTCAAATATAAGTATCTTTAAATATTTAAACTATATTTTTCTTACCATAGTTCATGTATTACTTCATTTGGATGTGTTTGGGGAGAGGCGGAGAAAACGCTATGTGGTTATCTTTCACACATCTAAATATTATTAGAGATTTACAGTAATAGTCTCTTGGCCTTCAGAATCTGTTACCTCAAATGCCCATAAGGTGGTGCTCATCAGTTGTGTTTTTGTGTACTGGTAGACCTGTTACAAGAATCTAAAGATGTATACAATCCTATTATGACTGAGAGTGCAGGTGTTTTGCTTTGGATTATTTAAAATTATATATACTCATAGTATTGTGTGCTGATACAGAATATATAAATTAATATGCTATTTTGGAGTGTGCTTTAAGGACAGTACCTTTGCTACTTTTAGGAAAGACTGATGTATGGCATTCAAATTACCTGATGCTGATTGACAAAGATGGCAATTGACCACGTAACCTTTCTGACTTAAAATGAAAAATAAATATTCCATATTAGGTGTAAGACAAGTTACTTTATTTAGTCTGATCTTTGCCTTTTGCTGTTTTCTTTTCCTTTATTGCTATTTGCCTCAAGCAGCTCCTCTGCTGTGCCTACTTCAACGTCAAATTTTTCCTCCTTAGAAAATGGTTCTGGTACTGATCATGTTTTTTTATTCTGCTCACAAATGTCCATGGGCTCAGCCTGATAGTTGTTCTCTGCAGGGTGGATAAAAATCAATGATTTTTTAAAAAAAATCAAAAAAGTCAGATGTTTTTATTTAAATCGGATTTTTTTGATAAAATGCTTTTTGAGGAAAGATCATTTTAATTAAGATACATTATAGCTCAAAGATATCTCATGGAATAGGGATTATAAATTCAAATTTTGTAGTATGAGACAATATATTCATGTAATGTTTAAGAAAAGTTTTGTAAATGAGTTCCAATAGTTCATGGATTAGGAACCCAATCTTATGGGGTTCCAGGGGCTTCTGTATAGATTATTTAGGTTAATCTTTCTATCTATCCAATGGGACTCAGTGCTCAGTCTAGAAGATACCATCAGAAATGCTTAGTTTTGCAGTTCTCAAACTCTGGATTTGTGTCTCCAGAGATAACATGCTTGTTGACAGCAAAATTGTTTTTAAATAAATAAATACCATATAGAGGTGAGAAATGACAGACCTCAACCCTATTGTCCCTCTGCAAATCTGTGTACATAGAGTCAATCCCTTACCTCGCTCTAAATGTGAAAAGTTGACGCAAAACTATTTGCAAATTTGATGCAAATTCACCAAATAGTTTCAACCAAAATGTTTTTCCGCAACTTAGGCACCATTCACAAAATGGAGGGAGGAAGGGTGGTGCCACTGCCACCCTTCTTGTAATCTTTAGCCGAGTGGTTAGAGCACTGGAATGTGGGAGACCTGGTTCAATTCCCCCTCTGCCATCTCCCATTTGCAGATGGGATTTGAACTTGAGTCTCCTGCGTTGCAGGAGAGTGCTCTATTCACTAGACTGGAATATTCTGCTGTGGGTATCAGTCTCTTCTGTTTACATTGATGATTTTCCCCCCCCTTTTTTAAATCTACTCTAGGAATTATTTTGGGGAAGTTCTACGACGTGTTGCACAGATGGTCAGAGTAGACGAGTCCCTTCTGGCCTTGGAATCTGAGTATGAATGACAATGAATAATCATTTGGCCACAGAGAGTGAGATGTGGTTCATACAAGTTCCAGTTCCTGCTCCAATGACTATTAAAATATTTATACACAATGCAATAGCTTCAACAGAGATTGAGACCCACACCAGAATATTCCATAGTCCAGTGAATTAAGATGCTTTCCTGCAATGAGGGAGACCCAAGTTCAAATCTTGTGTTTACATCAGGTGTGGGGGAAATGGAAGCTGGGTCTCTTATGTCCCAGGTGTATGCCGTAAGCACTGGGCTAATGGCTATAAGGGAGGTGGTGCTGCTGCCACAACCATCCCTCCTCCTGTTCTATGAAGCTAGCTCTTTAAAAATACCTTAAACAGATTTTTTTTTAATACGCTTAAATTTTTCACAAACTTTGGATTGTTCAACCAAATCAAAACTTTTTTATGCTGCCAATGAACTGAAAAATCAGTCATTAATTCAGCTCTTTTTGTACGTGCCTTTTACAGAAATTTGCAAAATACAATGCACCTAGATTTTTGGATCTTAATTGGTAAAATAAAAATAAATCAAGTAAGGTCTTGTCTACATGCACAAATTGTACCGCTTTAATCACCGTTGTGTGGATATAAATATATTGGTATAACAGTGTTGATATTGGTATGGCTTCTTTCTGTATGGGAATGGTAATGTGCTATACTGGTATAACCACACTAATTGTACCAATATAATTATTTCAGTAAAAACAAATCACACATCTAACCAAAACAGCTACACCAGTAAACCAAGTCTAAAATAAAAAATGTTTTTCATGCTGTTTTTCTTTAGAAACTAATATTTATGAACCTCAAGATACTCCACTATATGCAATGATCTAATAATGACACTATTTGTGTCATTCTCAGCATTAGACCACTTTGTCATACCTCATTTTAGTGTTGGTAATTCCAGATTTTTCTTCAACTCTTCCCTTAAAATGTTGTTCTACTGAGGCTAGCATCAATGGCATCTTACTCAGTCTGTTCCCCTTGTAAGCAAGCAGTTACCCATGTGGAAACCAGTTGAAGATAATGATGTTGCCAAGACCCTAATTTGAAAGCATTAGGGGTTTGCAAAGATGATAATGCACTCAGTTCCGAATTTGGCTTGGAAAATTTTATTGCTGGTGCTGGTGCTATCCCAGAAGGAAAGAACCTAGCTTGGCTGTTAGATCCCAGGTTGAATTTTTGGGATGGGCAGTTGAATGAAACATTGCTTTACTTGTATCAACTCAGAGCAAATATGCTTAGTTTACATTGATATGATAAATATCAAAACCCACTGCCATTTTTAGTTATTTTTCACAATGCAGCTACACTTTGAGTCCTGATGTCTTGCTTGTAATAGATGATATAAGATGGAGTGATTTTTCTTCTTTGAAATTGACATTCCTTGTGCTATCAGTAAATAAAAGTGTAAAATTTCACCAGGATGGATTAAATGTAAAGTTGCCTGAACGCCCAGAGAGATGAAAGACATTTTGTAGGCATGCAACTTCTGCACAAAATTTTAAAAAGAACTTCCTATCTAAAGCAAATAATGACATCAGTCTAAATTTATTACTAAGGAGATTGTCCTTTCTTCATTTTGTTTTGGTGGCATTATCCTCTCCTTTTTAAGATGATACTTTCTTAGTGTTCAATTCTAGCAGGTTTTTTTAGGGCCAGATCTTTCAGTGAAAGGGTGGATGAGGAAAAAGATTTATTGTCGTCTGTTAATCTCACTTTTCAGAAGAAAAGCATATTCTAAGAAACACCACCTTGCATATTACCATTTTATGTTTGGCTACAGCCTTCTTCAGGATATCTATTGTAGCTTGATCCAGGGGATTATGTTTCATTTTGATTCGAATGAGAAAGCAAGTGAGTAATGTTAAAACATCCTTCTAAATTCTAGTGCTGGTTGTCATTCCAGAACAAGTTTTTTCTTTGCAAATATAAATAAATAAAATAAAATAGCTTGCAATATTGGGAACCACATTATTTCCAGGATTATCTGGGTTTGTGTCTGAGTTTTGGAATTAAACCTGCTGATTAAGTTGCATAAAGCTTCAAAAAATGGTCAAGCCTCAGCAGATGCTGCTTTTGGCTGCGGAGATCTGCAGTCTGTTCAGATCTGTTAATTAACCTGATCTCTGCTGTCTTGTTCTTCATAGTACTTCTGTTAGAAGCCCAGAAGTCTACTTTAGTGGCAATTACGGATACAGAAAATGAACATTTTGCTAGCTAATTGTTTGCTTATGTCAGGCTTTTATTTCAAACCCCTCTTGTCTAACAGTTGTTGGTTTCCTGATTTTAAAGAATCTGATAGAAAGATTTTAGTTGGACATAAGGGCGCAGACTGAAGAATAGCTCTCTTGTCTGTTGGTGGCACAAGAATAGAGTAAAATTGCCTTTTTCATAATGTATATTATGTGATTCAGGGATTTTTGTATCCAGAGACCTGGTTTTATATTCTGATCAGTTTATAAGTGAGTTTGGCTTCCTTTTAATCCCCATCAGTGCATAGTACACATTGTGTAACTATCACACAATGTGGCACAACTGAGAAATGTCCCTCCCTCGTAGAGAGACTTAGTACTGGAATTACAACTGGATTGGTAAAGCTGCTTGGGAAAATCTAAATTACATCTACCTGAACTAATCTATAGTCAGTGCTGTTTTGGCTTTACAGAGAGGGGTGTAGGATCATGAAGAACAGAGATAAAAACATCTGGCAACTCATCAAAAGAAACCAGTGGCAACATCTTATTTCAAGATCTAACTTTTTAAGCTTAAGTAAAATTAAGATTTCACTGTTTTGATGGGATCAAAATGAAGGACAGGGAGTCACAGTGGAGAAATGGATTACTGACATTCTCATTAGCAATATATTAGAAGAGCAGCTGCTTTACAGTTACAATTTTTTACGTATTTATTTTTTAAGCGTGGATAATGTAATTGGTGCTGTACAATACACAGAAATCCATAATACTACATCCCAAAGAGCTTACGATCTAGAAGACAGACATAGAGGCAAGATGCACTGAGAGACTTGTAGGAATATGTTTACCTTAAATAAAAACATTTTATGAGTTATCTTAGCCTAAAATTGGAATTCACAGTCAAATGTGACATATTAACATGCTGTGTATGAGTACATCTATCCATATGGACAGAAGTGTGCATACATATAATTCAATATTAGTTACAATGTTGTCAGTGTTTGTATGTATAAAAATTATGGAATCATTATAGCTACTCCATAGCTAGAAGAATTTTAGTTCTAAGGGCATATCTTCATAAGACAATTCTTAGAAAAATATTTACTAAATTTTGCAGAGGAAAGATTAAAAAAATTTTTTTTTAAACTTTTTAAATCTGTCCTTTTAAAAAAAAGTTCTGTCTTCCTCATATTACTTTGTGCTTCTCTAGCTAAATAGTCTCCAGCTCTAATATTCATTAATTTTGTTCGTTTGTATGCACACATTCTGATAGCATAAAGATGGGCCACTTGAAAAAAAACAAAACATGCAAAAGTTGGTGTTAACTCACCTTATGTTAACTTATCGCTGCTTATTGTTCAGCAGAACTGGTAGGGTAGACTAGAAAAAAGGTGTGATTTTTAATTTTAAAGTTAGCTAACGTATATTACTTAAGTGATATTTAAAAATGTGCTGGCACCTACTATAGATAGGGTTAACACCTTTAAACATGTGCTATCTGATCCTATCTGTGCTCCCTAGAGGGATTTAGTCACCCGAATATTAGGTTAGTGCAGGGGTCGGCAACCTTTCAAAGAAGAAGAGCCATTTTTTAAATTTTTGTCTTTGACCAAAATATTTCTAGAGCCGCATCACACACAAAGCTACTTGTAGAGTTAGAATTTATCAACTAATAATAATTGAACATATTAAAGTTATTACTACTCACCAATACTTTTAATGCGACTAGAATCTAGGTGCTTCAGCAAGGATTGTACCAGACTGCCCACAGCCTGGGTAGGTAGCCAGGGTGTTAAATCATGCTGGGTCCATGACACTGCGTCTTCACTGATATCTTTAGCCAGGGTAGGTAGATTAAAGCTAGCAGAGCTGCAGTCATGCTTCTGATTGCAATGTAGGCACCCCACTTGTGTTTGTACAGTACCTAGCACAACGGGGACCTGATCTCAGTTGGGGCCTATTGATGTTACTGACCTACAAATAAGTTTGGACCCATCTCTCCTGCAAATACATGCATTCAGATTTGGGTTTGTTAAAATGCATTTGCTACAGGGCCTGTAGTGATGTAACAGTCCTTCAAGTAAGGCTATGAATAAGGCCAGTATCCTGGCAGGGGGTCACAGTAATGCGATGTCACTGTACAATATGTGTGCTCCCTGGGGACTGAGTGGTCTCTGCCCTTCTGAATCACAGGGTGCCACGAGCATTGCGTACCCGCGACAACATAATAACTACACCTGTGCTGCAGTGGATTATGTGCTTATGAGAACTTCACCCTGGCTTTGTATCAGACTCCGAATCCCTAGTGGGGGGGAGGGGGCTCCTGCTGGGGTGGCGCTTGCGGGTGCTGGCAGTGCACGAAGACCCGCTGCTCCCCTCCCCCCAATGGGTGCGCAGAGATGTGCCAGCAGCCAGTTGCTTCCGGGAGCGGTGTGAGGCTAGGGGAGGCAGGCAGCCTGCTGACCCCTGCTGTGCTGCTGGCCGGGAGTCACCTGTGGTAACCGCCTCCCAGCCAGAGCCTCCACCTCGCACCCACTCAAAAAACGGCTGCCCGCAAGGGGGCAGCCAAAGAGCCGCAGATTGCCAACCCCTAGGTTAGTGCAATGCGTGCCAGGGTGGGGCTACATTCTGTTTGGGGAAACTAAAGAAACTGCAGATTGTGCACTTATTTTTGTAGCATGTTGCAAAACCCATCCTTGTAGCTGTTTTGTGGGGTGAAAAACCAAGGGGGAAGGAGAGGCAGTCTTCTGAGGATTGGTACATGAGGCACTGAGTTTAAGAACCTGGGATCATGGGGATTCTGGGCTGCTGACACCTTTGCATTGCCACTGGAGGCTTAGGTTTGGCTCCCACAGGAGAGCCCTATGAGGCTAAACTCAGCAGGAGGTAGTGCTCAGTAGGGCCTGCGTGGCGGACCCTCATAGCTCACTGATCGACCAGTACTGAGACTTAAATCAGGAAGTCATCATGAGAAGCCAACTGAGCAACAACACAGACTGCCTGCCTGCATCTGCTCCAGACCCTGTTTGTGGTGGACCATAGCCTCTGGCTTCTGACCCTGGTTTGTCCTTGACTTCACTATTCAATTGCTGTCTGTAACCTGGCACCAAACCTTGACTTCCTGGTATCCTGATTTGGCTCGACTCCAGTGCTGCTATTGCCTGCTGCCTACAACTTGGTACCTGACCCTGACTTTCCAGCATTTTGACCTGGCTTGCTCCTGACGCCGCTACTCATCTCCCGATCACAACTTAGCAGCTGACCAGGGCTCACCAACCACCCATGGCTGGGCACTGACTGAGGCATTCGAGGAATATCTACGCTACGGAGACTGTACCGTTATAGCGATGTTTCCATAGCTATGCTGGCATAACCCCCTCATATTACAGATGCTGCCTACGCTAACTGAAGGGGTTTTCCATTGGTGTAGGACAGAGGTTCTCAAACTGTGGTCCATGGACCACCAATGGTCTGTGAGCTTCATTCAGGTGGTCCACAGGTCATTCCCTCCAAGGTGTGCACCTCGGCAGCCGCACATGAGAGAATGAAGGGCCACCCACCTAACTAGTGGAACCGCGCAGGAGTGGTTCCACTAATTAGGTGCCTGGACAAGACGCACATGTAAGGTGAGGTGGTGGGCTTGGAGGGAATAAGGGGTAGGTGGGAGGAGGCAGTGGGGTGAGAAGAGAGGGTGATGGGGAGTTTGGCATGTGCAGGACTGCGGCGGCCAGAGAAAGAGGCGACTTTCCACAGCTCCAGGGCTGTGGCTGCCAGGAAGAGACCCCCCCTCCTTCCCAGCCCCAGCTCAGGGGCTGTTGTGGCGGGGGAGAGAGGGCACATTCATCGCATTAGAAAGGTAAGACTACTGATATTAAAATATGAGTTGTGTGCTTTTATTTGTAGAACAAAAAAAGTTTATTATTAAGTTTGTGTTTTATATAACGCTTTTATCCAAAGCACTTTACAATAGTTAGCTAACGGTACAAACAACATTTGGGAAGATCATTAAGTGGTTCGCCGAGACCCTCAGCAATTTTCAAGTGGTCCATGAAAAAAAATATTTGAGAACCACTGGTGTAGGATAACCATGTCCTTGAATGATGGTAGCTATATAGATGGAAGCATTCTTCTGTCAACATAGCTGCGTTGGACGGGGTGTGGATTTTTGAGACTCCTGACCAACATAGCTATGTCAACCTAACTTTTAAGGGCAGACCATGCCTCAATCTTCTGTTCTAAGGATATGGCTGTTTATGTTTGTTAGCTGGTGAGTTTGTTTCTGGATTTGTCTTTGTGGGATTAAGTGGTTTTAATAAAACATCAAGGTGCCTAGACCCTGAAATAATCTATTTATAAGAATATTAAAAATTGAAATGAAAATATTGCGTAAAACTTAGAAATATTACAGATAAAGAATTCTGTAAAGTAGGGAGGTAAATAGCGGGGTAACTAAAATAGTAACATGGCATAGTGCTTTTCACATCCTAGTGAGTTTAAATTCAGAGTAATGTAACTTGAACTGACTTTCTACTGGCTGTCATACAATGACGGATTTCTGATTTTTAAAATATGTCACAACCATAAATCACTAGTTTTCCAAGATTGCACTAGCAAGCTATTAAAGAACATGGCAGTATTTACTGTAGATAAATGCAAATTTAAAAAGGTTCTCTGTATCATGGTTTAAATGATTTAGTGGCTTTCAATGCACATATATGAATCTGATGTAATGGATTTACGAAATTTCATCTCCTGTATGGAGGCACAAATTTGCATATTATTAGACCATAACTTGGAGTCATATCTTACTTGTATATATTTAAACGGTGTCTCAGATTAAAATGTGCTGAAATAAATTCATTTTTAAAATAAAGGCCATATTTAAGGCTATTAATGCAGAAACTGGAAAAGGTTTTGGGGGAAAAAGGGCATACATTTTATCTAGATTTAGATTTACAGCAAAATGTTATACAACTTTTTAAAACTAGGATAGCATGTCTATTCATGGGTCACTGTTTCTGAGCGCAGTCTAAGTTAGCAGTGACCAGAAGTTGTTTGGTTTATGAGAAAACAATTGGTAGTTTCATTCATTTTCCTAGTTTCAGGTGTGAGGATGACAGCAGTGCAGTCATGACAGAGGAAAATAATTGAATGGGGAAAAAGGCTTTGTCTATATTGGAGAGATCAGTCTGCATAAAATCAATTGCTGGAATCATCCTAGTTGAATGCTGGAGTGACTCTAAGATGTCAGTGCTGCACCCAGGGCCGGCTCCAGGGTTTTTGCCGCCCCAAGCGGCCAAAAAAAAAAAAAGCCC
>NW_020664417.1:21694681-21801220 GCF_002925995.2 Terrapene triunguis | reverse complement strand
AAAAAAAAAGCCGTGATCTGCGGCGGCAATTCGGCGGAAGGTCCTTCGCTCCAAGTGGGAGTGAGGGACCGTCCGCTGAATTGCCGCCGAATAGCTGGACGTGCCGCCCCTCTCCAGGGTGGCCGCCCCAAGCACCTGCTTGGCAAGCTGGTGCCTGGAGCCGGCCCTGGCTTCACCTGTATAATCTGACATGCAGTTGTGCTGTGCATGCCCACTGGAGTTGTTGATTTTTGTGTATAGTACCTAGATATGTATGACGGCTCCTGACATTGCTGTCTAGTACAGTGCATTCTGGGCAATTTTTGTTGTTGTGGCCCAAAATATTGTGGGAGAAGGGACTAAACTCCCCTAATACCTGGGAGGCATCCGTGGCCATACTTTTACCCCACAGGGTTTGTCTACAATAGACTTATATTTTTTTAACTTTGAATTAAATGATTGCCAGAACTAAAACAAAAATCTTCATTTTCCATGCTGTCAAGCTGGCACCTTTCACAAATGCTAAATTCATCATAAGATGTGGAATGATTTAGTATTTTGAGTTTGAACTGTGTGTTAGTTTGTTCATGTGCTTTTTTTCATAAGGGCTTTGCTATAATCTTGCGCTTTGAACTAATAAAATGTGTAAAATTATGCTGTTAAGATACCGAACTGATAACACGAAAACATGTATAGTTACTTTAATTAAAAAAATTTTTTTTCATTGGGTCAGATTTAGCCTTGGGAACCATTTAAATTCAATGGGAGTTGTGACCAATGATAAAAGGCCTCAATTGTCCCTTTCTAGAAGAGCATTCTTTGTGCTTTATAAATACATAAGTAAATGCGGATCCAAGTACTAAACCAGATATTAAAATAAGTCAATGTAAAACCAAAACAATTTTAAGCTGTTTTTAGCTTGCTGTAGAATCAGTTCCTCTTTGTTTTAAAACATGGTAGTTGACTATTTTAAAATGTGCAACATGTAAAAATTGTGCAAGCACTGCTAAAACACAAACTAACCTGATCAGAGTGGATGAGGCACAACTGATACCTGGATAGAGAGGTGGAACCAACAGGGGTAGGATGTTGCTTCTTAATTCTCTTCTCTTGGTATAGGTCATATCACCAGTTTAAGGAGGATTCTTATCTCTAGGGTCCTGTTTTTACATGGGCAAAAAGGATGCTTTTTTAAAATTGTTAAATTGTCAGTTGAGCTAGCTTAACTCAATTGAAGCACCTTCAGTGCTATGTAGACAGGTAAACACCATTAAGCGGTTTGAGTTGGCTGTGTTGTACCACAGACTAACAAGACAGGAAAGAATCATCTTTTTTGCCCATGTAGACAGGACACAGATGTGTGCTTTCAGCTTCTGTAGTGGAAACCTAAAACCACAAACTCAAGTCTTAGCATGTAATTTGAGGAAAAACTGGTTGTAAACCACAAAAATGAGTATTGGCTTATACACTTAAACATTCTTATTGATCTGAAATCCTAAAGAATCTTGTTTCTTAGGGTATGTCTACACTACGAAATTAGGTCAATTTTATAAAAGTCGATTTTTAGAAATCGATTTTATACAGTCAATTGCGTATGTCCACACTAAGCGCATTGAGTCGGCGGAGTGCGTCCTCACTACCATGGCTAGCATCGAATTACGGAGTGGTGCTCTGTGGGTAGCTATCCCGCAGTCTCCGCCGCCCATTGGCATTCTGGGTTAAGCTCCCAATGCCTGATGGGGCAAAAACATTGTCGCAGGTGGTTTTGGATACATGTCGTCAGTCGCCCCTGCCTCCGTGAAAAGCGACGGCAGACAATCGTTTCGTGCCAGACACCAGGGCGATTAGAAGAGCACAACAAGGTGCGCTGCGCATCAGAGAGCTTTGAAAAGCAATTTCATGATTGGCCAGGCTTCAGTGTGACAGTTGTGTGTGTTTCTCCTTGATGCAAACCCGCCCCCTTTGTTGATTTTAATTCCCTGTAAGTCAACCACCCTCCCGCCTTCGAAATAAAGTAACTGTTTTGAAACCATGCGTTCTTTCTTTAATTAATTAATTAATTAATTAAAAAAAAGAGATAACTGACAAGGTAGCCTGGGTGGGGTGGGGGAAGAGGGAAGGACAAGGCCACATTGCTTATTGTAGCCACAGTAAAAACCAAACTGTTTGAATGACAGCCTTCGGTTGCTTGGGCCATCCTCTGTAGTGGAGTGGCTGGGTGCCCGGAGCCCCGTATTCTTGGGCGTCTGGGTGAGGAGGCTATGGAACATGGGGAGGAGGGTAGGCGGTTATACAGTGGATGCAGCGGGGGTCTGTGCTCTTGTTGGCTTTCCTGCAGCTCCAACAGACGCTACATCATGTCGGTTTGCTCCCCCATTAGCCTCAGCATCACGTCCTGCCTCCGCTCTTTGCGCTCACTTAATTCTTTCCTGGCCTCTGCCACTGAATGCCTCCATGCATTAAGCTATGCTCTATCAGTGCGGGAGGACTGCATGAGCTCGGAAAACATGTCATCGCGAGTGCGTTTTTTTCGCCTTCTAATCTACGATAACCTAATAATAATTATATTATTATATTTAACCTCAGGGACGGAGACGATAGGGGGAGCGTAGAAACATTCTACGCTCTATGATCCTGGGGGGACTGCATGGTCACCTGTGCTGCTGAGCTCGCCACGCTAACCAAACAGGAAATGAACTTAAAAAGTTCCCAGGGCTTTTCCTGTGTACCTGGCTAGTGCACCGGAGTTCAAAGTGCTGTCCAGAGCGGTCACACTGGAGCATTCTGGGATAGCTCCCGGAGGCCAATACTGTCGATTTGCATCAGCACTACCCCAAATTTGACCCAGCAAAGTCTATTTTAGCGCTACTCCCCTTGCCGGGGAGGAGTACAGAAGCTGATTTTAAAAGCCCTTTAGATTGACGGAACGGGGTTGGTTGTGTGGACGCATTCATTTTTAAATTGACCTAACATGGCTAAATTCGACCTAACCCTGTAGTGTAGACCAGGCCTTAGAAGCAAAACTTTCCTCTTCCTTTTGACGAGGGGGAGGAGATGATATACAGTGGAGTTGCATCATAGGCGCATTTAACTTACGCGATTTTAACTACACTGGTCTACAATTTTTGAGAAGTCGTCTGCTTCAGAGATAAAATGTGCTATTTATTATGTATTTTGATGTGCTGAATTCAAATATGACAATTAAAACAACTGATTGGCTACTGTTTCTAAGATATTTAAGTTTTTACATTTTATGTCTATGTATATTGTGTAGATAGTAGAGTTTTAATCATAAATTGTAAACCTAGGTCTTTTCATGTGTTTATGGTTGCTTTACATGATAATATTTCACCTGTCCTGTTTATGTAACACTTTAAAAATCAGCAAAAGGGTTATATAAATAAAATTTATTATGAAACAAAAGGCAAAAAACTATTCTGTACATAGTTTAGTCCTATTCCGTGTCTACTCGGCGCTTCTTGGCTTGTCTCTTGTATTCATTAAATGGAGCATCTCTTGTCACTGTCCAGCAATAGTCTGCAAGCATTGATGGGCTCCATTTGCCCTGATAGCGTTTCTCCATTGTTGCAATTTCCTGGTGAAATTGCTCGCCATGCTTGTCGCTCACTGCTCCGCAGTTCGGTGGAAAAAAATCTAGATGAGAGTGTAAAAAAATGTATCTTTAGTGACATGTTGCAACCAAGGCTTTTGTATGCCTTGAGGAGGTTTTCCACCAACAACCTGTAGTTGTCTGCCTTGTTGTTTCCGAGAAAATTGATTGCCACTAACTGGAAGGCTTTCCATGCCGTCTTTTCCTTGCCACGCAGTGCGTGGTCAAATGCATTATTTCGAAGAAGTTCACGAATCTGAGGACCAACAAAGACACCTTCCTTTATCTTAGCTTCACTTAACCTTGGAAATTTTCCACGGAGATACTTGAAAGCTGCTTGTGTTTTGTCAATGGCCTTGACAAAGTTCTTCATCAGACCCAGCTTGATGTGGAAGGGTGGTAACAAAATCTTCCTTGATTCAACAAGTGGTGGATGCTGAACACTTTTCCTCCCAGGCTCCAATGACTGGCGGGTTGGCCAATCTTTCTTGACGTAGTGGGAATCTCTTGCACGACTATCCCATTCGCAGAGAAAACAGCAGTACTTTGTGTATCCAGTCTGCAGACCAAGCAAGAGAGCAACAACCTTCAAATCGCCACAAAGCTGCCACTGATGTTGGTCATAGTTTATGCACCTCAAAAGTTGTTTCATGTTGTCCTAGGTTTCCTTCATATGGACTGCATGACCAGCTGGAATTGATGGCAAAACATTGCCATTATGCAGTAAAACAGCTTTAAGACTCGTCTTCGATGAATCAATGAACAGTCTCCACTCATCTGGATCGTGAACGATGTTGAGGGCTGCCATCACACCATCGATGTTGTTGCAGGCTACAAGATCACCTTCCATGAAGAAGAATGGGACATGATCCTTTTGACGGTCACGGAACATGGAAACCCTAACATCACCTGCCAGGAGATTCCACTGCTGTAGTCTGGAGCCCAACAGCTCTGCCTTACTCTTGGGTAGTTCCAAATCCCTGACAAGGTCATTCAGTTCACCTTGTGTTATGAGGTGTGGTTCAGAGGAGGAGGATGGGAGAAAATGTGGGTCCTGTGACATTGATGGTTCAGGACCAGAAGTTTCATCCTCTTCCTCTTCCTCGTCTGACTCAAGTGAGAATGATTCTGGTGCATGAGGAACCGGCAGTACTCCTCCGTGGGGTACTGGGAGTATAGCTGATGGAATGTTTGGATAATGCACAGTCCACTTTTTCTTCTTTGACACACCTTTCCCAACTGGAGGCACCATGCAGAAGTAACAATTGCTGGTATGATCTGTTGGCTCTCTCCAAATCATTGGCACTGCAAAAGGCATAGATTTCCTTTTCCTGTTCAACCACTGGCGAAGATTTGTTGCACAAGTGTTGCAGCATATGTGTGGGGCCCACCTCTTGTCCTGATCTCCAATTTTGCAGCCAAAATAAAGGTGATAGGCTTTCTTAACCATAGTGGTTATACTACGCTTTTGTGATGCAAAAGTCACTTCACCACAAACATAGCAGAAGTTATCTGCACTGTTCACACAAGTACGAGGCATCTCTGCTCACTTTGGCTAAACAGAAATGTGTCCCTTTGCAAAATCAAACACTGACAAATAAGAGAGCACGACACTGTATGATTTCTACAGCTGATATAGGGCAATTTGTTCAGCAGAGTGATGTAAGCTTCGTTATGATTGCATCATCCATGACTTCTAGGAATAACATGATGCAATTCATATCATGTATGATGCAATACCAGCTTCAGATTGCATCATTCATTGTTTTGCCTAAAAAGCCAGTACTGTCCAAACTCAGTCATAGATTTATTCATAGATCCAGTCAAAGATGTATTTTAGTCATTTCTGGTTTAAATTGGGATCCCTTCCCTTTATAACTCATTTATCCTCCGCCATTCCCAAGTCAAGGGTCGTATATACTGACCCAATAGCATATCTTGAAAACTAGAGCCAATCAACAATTTTAAGCATCATTTTCGTTCTCAGTGACCCAGAATTAGTAAAGTTTGACTACATTTATTTCAGAAGCATTTTGGCTGTAGAGCAGTGCTATACGCACTCGGCAAAACAAAACAAAAAAGAGAAAAATAACAATTTAAATACTGTACCTGTAGTGCGGGCGATTCCACCCGCCATTCCACTCGAGCGTTTGACTATACACGATTTTCGCCTTACGCGCTGACTTTAGAACCTAACCCCTGCGTAAGATGTGACTCTCCTGTATTGTCACTGACAGTACGCCTACATTGCAATGTAAGGTATAATTGTAGCGCAGTAGGCATACCTATGTTAGATTGATCTAGCTCGTGTAGCAGTGAAGATGGCAGCACAGACCCCCAAAAGGGGCTAATAACTCAAATATATAGCCCGGGTCTCTGGTAGGCAGGTACTTGGGTGGCTGGCCAATGCTGAAGCCTGTGCTGCTGCATCTGGACAGCTGCTGTTACCTATGCAGGCTAGATTAAAGCAGGCATGGGTAGGCATACCTGCACTTCAGTTACACCTTAAATTGTGGTGTAGGCATATGCTTAAGGCTATCCCAAAGAGGGAAATCATAGCTTTGAATTCAGAATATAAAATTATCTGTGCAGTGATCCATACTGTGTTCAAAAATTAAATGTAGTGCCATATTGACCATCACAGGTCCAATGGGGAGCGTCAGTAGGAGACTCAAACCCTCTCTCCCGTCAATGCATGTCCCAAAACCCTTATATTACCAAGACTCCAATGTGAGAGACATCCCCATGTAGCAGCAGAGGAAATTTAAATGTGGGGTTCACTTTTCTTAACCTCTATAAAGGTTTCTACATTACTTTATTTTTCTAATTCAGCACTTCTGATCACACTGTCAATAATAGTAAAATTAATTGGACCATACAAAAGTAGCTTGGTAAACGTGGGTGTGAAATGAGTGGGAGATGCCACTCTTGCTATACCCTGCCCTAAATTTACAAACCTATGTTATTTGCTAGGTAAATGACAGGAGCTTGACAGGGTGAAGGAAAGCAACGGAAAAAGAGGAAAAAAAGTTACTTTCCTCTTTCAGTTTTCATGTCTATCTTTCATTTTAAACTTTCAGAAGAGAAGATGGAAAAAAAGTTAAATTAGTATACTTCAGTGGCTTTCTCAGTGCTGTGGATTTGGACTGTTCCTAAACAAAAGTTAATTGTGGTCTCAGACTTAATTTAGTTACTTTTGCTACACCGTGCATGGAAAGGAGTTCCCTATTTACCTGAAGTTTCTTAAATGTTTTCATTAGTGGCATATACAGCTGCCCTGTAATTATAATTCCAGATCCTTAAATCTTGATCTTCCAGTAGGGCAGAGTTTGGTAGCTACTTTATATTCAGAGCAACCTCCTAATTATGTGTTAAGTCTGAAAATTTCTGTATCTAGGGGCAGTAGCCTCACCAAATAAACAAGCCCCAGCAGCTCTTCCTATATCTTGTGAATCCTCGTTCCATCTTAAGTCAGACGGAAAATTCCTAGCTGTCATTTCATTCCTATCTTTAAATTTTGTTTTATTGTCTCGCCATTTCTAGGTTTTGCTAACAGAGGGAAACCTTAACTTGCACAGTTCACTCCTAATCTGCTGATTTCTAGAAAGGTTAGGAAAGAGAGAAACATACTTAAGGCTTGACTGTTTGTGTTGGCTTGGAATTGAAGAGTGTATACATTCTTCCTAGTCTCAAAGTATCAAATGCAGAAATTCCTTGTGCTTACTGAAGAGCTCCAGCTATTGATGTTATGACTTTCTTTTCTGAAAGTAAATATAACTGGCAGATGTTAAAGACATAATGTAAAATCTGTGAAGATGTATTAGAATACTTAGAACACTGTGCTTTAAAATCATTGCTGTATGCTTACACATTATACTACACCCTATAGAAAGAAAATGTTATGCCACCCTGTGGGTTGCTATAAAGAATGTTTATGAAGTTCAGTCTAAGACTTAAAATACGTTGAATTGGAGAGTTTTGAAAAATGTACTGTGTGACACAGGAGACCAAATCATGCTAAAGTGCAGGGAAAGACTATACATCAGTTCAAAGGCTACATTATTCAAAAAAATACAACCATAAAAAAGTAATAAGATTACATTCTCACACTTCATGGCTAGTAAGGTGCATTAAGCTGCTCAGATATTCATAACTTACTGTGACATTTGGGAAGATTACATTTTGCTGTGCACAGCCATTACTGCAGCTCAGATAATAACTAGCCAGTGCATGGGCCTGGATTATGATCCCTGTCGTTGGAAACAAATTTGTGTTTTGAAGGTTGATCAGTTCCAAATCACCATTAGAAAGGGTTAATATGACATACTGTAGAGTGTGTGTGTGCTTATGTGTATCTAATGGGTATGCATGCATAGAGTATATCAAATATAGTCCACATTGTGTATACTGCTTTTCCTGTCAATTTTTTTGTCAAAAGGTATTACTTAAAACACTTAAAGGAGAAATGTTTAAAATGTAGTGACTGCACTAGATATATACTTTTAATGTAATGCCTGCTGAAATATTTGTTTTTACTGGTTAGATTGGAAAATTAATTTGATAGCTTCCTGGGTGTGTGATTACTGTTAATGGTGTGTGTAGCCAAAAATGAAGGGTTGATAGTAGAAGTGATAGGGTGAAGGTGGGGTCATCTTATTTGCAACTAAATGTTGACCTGTACAGTTCTGATGTGATAGCTCCTGACTGGTTAGTTAAACTAAATATATAATTAAATTAAAAACTATGGTGTGACTCTTAGCGGACAGCAAACGTATAGCCATTGTATTTGCACCAAGGATGACTAAGAAACCAAAAAGTAAAAGTAAAGTTTCATTTGGGAGACTGTCCTTTTGAGGAAGGCTGCAATCAATCTATTAGGGTGGGTGATATGCTTGCATTCAGTGTAAAATAGTAATTTGAGAGTCGCTTCCTTGTTTTTGATCCAATTGTCTTCAGGCTTTTTTCTCTGTTTTTTTTTTTTTTTTTTTTAAAGTGTGTTTTGTGATGTTACTACTTTAGCCCATTCCACCCAAGGATCTCAAGCACTTGGCAACCATGAATGAATTAAGATAGACATGAACCTCATTTTACTGAAGGGGAAAACTGAGTGACTTGATAAAGATGAGATCAAGTTGGTGGCAAAGCTGGGAATAGAATTCATATCTCCTAACTCCCAGTCCTGTGAATTTACTAGATAATACTCTGTTAGATGTTTCTTTAATTACTTTCTTAAATTATTGGAATTCAGGAAAAGTGAAAATGGAAGGGAAATATAAATAACTTTTTTAAATGGTCATTCAGAAACTCTCCTTTTCTTTATACAATCTCAATCACCTTTGCTAGCTTTCTCAATTTCTTATAGAATTTGACATCACTGCTTTATGTTCAGAATGTTGAAGGGTGCTGCTTCCAACCTGGAAACAAAATTTAGGACCTTTTGGATATTCTACAGTGATTTGAGTGTTTGACTTACCATATTTAAGGGCAACAATTCTGTTCTGTTAGACATACTTGACCAAGTGAATGGAGCTGTGGGGGCTTATGAGAAGGCAAGAGAGAATAAGTATTTTGGGGGGATGACTTCTGTCACAGTATAACTTTAAGAAGGAAATCAACTGAATTTCTAATTGGATCCTGTTAAGCTGTCATTCTAAGTAACTGATCAAACCTGTCCAAATAATATAATTCACTTGTTTAGTTAGTTTTGAAAATATCCACATCTAACTCTTCAGATTTACTCACTCCCCTTCCACAAACGTATCAAGATATTTGATTTTCTCATGTGTGTCCCAAATTGAAATCATGACATTATTTTCTTAGGAAGGCAGATGAAGGGAGGAGGAAAGAAGGGGGAAAGTGCTTTGTGACATCCACCTAAATACTTGAAAGATCTAAAGAAACGGAATTCACCAAAAATTTATTTTTGTTTTTTAGAAAGCCTTTCTGTAAATGGAAGGAAAAATGTAACACAAACTTGAATTTATATCTAAGATGTCACAGTACTGTATTCATATTAATCTAACTTGCTAGAAAAGTCTAGAAATATGAGGGCCTGGTGAGACTGGTAGGTTAGTATGTTAACCTCAAGAGAATTCAATTCTAATTCTAGTTCAGGTCACAAGTGAAGATGAGTTTTGATTTCTTTGTAGCTGTTCCCTTGTGCACATCAGAAACCACCTAATGTGGCAAACGCACCAGTTTCTGCTCAAGAAAGGTCCATGACAAAAAGTTCTGAAGAGTTGCTTTTTCTAGATTTAAGTGCATTAGCAAATCTGTAGGAGGAGGCATAATCATTAGTGTTGGGCTCCAAGCAGTGCTGCTGTTCCTTCACTTTTAAAATGATCATTAACATTCACTCAGATACAACTGTTTTGTGCTATAATTTGAAAATGAAGAAATAACCCCCCCCAAACGTCGTAGTACCTTTGCTTAGGAAGTAAAATTGCAGTTGATACTGTACTTCAAACCACTTTTCATCTAATATACCCGAAGTGCAGTTTAATGTTTGTAAAGAGCAACATTTTCTGGTGAGGTAGGTCAGCTCTTTGCAGCAGCTGTTCTCTTACCTATGTGGGAAGTGCTTTTACAGACGGGCAAACTGAAACACAGAAAGATCAAGTGACTTCATCAAAGCTACAAAGTGAATCCATAACAGAAGTAGCAATTGGACTCACGGTCTGCCGCCATCCAATCCCTCTTCCCTAATCTAATCCAAATCCAGCCCCACAACCTCTGTAAATGTTTCAACACACAGCCCTGGGAACTTGCACAGCAAGTCCTAAATGTAAAATGATATATGGAAATGATTGTTACTAATGCTTTGCCTTTTTTCACTTAAAGCTTGTAGGGGGACATTTTGATCTGGAAATGAACTTTATTATCCAAGAAGGAGAGAGTATCATCTGCATGGTAGACTTGTTGGATAAATGTGACATCACTTGCCAGGCTGAGGTATGGAGCATGTTTACAGCAATCCTGAAGAAGAGTATACGGAACCTACAAGTCTGCACAGAAGTGGGGCTTGTTGAACAAGTGCTACAGAGAATTGATAAAGCTGACAATATGATTGCAGGTATGACTTTAGATGGCAACAGAATACATTTATTTGAGCTAAATATGATTGTCTTTATATAAAACCTTAACACAGCATTTTTATTGACAAAATAAAAGAATACGCATTTGGTCATTATGTACAGAGCTGCATGTATATCATTTTAATATTTTTTCCTTCAGATCTCTTAGTTGATATGTTGGGAGTGCTGGCTAGCTATAATTTGACGGTCCGGGAGCTAAAATTGTTCTTCAGCAAACTCCAAGGAGAAAAAGGAAAATGGGTAAACAACTTTGTTGTCTTAATGTTGGTTATACTGTCTCCTAATCTTTCTAAACAAAAAGGGTTATTTGCAAACATTTTTAATAACCAAATGTGAAAGCTATCAAAGATGTAGGGATCCCCCCAGTAGTATTATCAATAGATGTCTTTTTGCATATTAGTAATAAAATATATGGTGTAGAAGCGTAAGTTACCAATTAGATTTACATTTGATAGCTCTAGAAATATTGATACTTAGTGCCTCCAGTTTCCCCCTGACAAAAAGGTAGCACTTGTCGTCTTTATATACCTGCAAATAATTTTATGGGAGTAGGTACCTGTTTTTCTTTTTATAACTAAGTTACATGAAACGAAGGGGAAAAAAAGCAGAGGATTAAAAAAAAATGTAGACATTTAAAAAAGGTAGATTAAAAACTACCTCTCACATACACAACCCAAAGAGTGTCTATTCTCACTTCGTTTTTTCTTTCGGGTAAATATTGCAGAAACTGATTTGGTTAGCGAAGTAGGAATTTGTAGAAAGATCTGAATTTAAGGCAGTCTTGTAATATCACTTGCCGCTTGATTCCAAAGCGAACTCCAAGTGAAAAGTCCTAGTATAAATTTTTTACTGTTTACACCTGGAGTGGAATAGGAGAACCGAACACTCCTGACAACCTCCCTCCCTAAAGTTAACTTTTTTTTCTCATAGGATACTGATGCTACCAAATGTACTGTCTCCTCCAGGTGGAATCTAAACATCAGAATTGCTACTTTGATGGAAGTAGCAATTGCTTTAAGAATTGTTCCAAGCTCTTTGAAAACATATTTGTAATCCTGCTTTGGTGGCCCCTAAAATAACCTGCTCAATATAGAGAAAAGGCTTCTCAGATCTGGTTTCTTGCTAAGTAAAAACAAATACCTATTAAATATAAAAACCTATGCTAATGCTCAATTAAAATTTTAATTTTTAAACAAAACTCCAAATTGCTCACATAGAAAATATTGTGTATCAAGGTTTAGATTTAAGGCGAATGTAGTTAAAAACATTGCATATGTTCAGTGTGAGTGAGTTAAGGTTCTCTTTGTAATGTTAATGTTTTTATTTCCTGACTCTCTTGTTTGCATTTAATTTTCTTCTTAAAGAACAAATACAGAGGAGAAAAGGAGGAGAAAAACATAGCTGCATTGCTAGGAAATTCCTAAATCTTAAACTTAACTATCTGCAGCACTAGTTATCCAACTTTTTGTGCCGTGCCACAGTGCTGTAGACAGTCAACTTAAACTGTGATCTCCATTCCTCCCATTATTTTCTGCACATGTGTGAATCATTTTGATTTGCTTTGAGCATTTATTTTTGTAATACCTTTTTAAGATGGCACAGTGATTAGTCTTCAGTGATTGGCTTCATATGAAGTTTTAAGTTTATTATTTTTTGTTTCCTAGGCTCAAACAGTTTGAAGTTTCTTCTGAAAACAAGAAAAACATGATTTTCATTCTCCCCCTCTTCCCCCACACTCCCTGTAACTCTGAGGGAGTTTAAAGGAATTTCTTTACTTCTCACCTCAGAGAAAGACCAGTCATTAAAAGTTTCACACCTCTGGAAAGTTATAGGCAAGTGAAAAAACAGTCTTAAAACTGTTGGCCTGCAACCATAACTATAACACTCGATACACCTCTACCCCGTTATAACACGAGTTTGGATATAACGCGGTAAAGCAGCGCTCCGGGGGAGCGGGGCTGCACACTCCGGCGGATCAAAGCAAGTTCGATATAACGTGGTTTCACCTATAAGGTGGTAAGATTTTTTTTGGCTCTCGAGGACAGCGTTATATCGAAGTAGAGATGTAAGCTCTCAAGTTTTATTTTGAGATTACTGCCACTGAATTCAATAGGAAAAGTTAGCTGGAGCAGAACTGGGCTGTTGATGTCTAAGATGAATTTTGAGTTGACACACTTCCTTGACTATTACTCTCCTGATTAATGTGGTGGCCTAGTGTTTGTCTGTGGAAGGATGAGAAATGTGTCAAAATGCATTATAATATGTATCAGAATAATATACAAATGTTTGATATTTGTGATAATTTCTTTTAATAGCCACCACATGCTGGAAAATTATTGTCTGTGTTAAAACACATGCCTCATAAATATGGTCCTGATGCCTTCTTCAACTTTCCAGGAAAAAGTGCTGCAGTAAGTGGTTATATACATTTTCTATACCTTTATTTGTTATCCTCCTCTTACTACTGGCTCTTTTCTTTCCTATTCTCATTTGGGTCTTTTGTTTCATGTATACGGTTATGTTCACTAGTCTGAGATTGTTCCTAGAGAGAACTATTTTTCCAGGGTGGTAACTACATTAAGATTAACTGAAATATGTTACTATTAAATATGCACTACCTTTATGGAAGGACAAACCATCTTAGCTAAAGAAAGAACGGGTACAAGTAATAGCCCATATCTTAACAGCCCATAGCCCATTTTGTGAGATTGGTTCAGTTAACTCACTCTTATTTGTTGCAAGCAGAATCTTTGTCTGCCTTTATTTCTTCTCTCAATATTCCTTAGTGGTGTCTGCCCTAATGTGCAGCATACAACGGAATCCCCAAATATTATACACATTTGAGAGGCACTCCTGAGGAAGCCCCAGAATGCACCAAATTGAAAGTTGACTCAATTCTGCTATCTGTTCCTTTTTATGGCAAGAGACACAGAACCTCCCCAGAGACGTCCCCCCCCCTCAAATGATCAGACATCATACATGTGAATATAACAGCACATGCTATCTCTATGAGCTGACTCATTTATACCCTGGCCATATGGAAAAAAAATCAGCATTTACTGCACTGTTTTACTGCAGTTTCTATCACACATAAGAAATACTACCAAAATATTGCTGAGAAACACCAGGATAAAGCTAACACTATGGCTAGGGCCCTACCAAATTCGCAACCATGAAAGATGCATCAAGGACCGTGAAATCTGGCCTCCCTCTGTGAAATCTAGTCTTTTGTGTGTTTTTACCCTAAGCTATACAGATTTCATGGGGGGAGACCAGAGTTTCTCAAATTGGGGGTACTGATCCAAAAGGGAGTTGCAGGGGGGCTGTAAGGTTATTTTAGTGGGGTTGCGGTATTGCCACCCTTACCTCTGCTCTGCCTTCAGAGCTGACTGGCCAGAGTGCGGCGGCTGCTGACTGAGGGCCCAGCTCTGCAGGCAGCAGCGCAGACATAAGCGTGGCAATACCATACCATACCATACCATACCATGCCATCCTTACGTCTGCACTGCAGCTGGTGGCGGCTCTGCCTTCAGAGCCGGTTATCCCGGCCAGCAGCCGCTGCTCTCCAGCTGCCCACCTCTGAAGGTAGCGCCGCCATCAGCAGCAGCACAGAAGAAGGGTTAGCAGTACTGCAACCTGCCGTATAATAACCTTATGACCCCCCTCCCCTCCCCCAACTGCTTTTTTTGGTCAGGCCCCCTACACAGTGAAATTTCAGATTTAAATAGTTGAAATCATGAAATTTACGATTTTTAAAATCCTATGACTGTGAAATTGACCAAAATGGACTGTGAATTTGGTAGGGTCCTAACTATGGCACAGTAAATACTTGAATTCAGTATAAATTTTGTGGCATTCATTGATGGTAAATAATTTGTACGCTAAAAACAATTTTTATTTTTAAACCAAATATGTTCAAAAATGTCATGCAGTTGTCCTCACTAAGGACCAAATTCATCAAAATTTTGTCTCATAATTTTGTCTCATAAATTTGAGTTGTCAAATCTTTTAGTTGTTAAGAGTAAAACGTATATGTTTTCACAACCTCACACATAACTCAAAAGATAGTCATTGGGTCATCTCACAATCTCTTTCCATAAATATTCTCCGCACTCAAGATCACACACAAACCACCTTCTGTCTTGAAATTAAACATAATATACTTAAGCCCAAAATAAATTTATGTAAATGAAAATTTAAGGTACTGAAAAATAAAGATAAAAATAGTAATATTTCTGAAACCTTCTCTATATGATAATTATAATGGGCGTATTAACATTATTTTGGTTACTTGTACATAGTTTTATTAGATTCTTATACGGTATATAGTATTTAAGTGCCTCAAGACAATGAGAAACTTAATATTATAGGAATCTTAATATTTTAGATAATTAGCACAAGCCATCCTAAAAAGCTCTGTGAGTTAAACCAATTGTAGTGATATCAGCCCAAAAAAGTTGAGTCAGTCTCAGACATATAGACTTATTAGTGAATTACAGCTTTACAGAAGGATTTATAGCATTGTGTTTGGGCAGGGATAGCTACACAGAGTTGGGGAGCATAATGAGGAGTCTGGCAACACTTATGTTCTTTGATGTTTTTGTTCATTGGTATTGATCATCTGGACAGCATCTTTGATCAGAGGGTTATGGAAATCTGAGTTGAAATTTACATTGCAAGTCTGTGAAGCAAAATGGTGACAGGTGAATGGTAATGCTTAATAACTGTTCAAAACACAGAATTGAATACTATAAAAATTGTTGAGCATATAGTTAGCAATTTACAGACTTTCTAGTTAATATAGGTACTTTGTTTATATGGGAAAATTTTGGCTGGAAGGATTGTGTAATGTCTTCTTTTGAAAGCAGGGTTATAAGTCTTACGTTCTCATGTCTATATTTTTCTGCAGGGCTAAGATAGGCATGAATTTTCTGCAGATAAGACTGTTTCAGGCAAAATCTAGAAACTTCCATTTTTATGCCTAACTTCTTTCCACAGTCAGTTACTTTCCTCCTCTTTGGGATTCAATCTGGTGTGCCAACATTGTAGCGATCATGAGTCTGTAAATTTCACTTTTCTGTTAGTACACAACAGAACAAGATGAGCTTAAGGCAATTTTGGACCAAATATTTCTCCAAAGAAGTTTAGTTTTATTATAAGTTATTTTTATTCCGGTATAAATATTTTTGTCATGAAACTTTAGAATCTAAAGATTTTTTTTTTCTTTTTAAAAGAAAGAAACAAACCTTGGGCCATTTTATTATTGCAGTAAGACATTAGAAGACTGTAACTTGCACCATGTCCTGTCTTAATTCATAAATGATTTTGTTAAATCTTTCTATATTAAATATCTATATTACTTCCTTTAGGCTATTGCCTTACCTCCTATAGCCAAGTGGCCCTACCAGAATGGATTTACCTTTCACACTTGGTTAAGAATGGATCCTGTAAATAATATCAATGTGGATAAGGATAAGCCTTACTTATATTGGTATGTATTATGAAAACCTAGATTTCTAATGTTTTTTTTCCATTTATATTCATTTTTCAATGGTCTCTACTTACATTGAAAAAAACAATAACCTAATAACTTTTTTGTTTACGTGAAAATTTAGTTTCATTTCTTTAAAAAACTTTTTTGTAGTTTTCGAACAAACAAAGGACTTGGTTATTCTGCTCACTTTGTTGGAGGCTGTTTGATTGTGACATCAATAAAGTCAAAGGGAAAAGGATTCCAGCACTGTGTGAAATTTGATTTCAAGCCACAGAAGGTGGGTTAAGCAAGTAAATAATTCAAATAAGTGCCATAAATTACCACGGTACATGTGTGTAATTAGCCATTAATTGTACTTATTTTTTATTTTGACCAGTGTCCTAGTAAGCTCAGGGGAGTGTTCTGTTTTGTTTCCTAATCACTAACTTCATATGGACCCAGAAAAATATTGTCTGCAAAAATATTACCAATAGTATCAGTTGGCATTATTTAGAGAAGTAAATAATACCAACTTTTACAAGTAAAACTTAAACAAATGTACATAGTAACACGCCATTTTTTAAGATTGTGATTTAATACATTCCCACGTGTAAAAGAAAAAAATGCAATTTACTAAAGAGTAAATCACACATGTGGCCTAGGTGAATAGTGACTGAAAGTTAGATCTCTACTGGCTGTTGGCTTAATTCTGTGAAATGAGTTGATGGTATTTGTCTGTTTCTTGCTGGACAAGTGTCCACATCAGTTGGTGTTGTGCAGCAGAAATGGTAAAGATTGAATAGATATCAGGATCTGGGAAATTACTGGGAAAGCGTAGGAGAACTTTCACTGTTGCGGCTTATGGAATTCACATCCTGTTTAGAGAATAAATAGAAGACTTCACTTGTTAGGGCTGACTCCTGATATGATTAAACTAAGTAATATACACCACAATGTTATTGTTTTTTTAACCCTTTAAAAATTAGCAAAATAGGAACTTATAAGTGTACTAAAATGTATTTATTATGGCCAGCTGGGTGATCTTGGGCAAGTCATTTCCCTTCTGTCTCAGTTTCTTCATCTGTGAAATGGAGATGATGATGATGCTTGCCTCTTTTGTAAAGTGCTTTGAAAGCTATTGACAGAAGTGCTATATTAGAGCTAGGTATTATCATTATTATACATTTTACATCTTCCCTGATAATTCCTGGGCTGATGGAGTGTTGAAGAACCTACTGGGGACTTCCCAGGAGAGAAGAGTGTGTAGATGAGGACAGACAGGACTCAAAGCAGTCAATACATCAACTTTGACAAAAAGCACACGTTACTCTTCCTCACTCATTACCTGGGATGACCCCAGGAATAACTGTTTATAACTATTCTACGTAGTGTGATCACAACCAACTAGTATGTTTTTAAACACCACTTAGCACTGGCGATAGACAGATAGTGTTGTTTGTTTAAAAATATATGTATTAACATGTGTTGGCTAACATGGTTATGAAACACACCTTGTTGTCCTGATATAGTCAAAGGCTTAACGTTTTTCTCACAGTTTCAAGAACACAGACTCATGTGTAAGAGAATACACTAAATGAATCATACTTTGTAATTATTCAGTGTATCCAGAAGTGTGTTCTTCTCAACTACGATGAGTTATTCCACATTATTGAATAATCATATTTAGCAACTTGGCATGACTTGATTTAAATGGCATTGTTCAAGGCTTCCTTGAATATTTAGTAGACTTGAAAATATGTTTGCTTTCTCAAAGCAAGATACAATATTTCTTTTGTCAGTTATTTTGGCATAAATAGAGCCCTTAGTGTTGTCAGGAAAAAGTTGTGTACTGTGACCATGTATCTCCTTTAAGATTATACACCTATTTGTCAGTACACAGTGTGACTGAACACCCTGTTTGGGTACAATGAATTAGGCTAGGCCAGCAATGAACTTTGCATTTCTTCCACATTAATTTAAAGAAATCGTTAAGTAATCTTCAAAAAGTTTTCTGCCTTTTCATAACTCATATCAATAGTTTTGATCTTCTTGGACCAGCTATTTTGAGTAACTTTTTAAAACATACTTACACAGGATTAAAATATCAATAATTATTCTCTTATTATTCAGTGGTATATGGTTACTATAGTGCATATCTATAACCGCTGGAAGAATAGTGAACTTCGGTGCTATGTGAATGGGGAACTAGCATCGTATGGAGAGATAACGTGGTTTGTCAATACCAGTGATGTAAGTAGCTTTTATTTAATTTTATGTTATTTAATTTCATACTTGGAATGTCTGAAATTTTTTTTGCACTTGATTATATTTTTAGGTTTTGATAACCTGGCTTGAGAGGAAAAAAGTAGGTTTTCCAACAGAATTTTGAATAAATAATTTAAAAAAACTGTACCTGGTGACACACATTGCATTTCAACTAAGAGAATGCAAATGTAGTCAGTGTGCTAGATGGTCAGTAAAAGTTGTGGGCCCAGTTCTGCAAACACCTAAGCACATCCATTATATTACTTAAATGAACAGTCCATTGACTAGTCACTGGAGTAAAGTTATGTGTATGCTTAACTGTGTGCAGGATTGGACCCTATAGATGAACACTATCATGTCTCTTTAAAAACTTATTTTCCTCTCCTGCAGTTTCACTTTCTGCTCTCCTAATATGTGGAAGACAGTCTGATAATACTGATCTCCAACATGGTATTGAGACACCAATACAATTAACGTTACCCTAATACTACAGAAATATCTGACTTTCTGATGATGTATGTTTGACAGTTCTAGAACTTAGCTTCTTAACACTCTCACCGTGTATATATTTGCAGATATGTCCTATCAGTATTTGAGTAGAGTAAAAATTGCAGAGAACATGGTTTATTTTTAATTAATATTGTATATTATGTATTTTACAAATTCTAGACATTGACAGCTAAATAAAATGAAAAATAATTGTTGGTTTGCTTATAAAACAATTTTTTTTTAAACTGCAGGTTTTGAAAACATTTACTTTATTTATTAATACAGCCTTTCAAAATTAGAATGAAAGCGTTACCAGCTTGGACACCCAGTTTATTTGCCTGGACTATGATAATTGATTTGAGTTGGGAGAGGGAAATTTTGCTTTTTGCCTGTCCAAAAATATTTTTTTCACCTTGATCAATTATAATATTGAAAGGTTGTTTTGGGTGTAAAATAAATGTATTGCTTTTCTGAAGAATAACAAATACATAATCCACATGATTAATACTTGTGTGCTTCACATTGAATCCTTTCTTGTCTTTTATTGTGTACAACTGTATGCTGTGTTGTCCTTTTCAGACATTTGATAAATGTTTCCTGGGTTCTTCAGAAACAGCAGATGCTAATCGAGTGTTTTGTGGGCAGATGACAGCTGTTTACCTTTTTAGTGACGCTCTCAATGCTGCTCAGATTTTTGCCATTTATCAGCTTGGCCTGGGATACAAGGTATTTTGGAATTGAGTCAATAGTACCCAAAAGATTAATTCTAATAAGTCAATTTCTAGAGTATTTTAGGATGTCGATGACGATGATGTATACAATGTTCTTATCAGCCTATTTTTTATTTACATAGGCTTATAGAAATAAAGTATCTAATGTCACAAAATTTAAATTAATCTATTCAATTTTATAAAAGTGTAATGAGGAGAGAAATGAATGTATAGATAAAGCTATATGTTTGTCATGGATATGATTTTCTTGAGAAAAATGTGACAGTTGAGGGTTTTTTGGGCTTTGTAACCCCATCCAGCTGCTACTGAGCATGAACTTTTATAAATATAACTCTCTATAGTCACCTGGGTTTTTAAATGGTTTTAAACAGTTTTGCATAATTTTATTACAAAAAATAGTTTGCTCAGTAATGTGACCCTGTGACTTTTTCCATTTTTCTATATATTTAATGTTTCCTATTTTTGTCATGATGCATAACCTCCCTTGCATAACTGATTTATAAAAATGCTACAGGCCCATCTGCATGAGAAGAGAGCATTTGATAATATAATTAAAAACCATTTTTTATTTAAATTCACTGTCAGAGTGGGAGTTGCAGCTCAGCAGTAGACTTGTTTGCTGGTGTTTTGTTTTCCATTTCTTCTGCTCTACAAAACTCCAGTCCCACTCCATGAAATGAAATAGATTGTACATGTATTAATCAAAACACAACCCCTCTCCCCCCACCTAAGTTGGCACATATTTAATACCAAGTTGGTATTAAAACAAGGCTAATGCAAATAATAAACTCTGTTTGCTGTCTTTACTCTCTTGTTCACTTCTCAGGAGTTCTACTTTGGATTTTTGGGTGATGGGAAGGGACATGCTGTCTAAGTGGATAGAGCACTAACTATTAACTGTGGCTAGATCATTTTTTTTTCATTGAGGCTTGCTACCAAATTTACTTTCTTCATGCCAGAAAAGTATCTTGATACCTAATTTAACACATTAAAAGTGTTGAGCACTGAGGTTTAGTTCTGTTATGCTATTTACTTATTTACTGTTTGTATTGTGCTACCCCTGATGGGCCTCAATTGGGGATTGTGGCCCCTACATGCTGTACCAATACAACATTTTTTTGTCTTTACCTCTGCCCAAAGAGCTTCTAAGTGAACACTGAGTAATAGGCACTATATTTTCTTATGTTTTTCTTAGCTTCCACAATGTCACTGCTTTAGGGCACAAAAATGCTATATAATACTAACTCTTCAAAAATTGTCCTGAGCTAACAGTGTTGTAGTGGGACTGTTCTGATGCATTGCTGGAATAGAGGAGTAATGCTGTTGTAATTATTTTGTTTCCTATTGTATTTTCAGTGCAAGTCACCTTAATTTATTTTTTTTCTTCCATCTTTCTAGGGGACGTTTAAATTCAAGACAGAAAGTGATCTCTTCCTTGCTGAGCATCACAAACTGTTACTGTATGATGGCAAATTGTCCAGTGCTATTGCTTTCACGTACAATCCAAGGGCTACTGATGCACAGCTCTGTCTAGAATCATCCCCCAAGGATAACCCTTCTATCTTTGTTCATTCACCACATGCTCTCATGCTTCAGGTACTTTGGCACTTTTAGTAGACTTTCTAAGGAGAAAAATGGCTTGTACTTGTCTGTAACCAGGATTTTTAGCACCAGGTGAGAGGGCTCCACATAATAGACTAATCGGGAGAAGCTATCAGAACTGCACTGCTCTCCGTCCTCAACCTTTTAGTTGGAGGTGTGGAGAATTGTTCCCAGCTGTTTAAAGTAACTCTCCTCCCTTCTCCCCACTACTACTGCCTTACATCAGGCTCCCCTTTCCTATCACTTCTGGTCAGGCACCCCAGAGGGAGGGATTTCCAACCTCTCCTAAACAATTTTGCTGCTTCTCATTGCATCACACCTGTGCCCTGTACATCGTACATCACACCTGTGCACTGTACCCCCCTCATCAGTGTACAGCCATGTCATCCTTCCCTTCCCTAAGTGAACTTGCTCACTTTTCCATTCTTAGATTCCCAATTAAATTCTTCTTCAGGAAGGTTACATCAGACATTTTTTTAGAAACACAGCAAAAGTTTAGAAAATAACTTTAAAATCAGCCTTCTTCCTCTTTCTTCCTCTTCCCTCCCTCAAAAAAAATTCCACCCACCCCCTGCAATGTTTTTTCTTGAGGACATTTTATTGTAACTCTTGCTTCTTCCATCCCAGGGCCTCTAACACCTTGCTGTCCTCCACTTCGGGAGAGCACAGGGGCACTCAAGGAAGGGCCAGCAAGCTATGGGGCTGCTCTGTTACCAGAGACCATGTTTTGCTTTAGATGCTGGCCACAACCTATGTGCCCATCTAAAGTCATCTTTGAGGACCAGCACAGTAGACAGGAATCCCAGACTCTGGGTCAGGCTGGGACTGGGACATCTTTTTTGTGGTTGTCTCTTCAACAGTAGCAGCCATTACTTGTAATAATTTCTTTGTGTGGTAATAATCTGATTTTATATTAAAGATACTCTTAAGTATTTAAGTCAAATGATAACTGTTTTAAAGTGGTTTTAGAAAAGGTTTTAATCTTCTTTTAATTCTTCTTTGTCAGGATGTGAAAGCAGTCCTAACACATTCTATCCAAAGTGCTATGCATTCAATTGGAGGAGTGCAGGTACTTTTCCCTCTGTTTGCACAGTTAGACCATAGGCAATATTCTTTGGACCAAGTTGACACAACTGTTTGGTGAGTACGTATGGCTACCTCATTTCATCTTCCATTTTAACTTAAACCCATTTTAATTTGTGAAATGGGTTTTTGCTTAATTTAAATGGCCTTATGTTGTAAAGAATTCTTATGGTTTACAATTCTTTTTTTTCACCAGTAAGATATAGCAGCAAGTAAAGGGAAAACTTCTTAAGTCAGGCTTCTCTGCATAAACACAATAAATTGAAGATTACATCTGCCTTAAGTGACAGAAATGCACAGCTTCTACTAAATACAGTTAAAATAACTGAAGGTTAAAATGGAAACCATGTCTGTCTGTGTTTAGCTATTAGGCAAAGAATAAACTCCAACTAATGGAATTGTAGCACTATTATTTGGATGCTTTATTTCTATTCTCAAGGCCAGAAGTTGTTAAGCCTCATGTGAACAGGATCTTGAGCTGAGGTCAAGATTATTGGCACCATGTTTTCTATGCAAACTTGCACAAATGAAAAGAAATATGCACATCATGCTATAGTTATGTAATGTATTTATGGGGTACTAGAAATATGAAAAATGTACATGAGCTCTTTCCTGTCAATGGGGCTGGGGGGGGGGAAGCTTCTTGAAGCTCCATGGAAGATAAGTTGATGATCCTGACCTATAGTGCATGATGATTGAAAGATGTGTTATGTGCCCAGGCTAACTCAAGCTTTGTATGGGTTGTCAAGGATGTTAAAATTGTAAGGGACTCATAAAACACTCTGTAGTTAACATTTCAAAAAAGTTTCCTTTAGAACTACTTGTTTTACAAACTCAAAACTTTCCAAAACGCATTTATCTTTTTGGCTAATTTATTTTTATGGGATGAGTGTAGGAGAAACTGAAGCAATATCCTTCCATAGCAGTAGGCATACATGTAGCTTTTACTGAGGGCTAGTACCTTCGCCTGGATTAAAAATGGTTTTCATTTAGTAAAGTTATTACTATTTGTAAATTATCTTCTGGGCATGATCATTAGAAAACTGATAAAGATATAGACATATATTTGAAGAAAAATCCATATTTGGGGTACGATTTTCAAAAGTGCCTAAAGGATTTAATCCCATTGATTTCTTAGGGTTACCATATTTTGAGTGTCCAAAAAGAGGACACTCCACGGGGCCCCGCCCCTGCCCCCAGCCCTGTCCACGCCCCCGCCCCAACTCCACCCCTTCCCCAAAGTCTCCGCCCCCTCCCCTGCTTCCCGCGAACATTTGATTCGCGGGAAGCCTGAAGCAGGCAGCAGGTAAGCTGGCGGGGGTGGGGGGGAGGAGGCGCGGTCCAGTCTGGCCCCCCCAACCGAGCGGCTCCCTCTGGTGGCCGGCCCCGGCCCCAGCGTCTCCAGCCTGGCTCGGCTCGGGCCCTGGGGTGCCGGCCCCGGGCCAACCCCCGGCCCAGCGGCCCCGCACCCCTGGGCCCCGGGCCGGCCCCCGGCCCAGCACCCAGCGGCGCCGGCCCCTCTCTATTTTCCCGGACATGTTCGGCTTTTTGGGATTTCCTCCCGGACGGGGATTTGAGGCCCAAAAAGCCGAACATGTCCGGGAAAATCCGGACGTATGGTAACCCTAGATTTCTGCTCCTAAATCCTTTAGGCATTTAAAAAATCTCCTTAATTCCTAATTTAAATATGAACTAATAAAGCTGTTTTGTCAGCTTCAAAAGCTGGTAACTTCACAACTGCTAAACTAATTTTTTTCTCCCACTTGGCTCTTGTGTTAAGACCTATAAAATCATGTCTAAAAGAAATAAATTCCGTAGTAATAAGCTATACGCTTATAAATGTGCAATTTATAGTACTCTATAACCATGTGTACAATGATAAAGGTTTATACCAATTTATGTATATGTATAAAAATATGTATGTAAGCCACAGTACTAACAGGCGATAGCCAGTCCTGAACCAGCTAGGGGCTTAAGTCTGTGTATTTACTGACACCAAAGCACTAATTGGCCTTTATGTGCACTCTGTTAAAGAACTATGGAATTTTTTTCTTTTTAAAGAGGCAGAAAAATAATGCTAAAATTATGTACAAAAACCCTCTAATGGAATATTAAGTTTACACAGTTAAGTTCTCTAAAATCGGGAAATACAAAAGCTAAGTTTGACTATATGACCTTCTTGCACTTAGGCCTTAGGATCGTTTTTAATTATGTGCTCATATACTAATTAATGATAAAATGAAGTGTAACTTTTTCACCTCTTTAAATGCATGTGCTGATTCCTAGGTTGTGAGTTAGTGGGAGCAGTGAGAAGGAGAGAATGTATATCAGTTTGCAACCTAACATAATAATTTTTTTTACCATGGTCTTACAAGAGAAATGAGTGTCTCTGTGATGGCTTGGAGGAAAAACAAGCCAAAATACTTTTTTGGGGGGCGTGGGGGTAGAGTTGCAGCTCATCTTCACAGTGGAACAGTAAAAAGAAAAAACAAATTTTTTGCTTCTCAGGTCATGATTTTTCAGTGCTTAACTGGACAATCTTAATGTTGCATTAATATTTTTGCATTGAATGCAGAAATCTTTGCTGTTCTAAAATCTTCTTGTGTATTTCTTCCTCCACCCCTCAGTTACCTTCAAACCTAAAAAAGCTTGCGTATCTTCGAGTTTTCCTTTGCTCCAGCTCTGTTTTGCAACCTCTGATCTTCCAGCCACAGAAATTGATGAGACTTCATAGCAGTTAAGGAGTGGCACTGACTACAGAGGGGTTGTTCAAAGCAGTTAGTCCTGCTTTAAACAGAAGTGCTGCCAGCATCATTTGGCCTGTCTGAAAGCAAGAGAATGGCAGTTGGAATGGAACATAGATATATTGCATGGCAGAACTGGTTCAAAATTGGAAGTAATCAGTGAAAAGTTGTTTCAGGAGTGTTTTACTATTCAAAAAGTATCACAAAGTTCAAAGTTTTGAGGTAGAGAAAATCCAGTTGAAACTAGGAGACTGACCACCGTGTAACTTTGCAGTCTTAAATGTTTTCAAATTCTAAACTTAACTTTATTCCAAATCTTAACTTAGCTATTTAAGTGTTGTATTAAATGTACTTATATACTGGAAGATGAAAGAGCTTAGCTGGGAACATATTCCTGTGAGGGAATTGAATACCTCATTTCTATGACTCTCTGAAACACCTGGTATTTCTTTAAGAAACTGAATGATTTCAATACACTGTATTTTTCAGTTCTACTTTGCTGGCTTTCATCATGGAGTTGCTGAAGAACTCCATTGCTATGCAAGAGCAGATGCTTTCCTGTAAGGGCTTCCTTGTAATAGGACATAGTCTTGAAAAGGTAAAACAAAATCACTACTGATCTAAGGTTAGCTTATCAGAATCCTTTTGCTAATATTTTTCTGTATTGTCAAAGTTTAAAAACAGTTCTGTAAACATGAGTCTGAAGAAGCCTTTTTTTTTTTAACAGTCTTCCAAAGTCCATGTTACAAGAGTTGTGCTAGAACTATGCCTTGCATTTGCTAAATACCTGAGTAATTTGCACAATGGGATTCCCTTGCTTAAACAGTTGTGTGATCACATTCTCCTTAACCCGGCAATATGGATTCATACACCAGCAAAGGTAAAATATTTTGGTTTTGTTAATCATGTATCAGTTCAGGTTAGAACATAGGTGGTGGTGGTGGTGATGATGATGATACTGTTTGTTCTTAATGAAGTGGCATCCAAAGGCCCAATCAGGATCCCTCCTTCTTTTTCCTTTATGCTGCTTTTCCTGGTGAGGATCGCGGCGGCAGCATGGAAAGTAGGGAGGACCAGACCTCCTTTTCCTCTGCTAAAGGTTCCAGATCCTCTTTGGGATTCCTCAGCATTCCCAGGCCAGCCGGGAGCTATAATCCCTCCAGCGTGTCCTGGGTCAGCCTCGGGCCCCCCACCCAGTGGGACATGCCCGGTAGAGTTCTAACAGAAGTGTCCCCGGGTCATCCTTATAAGGTGCCCGAACCACCCCAACTGCCTCCTCTCGATCCAGAGGAGTAGCAGCTCTACTCTGAGGCCCTCCTGAATAGCCAAGATTGTCTCCCTATCTCAGAGAGTAAGCCCAGCCACCCTGCAGAGAAAGGTTTCAATCAGGACCCCATTGTTCTAAATGCTGTATGTACATAGGCTGACACGGTCCCTGCCTGAATAGCTAACGTTCTAATTGAAGATCTGGATAAGTAGCATAAAACTATTTGCATTCCACTGACTAAGCAGCCTTTTAAAATAGTATTGTCCAACTTCAGTTCCACTTACACTTCTGCTATGGTGTGAATATGGAGTTTAGTGGATCGGTGCCAAATGATTCCAGATTTAACTATAATGTAAACCAAACATATATCATCTCAGTGATACTATAGAATTACTATATACATAAAGTATATTAAGGCATAAAAATATTTGCCTGTACTAATTTCCAATCCATACTGGTATAACAGTCTGCCAAAATTGAAGCCAGAACACTCACAAAGATTATTTTAAACTCTTAATAGAACAAAGGACAAGTAATTTAGCACTCAGGGAGAAGTACGGAAATAGTATAGGGTTGTTTAAAGATGCTGCAGGCAGCGCTACACCTGTTTTGTAACTACACAAGGAAAATGTATTTTTCATGGCTTTTAATCTGACATATTTCAAGAGCATGAAATTCACTTAAAAGCTCCTTCATCATCACAAGGCTAAAAAACTTGACATTCTGTGGTGAATTCCATAAGCTGAGCCAAAGTTAGATACAAATAGGTTTTGAAGCATCATGAAGGAATGATGTAATATGGGTACAGCTAAATTAAGCCTTTATAAAAGTATTGGCAGCATCTTTTATGTTTGCAGAAGGGGAAATAAGCAATACAAATCTATAAGACCATAACTTTATAATGAACTGTTTATATGAACTTTACAAACTGTTTCATATTAAGGGCATACTTTCCACTTGAAAATCCCACTTCTAGAAACTCTAGTAACACTCAAGATAACTATAATTGAAAAGCTAGTAGAGAGAATGTTTTTCTTCCTGTTTAGTTTGATTTATGCATTTGACAGCTCTTTGTGTATTGTCATTTTCAGTGTTCACCCTGTATGTCAATTTTTTCTAGCCAAACATAAACAGAAGAACAAGTAAACACTTTCCAAGATGGTGACAGGTTTTTGCTGTTGCTTCACCTTGTTTTGATCATGTTGGAACTTGCAGAGCTGCTGACTGATTCCTGATAACTTCTGTTGGAACACATGGTGTTCATTAACCCTATCCTGGATATAAGGGAGTGGGAGTGGCTATATAGACAGAGTAAGGGCTTGTCTACAAGGAAGTTAGTACAAGATAGGGTGTGAGTTTACAGCGCATCCTGCACTAACTCCCCGTGTGGACACTTACTGCACACTGCAAGTGCACTTGGGCACCTTAGCTTAGTACACTTTAAAGCTAACTAAGCTATTAAGCTAAAGCACATGCAGGCATTTTTAGTGCACAGTAAGAGTGTCTGAGATTGGTGTGGACTGATCCTCCCTTAGGAAGAAAATATAGGAACAGCCACTATAAGAAACTATGGGAAAAATATTGGGCTGGAACTTGTTACTGTTTTTTGTAAATAGAGACAAACTCCAGTAAGGGGGTGAGTTTTGTACAGTGCATCAGAGGCTGTGTTTTGGAAAGTGAGCTGCTTGGACCCTTACCCATTTTTAAAGACTCTTCTAAAATAAAAAAATTAGACCATGTTATGTTTTGGATGCTCTATCTGAAATGGGAATTGTTAAAATGTCACTGCGATAAAACAGTAAAAATGTCATTGTCCCTTGTATGATTTAGACATGCATTAATGTCTATAGCACTATATAACATAGATACTTCACAAAAGAGGAACTTTTCAATTAGGGAACAGTAGCACCTGAAATCTTTTTTATTGCCCTTTCATTGTGCTCCAGAGAAGGACAGTGACATAAAATTTTTATTCTGGCAGTTAGATGTAGCTATCAATATTGCCAGCCCTAAGCATTTAAAAAAAAAGCCCCCCAGAAATGATGAGATGGGAAAAAAATGGGGGATTCACACATTCAAACTTCTTTTCACAACGACCATGAAGGCCAAAATGTGGTGTTTTTAAAATGAGATTCTCTCATATTCACATGACTCCAGAAGCTTGGACATTTAGAATTACACCAAGTATCATGAGACTTGTGGTAAAATCAAGAGTTTTTAGTAACTATTTGGTGAAGCTACGCTAGTGAGTATCTCCATTTACTCTGCTCTTTTTTACATTAGAATTTTTTTAAATTAGATAAAATTAAGAATATAATTCCCTAATCTACTACCATTTTGACTTACCTCCCTGTTGTGTATGTGAAATCCTAGCTGACATTTTCAATTTGTTCTTAACTGGGTGTTGTAGGTTCAGCTGATCCTGTACACTTACCTGTCTACCGAGTTCATTGGCACTGTTAACATATACAATGCAGTTCGGCGTGTTGGGACAGTTCTTCTGGTAATGCACTCCTTAAAATATTACTACTGGGCCGTGAACCCTCAAGATCGCAGTGGTATTACTCCAAAAGGTGTAGGTATGTATACATTGTTCACCCTTCATCAACACATGAGCATTCTGAACCACTTCACTTGAAGTGCATGGTTTTGTGTGGTGTGTGGAATGGATGGGATCCAGGCAGTGTTTCATTTGGTGGAAGGATTCAGCATACCAGTTCAAACAAGCAGCTTTGTCCATCTGGTGCTTACTTTTTTGCCCCCGTCCCCCCCAGACCCTGAAGAGAATAAATATATTTTCCCAACCCCAAGGATCTATGTACATTATTAGAATATATCATACTGGGGATGATGTTAAAAGTGGAGAGTATGGCCATTCTTATGTTCTTATGAGCTCAGAACATAGAGACTTGATGCTTAATACTGGGACCCACTACTGAAAAATGGGGCTGACAGAATGGAAACCCATCACTGAGATTGGGAGAGGGAAGAGAACTTCCCATTGAGATGAATTATGAAATTAACTCCTCTCAGAGGAGGTGATTTGGGCTGTATTAATCTCCATGGAGTTCAACCCATTGAGCTGAGACCACCACATAGAGATGAATGTGGCAACTCTTGCCATTGCAAGCTATCCTGAAGCTTTTTAGAATGGAGGAAGGAATTCTGGAGCTCCCCTCTAACTCCTGATGGGCAAGGGGAGCCCCATGCTTTTCCCCCAGCCTTTTGTTCCCAATTGGAAGAAGGGGCTCTGGGAGTTCCTATCACCCTTTCTTGGAGTAAGGGTTGTAGTGTACTCCCTATGGTGTTGCCTCCAGCTGGTAGTTGTGCTCCTCATAGTTCCTCAGCTACCTTGTTACCAGCCTAGGGTGGGAATGAGGATCGGAGAGATCTGGTAGCTGAGGGGCATATAGGTGTACCCAGGAAGTTCTCTCATGCCAGTCCTCCAGCAGGGGCCCCTTAATCCTGTTCCTCTCAGTACCACCAACTTCTCAAACAAGGGAAATTCACTAACAAAATTTGTGGAAGGGAAATTACATTTGCTTGGTAGTGTGTTGAACCCTGGAAGGAATGAAGATTTTTTGTTAGTAAGAACTTGTCTACTCATAAAATTGAACTGGTTTACCTAAAGGTATGTTTCTTTACTGATTTAGTGAAACTAGGGCAAGTTTGTGTAGAATACTCTTATTTCAGTTGAATGGCTTATTTTTGATTTGAGCTAAATTGAAACAAAACACTCTTAAACTCAACCAAAGTGCATCTACACAAACTTGCACCAGTTTAACTAAATAGGTTTAAAACCACATCTGTAGTTAAACTTGTGCAACACAAGGCCTTATAGAGCTGTTTGAATTTGTATATTCTTCTGTTAAAATTGGGGTTGTATTTGCCCCCTCCCTGGGCATAGCTAACACAATGAATAGCCTAAGGAGCTATGATATTTGGATCTTTAAAATATTTCAGTGACCGATTATTTGGGGAGGGAAAGGAGAGAGTCTTCTCTGAGAGTCTTGGGTCTCTAAATTGGGTTTCTCTAACTTGTAAGATAATGTTTGTATACAAGAGGTGTAGGAATACCTCACAACATCATGTATTTATCCATAATATGCTAGTAGCAGCCCAAGCAGAAGAAGCCATTTTATATTGATTAATACTATAGTGTAATCATCTCCTGAAAATATTAATGAGCTGAAGTAGAAATTAAAACCAAACATACACAAAATAACTAAATATCAAAGTCTGGAAATACTAATTTAAAGTTATAGTATCAACTTAAACTCATTCTTTTACCCCCATCCATGATGTTTCAGTGCTTGATTTAGACACTGCAAAAGTTTTAATTTAAATGAAAAAGCATTAAAAGAAGTTTTAATAAAAGGTTTTATAAAACTTTGACATAGCCTTACCTTGTAGACTTAATTAGTGGTCAGTTCACTACACTATTAAATGTTAAAACAACATGTAGTAACATGTTTCCTGTGGGAAGCAAAGAAAATCAGTGCATTTGAAATCGTGCTCTGGCATATACAAATATAAAATATCTTACATTTTTTCAAAACTTTTAAATTAAAAATATATTATATGCTTTAGTAACGAGATAACCATCAGTAATTCACATCCAGTAGATATAGTATAATATATCCATCTTTTTGTATGTTTTTAAAGATGGACCACGCCCTAATCAGAAGGAGATTTTATCTCTGCGAGCATTCTTACTGATGTTCATTAAACAACTAGTGATGAAGGTAAGGCGACTATAAATGGAGATTCTATTGTCCATGCTGCCTTTCCCATGAAATGTGTAACACTGACTCCATCTCTGCTGTGTACTACTGCAGTATATCACTTTAACAGTCTTTAAAGTATGTTGAAATTTTGGTGATTTTTGTAAGCAAATAAGGTACTTGAAACAACACTGAGGGTGATCCTCCCATTTGGCCTGCTAATGTAAGTAGCATGAATTGATAAATGTTTATGTTTAAACTGTTTCTTGTCAAAAGTAGAGCTGTTGGTACGTAGTTAATTTATGAAGTCCCCTCCACCAAGGGGAACATAAGAACTCTCTATTTGATGAGATTGAATCTCCTAAATCTAATAGTGGCAGAACCAGATGCTTCAGAAGAAGCATTAGTGTGGACAGAATAACTAGCTGTAGTAGGCTGTTATCCTTTATGCAGACAAGCCACTAGAGGATGATAATACCGTTTGCCAGTCAGCTTCACAAATATTTGCCAGACAACAGAGGACTGTTAAGATTCAGGAATCCTAGGTTCAGTTCTAGGTTCTGGAGGGGAACATTCTCTAGTGGTTATAAATCCTTCTGCTCGTATCTCTGTGGTATGCTCTCCCCTGAGCCAGAGGTTCTCTGTCTGTTTCTCTTCACTTTCCACCACACTTGTCACCTCTCTACATTTGAATCATACTTCGTCTTTCTCCTCCATGCTCCTTCGGTACCAGAGGAGAAGTACTGAGAGCTAAGGAGACAGACTCTCTGCTCTCAATTCTGGTCCCCTGGAGCTGGGAGGACCAATTGCAGCAAAAGTCCTGCTCAGCCCCTTAGCTGGAGCATGCTAATAGCAGATGAAACCTCTGGGTGGTTTAGCCACCAAATTCTAAAGAGCCTTTACTGAGCATTTGCAAGCTGCTTTTTTTTCCTGCCAGTAGCTTATAAGTAGGTCAAATTTGGGCAGATTTTTTTGCAGGGTCAGAAAAAAGTACTGATGCCAGGGTGACGCCCTGCCAGATGTCTAGACTTTGTTCCAAAACATTAAGGTACAAGTGCATCTCAATTAAATGGTTGTAAGACTTCTGTTTTAGCATGGACAAAACAACTTATTTTTCATGGAAACAAGTGAACAGTTTTTGCTGAAACTTAAAAAAACTAAAACAAACAAATGAGGCCTCAGAGAGATCTAGTAGTGATGACTATAATAAATGTCTAATATTGTTTTTGGATCTTACTAAGCTCTTTGCCTCAATATCTTGTGGAAGTGAGTTCTACCGGTTAATTTTGCATTGTACAAAGAAGGATTTACTACTTTAAATTTGCCTTTTAACTTCATTGGATGTCCGTTTGCTCTGCTATTATGAGGGAGAATAAAAAGAAACTCTGTTCTTCTGTGGATCACTTATTGTTTCATATACATCTATTGTCACCTCTTACCCTATTTTTGTATGTTACTTTCCACTTTTGGTGGCAACTTTTGTAGCTTAGATCCTTCAGTTGTGAATCCTTTAAGACAGAGAACCTGTTACCTTAGAACAGGCGGGCGGGCAAACTTTTTGGCTTGAGGGCCACATTGGGTTTCCAAAATTGTAGGGAAGGCTGTGCCTCCCCAAACAGCCAGGTGTGGCCCAGCCCTACCTCCTATCTGACCCCCCTCCCCGCCCCCCGCGCGCTTCTCGCCCCCTGATGGCTCCCCCGGGCCCCCTGCCCCATCCATCCCTCCCTGTCCCCTGACCGCCCCCGACTGACCCCTGCTTCCCCATCCAACCCCTCCTCTCATTCCTGACTGCCCGCCCGGAACTCCTGCCCCATCCAACCACCCCTTCTCCCTGCCTGCCCCGGGACCCCTGCCTGCCCCCTGCCACCCCATCCAACCCCCCCTCCTTCCTAACTGCCCCCCGGAACCCCTGCCCCCATTCAACCCCATATTCCCTGCCCTCTGACTGCCCCGACCCCTATTCACACCCCCGCCCCCTGACTACCCCCCCGCACCCCCCCCCCCCCCTTCCCCCCCCCCCCCCCCCCCGCTTCTTGCCCCCTTACCGCGCTACCTGGAGCACTGTTGGCTGGTGGCGCTACAGCCGCACCGCCCAGAGCATCAGGACAGGCAGCTGCGCCATCTGGCTGGAGCCAGCCATGCCACCGCGCAGCACAGAGCACCGGGTCAGGCCGCAGCTCTGCAGCTGCGCTGCCCGGCAAGAGCTCGCAGTCCCGCTGCCCAGAGCATTGTGCCGGCGGCGCAGTGAGCTGAGGCTGTGGGGGATGGGAACAGCAGGGGAGGGGCTGGGGGCTAGCCTCCTGGGCCAGGAGCTGAGGGGCCGGGCAGGAGGGTCCCGCAGACTGTAGTTTACCCACCTCTGCCTTAGAAGCTGTCATGGCACCTTAGATAAAGATAAATCTATCTTGTGTAGCTGTTCAGCTTTATATGATACTGTCTTGTATAGTGCTGTTTAATAATTATTTTGTTATGCCTTGAAAGAAAGATGCTAGATACAATTTACATTTTATTTTTTGAGGATTATGGAGTGAAAGAAGATGAACTGCAGGCTATCCTCAATTATCTGCTCACAATTCATGAGGTAACTTTTTGTATTGTTTTTTTGCTATTCTTGGTAAGTCAAGCCAAATTTATTCACAATTTTTTCAAATAAAAATATCCTCTCTTGCCACAAGATGGCTCTGCAGTAAGAAATAACAAATATAGTCCAAACCTAGAGTGCAGTGTGTTGAATTACCAATATCCTGTAGTGATTTAAACACTATATTTAATAGTAGATTGAGGTTCATTAAGGTAGTAAGTCAAAGTAGTTTCCTATGCTGTTCAACAACCTGATCTATCAATCAGAAAAACAGATGGCAAGAGTGACTTAAAAAAATCCTTATTTTATGCTACCTAAGTAATATTTTTGGTTTTATTTTTCACCGTTTTTATTCTGCTTCTTAAATAAAACAATACATTGAAAATGTGAATTAAAAATAAGAATGTTAATGAAGTCTAAGAGAAGCTTGTAAACTTAATTGGGAAAGAATATTGGTTACCATTGATATATCTACATCTTCATATTTTAGCACCAGGAAAAGGCACTTTATGCCAGATGTAACATCAAAGACAAGGAAAATGGGACCATAAATCTAACTGAACTAATCTCTTTAAGGGTGCTTGAAATGGGTAAAATAAGGAATTAATTGAATTCACTTCAAGCAGTACAGATTTATTTTTTCTTTGTGTTTACACCTATATTTATCCTCTAGTCTCTACTCTGGTACTGGATTGAATGTGCTTGGCTGCAGCATGAAATAAGCAATCCAATCCTTCTCCTTTATGCATAAAGGAGAATCTGGGTAGCAGCTAAGGACTTATCTACATGGAGACTTAATGCGTGGCAAGCCGGGATGTGAATCTACACTGTGCAAGTTTGGTATGCAGTAGCTGACCGTGTGGACTCTGCTACCATTCACTAAAAGTTCTGTAGTCAAAGCATGTTATGGAACTTCTGTGCATGGTAGTAGAGTCCACATGGCCAATTACTGCAAGTTAGTCTGCTGTACATTCACATCCTGGCTTGCTATGCATGAAGTCTCCATGTAGAAAAACCCTGAAAATGAAACAAATCACAGAGCTTTCATTCAAATTTTGTAAATTGAAAGGAGGAGTTAGCCTTCCACTCTTCCTCTTTTTTTAACCAGATGAGCCTGCGTGGCCTAAACTGAGAGCCAGGGTTGTTGAATCCTTAATGAAGCAATCTTTTCTCTCAAGCGATTTAGGTACATAGGTGTTAAACAAAACAAAGAAAACAAAATGTTCTAAACCTGCCATAGGAAAATAGCCCTACCCTCTTCATCAGGCTAATCAGCCACGACATCTGTGAGGTCATAATGTTGCCATACCTTAGAAGGGCATAGTCTTCCAGGATATACAAGACCCAAGTGTCTAATGTATAAAATGAGCAGGACATTTTTGTTGAAAAATTTGTGAAGGTAGCTTTTTATATATCACGACGAATAAGAAATGGGCACAAAAGTTGCATTTTATTTCTTTGTAAGTCACCTTTTAAATAAAAACAATTTACTTGGAACAAATTTGTAAGCTGTGGTTAAATATATGTGCCTCAGACAAACTGCTAAAAAAAAACTTTGCTAGACAGGTAATAAGCCTAAATTATCCACTCTTAGTATTGCCTATGAGTTCTCAAAGTTTTTCATAGTATAGGCCACATCTTTAAAAAAAAAAAAATCTCATGAACCGCCACCCTTTGGAAAATTTGCTTTGTTTGTTTGTTTTTGTTTTATTTTAATTCACTGAATGGGTGAAGTGTGTGTGTGTGTGTGTACTTAAGTGTGCATGGGAGGAATTGCCGCATAGTCCATTCCCTGTCACACATGCACAAACTTCCCACTACATACAAAACAATGCAACTTCACCACCACTACGCACAGATGAACTAATTCTATTACCTAATCCATTCTCACTTTTGTTGACCCTTTAATTTCCCTGTACCTTTCCTGTTCCTTAGTACTCTCTCCTGGCTCCTTTGAGCCTGGCCCTAGTTATTTGGATTCTGGTCTGACTCCTTGGCCCTGCTCTACAGTTTACAGCTGCTACCTAAAGAACTTCCTTGGCCCAAAACCAAGGCCTGGATCATACTGAATTATTTGCAATGACTTTTAAAATTTAGAGTAATGTTCTAATCTAGCAATTTAGCTACTTAATTTTTAAATTCGAATTCTGTGATTTATTTTTTAATAGGATGACAATCTAATGGATGTCTTGCAGTTGCTTGTTGCTCTGACATCAGAGCATCCCAGTTCTATGATTCCTGCTTTTGATCAGAGGAATGGATTACGGTAAGTTAAATTTAATGCGTAGGCAAAAGAGAACAATATTTTGATGATATTGCTATTCACTGGAATTCCCACGCCATCTTGAGTCATTTCAGTTCTAGTAATACAGCTGTAAACTCCTTCTTTTGGGTGATTTTTGTATCCAGGTGTTCTCTTGGACAGAGTTCACATTGGTTTTATTACTTAAGAATTGTTAATGCCTCCAAGCTGTAAGTCATGCTCAGACAAGTAGTAGTCCATTTGAGTTAGTCTATACTCGTATGTTAATCATCATCCATTAACATCTAGCCTGAAACCTCCCTTTCCACGTCAATTCATTGAGAATTTAGTAATGGGACAGTTCCAGCTAAACTAGCTAACAGATTTCTTCTGATCCTTGTTAGCTTTTTCACTACTGAAAAGTGTTTTTTTTTTTTTTTTTTTCCCCTTTTCTTCCCTCACCCTATGGTGTGTAACCTACTGTTGGCAACTTCTGTCTACCTGTAGGCCATGCTCAATATGTTGAGAAATGCTGTTTCATGGTATGCTGAGTGGATAGTAGTAGTTGAGGAAAGGCGCTATGGCATGCTATTTCTAGTAAAGCCCAGTAGAAGAATTGTTGTTAGGAAAATGGCATTAAATTACGGTTTTGATTTTATTTTGTGCTCTCAATGAGTGGCCTGATAACTGAATTTTTCTAATTTAAAATGAATCCTGTGTGGATATCAGGGGGAAGTGTGAGCATACAACCAAATATAAGAACTGTTCCTAGAAGGGTACTTACAGCAGTAATTCACTTGTTATATAAGGGTGTATTCTCAATTCATACATTTTGTTGCAACTACTGATTAATCCTGGGTTTTACTTCCCCCTCCAGTTCCCCTATGTCAAGAATCATGCAGTCATGTTCATAGTTGTTTCCACCCTCTTCTCAGTGCTAGTTATTTCATCTGTTTTGTTCAGCTTTGACTTCATTTTTATGGTAATATTATGTTATGGGAAACTAATAAAAACTCTAAATAATGAAGTATTTGAATGCCATGTCAGGTCTCTAACGTATTGTATTTGTTTTTACTTCGCAACTGGCAATAAACTTTTTTCTTTTTATTAAGTAGCATGGGGCAGCTCAGTATGAATAGTGAGTCGACACTGAGAAATCTTTGTTTTTCTGTCTCATTTGTTATATTCCTTACTCCTGTACTGTCTCCAGCCATTTAACTGGCTGATTATATGTCTAGTGCAATTGATCTGAAAATTTAAAAAGCTGAGTTAAATGATACTTTCTCTCCATGTTTAAAATAAAATTAATTTTTTTCCTCACACAGGCTGTATAAATATTTGGGTGTCTTTTCTTAAAATTCAAAAATAACATATATTAGCTCAGAAATAACCTATATGGAAGTTTAATGTTTTCCATGATACTGGATAGTCCTGATGGGATCTTGTAAGCTGGCATCTTGTAAGGACAGAGAAAATTGGACTGTTATCTTCCTCCATCTTTTGTACTCTGCTGATGATATCCCACCTGCCTAGCTAGTTACATTCACAGCTGCTTCACCCAGGTTAAAATCATTTTTCGTGTTGCTTGGATTTGAATCGCTGCTGACTCTTTATCCTCTGATTCTGCTACTGAAGAGAAGGGGAGACTTTTTTCTTTTGTTTGGGTGTGTTGGGGGAAGCTGAGGTTATGGAATAAATTTATTGGGAGGGTTTGGGTGTGTAAACAAGACAGTCTACTTTGTTCTGTTCTTAAAAGTATCAACAGCCAGGTATTTGTATGTTAAGTAATATTGTCCTTTTCATTAGTTCTGATACTAGTAGAAATGCTTATGAATTTTTCCCTTAAAGTTCTAAAAATGTATTTTCATAAAAAGAGGCACACCGCCCAAAATGGTCACTGTACAGACTGTGTGGGACTTTATCATCTGCATTCTCATAATCAATATAATTTCATGGAACATTAAGGAATTACATAATCCATAAAAACTATTTAAGAGCTTATCTCATCTGGACAGAAGCCAAGTGTGGTTGATGCAAATTCAGAAGATCTAGTGAATACCAAAGACAACCAAACTAAAATCACATCGGTTGTAAGTACGTCACGATGGTGATGATGACATTGGAGCAATCTTATATTGATATTAAGTGTACAATCGAGGCCAGAATTTATCCTCTCAGGGCACAGTTTTAATTTATTTATTGTAGTATAGTAGTGTCCAGAGGGCATGGCCACCAGACAGTCATTATCAGCTGGCAGAGTGCCTATACTCAACACTTTCTGCTATGAGACTGCTTTCAGTTGCTTATAACATTGCTAAGTTTTAATATATGGGCTACAGTTTTTTATGTCAGGTGTCTGCCTCAGGCTGAATTGTTTTATTTGGAAAGATTTAGCCATTTCTGAGAAGGTGGCAGGAGCCGCATGCCTAATGATGAGGATAAAAAGAAATAATTAATATATACCTATCCCTTGAGCCCCCATCCTTATTGTGCACTGAGTGAGTCCTGTAGGGAAAAATAGTAAGTGACCATCTAAAGATCATGGTTGCATGGGCAATCTTAATTCTGGCATTTCCTAGTTCCGGCATTTATTTCTTTGGTATATTTTCATATAAGTGTTTTTGGTATGTTACTTTCTCAGTGTGACCTAAAAATTAGACATTGCTTATTCCTTTCTTAATTATTTAAAAAAGTGCTCAGTGTGTCAATTTGTATCTCATATGAAGGATGCAGCATATAGCCCTTTAGCAACATACTGGGGCATTGATTGAGTGCTAGCTGAGATAGAAACGTGAGTGTTGCTTGTTTTCCAGTTAAAATTTTGAGTGAGAAGTTCAAATATAGATATATGCTCTGGAGTAAAACTTGGAAATTTTGCACATCGATTTCTCATCAGTATATTTGCATGGTGTCACTTTTAATTATGTGAGATTCTAACAACAATGGATTGTTCAGTGCTAACCATCCTTTTTTCTCCCTTGAGCAGGTATTGTAAGGTTAGGATGACCAGACGTCCCTTTTTAAAGGGACAGTCCTGTATTTTAGCCCTCCTGCAGGTGTTCCAACTTTTTCTAAAAAATGGGCAAATTGTCCCATTGTTTCTGGCCCGCCCCACCTCCCCCGCCCCAATCAGTACTGGCTGCCGCTAGCCATATTCTGGTGTGAACCCTGCTTGCCTGGCTGGATCCCTGCTCGTCAGCCACCTGCCCACCAGTGGTGAGGGGCAGGGGTCTAGTGGCTGACGATGGGGGTGGATGTGCTCATGGCGGGGTGAAGATGCAGCATGCGGGGCTGGCCGCTCTCCCTGCTGGTCCCCCAGCACAGCCCCCGTCCCATTTCTGGCCAGTGCTGGCTGTGCGCTGTGAGCTGCGGTGGCTGGTGAGTGTGGGCAGGCACCAGGCAGCGGCCGGCTACATGTCGCCTCTGCTGCCCACCCATTGGCCCTTTATGTTCTCCCCCTCTCACTGTCCTCTCCCTACTTTGCCCCTTCGCTCCCGCAGCCCTGCTACTCTTTCATATGCCCCCCAGCAGGGTGCATCCCACTCCCAGCGCTGTTCAGAGAACCAGCCCCTGGTCAGAGTGCTCAGCTCACCAACAGCCTAGCTGGCAGGCTCCTTCCTTCCCCCACTGCCTCTGGCTGGGCCGGCACCCCGGGAAAGCCCAAGACCCTCCGGCCCAGGGCACTGGCCAGGAGGAGCCGAGCCCTGCATGTGCCAAAGCCCTGGCATGGGGAAGCCTCTCTGCCACTCAGCTAAACTCCGGAGTGTTGGGGTGGGGGAGGGAAAGCAATTTCCAGCCTGTTCACACCCCAAACCTGCAGGCTCCACAGCAGCCCCCAGAGCAGGGGCTTAGCACCCTCTTCACCTGCCCCCCGCCCCTGTGTCCTGCCCCAGGGGGCGCAGGGCTGCTTCTTCCCCTAGGCACCCTCCTCTGCTGAGTCATCTCTCTGGCCAGGTTTGCTGAAGTTCCTGCAGTCAGGTTCCCTGGGCCCTGGTGCATAATTATTCTTAGGGCTTAAGCCCTTCCTGCCCATTCTGTAGCCCTGGCACAGGGGGCAGCTGGGTTATGTCAGTGGCCAGCAGCAGCCTGGAGGTGTTAGCTGTCTTTCGACAGTGTGCGGGCAGGAAGGGACAAGCTGCTTCCAGCCGGGATGGGGTGGGGTGGGGAAGATGAAGCAAAGACATGGGCCAGGTCATCCTATGCCCCCCCCCCCAAGCATCTGGAAGCAGCTCCCATCCCTTCCCTCCCGCACAGCGCCAAAAGGCTGCTGCTTGCCACATTCTGGTGTGAACCCTGGCAGAAATCTGGGGAGGAGGGCGTGCCCCCCACATATTGCCATGGGAAGTTGCGGCACCAGATATCAGAAGAGGCGGGTCCATCCCAGGGGCCCAGCCAGGCATGGATGGCGGAGAGCACTGGACAGGGAGGGTCGGGTCAGTTGGTCACTCACCTGTGTGAGAGAGGGGTGTGTGTGTGTCACTTCTGGCTGTGTGTGTGTGTGTGTGGGGGGGGGGGAGGTAGGGGTGTGTGTGTCTCCTCTCCCTGTGTGAACCCTAAAGCCTTAAAGATAAGAAGGTAAATAAAAATAATCCAGCTACAGTGTTTCTTCTTAACAGGAGCTCAGTCAACTTGATGTTAATTTGAATGTTTGTACTGCATAGTTCTGATTGCTTGCTGTTGAATTCACTTGAATACGAGTAATTTTACCAGGTGTTCCATATTCAGCATAGGAAAATATGGTCACCCAACGTAAGGTACAATGCATGTTCCAGAGCTAATAGGGATTTCCTTATGTTAAGTGTCAGTATGATCTGAAGAAAGATCAATGACAGAGGAATAATACCTTCTGTCTTCCAGAAAGAAGGGGGAGTATATGTGCATATGCAATTTTGTATGTAAGACAGCTTTGATAAGATTCTAATGTGTTCTTTCATTAAGGAGCAGAAACCGGTATAAGTGTAATGAAAAGAATGCCAGCTGACATTGTTTTTTGCCATCCTTCTGAAAGCTGTCATAAAGGACTAGCAAGGGATACAAATGTCAAATACTAATACTGTTAACAAATGTCCACCCAATTATGAAACTTAAGCTTTTTGCAGCTATTCTGTAGCCAGCTGTCTTGACAGTACAACAAACATAATTTGTTTGCTTTTCTGTACTGTAGCCTGAGTGAGATATCAGCTAAAGACAGATTTGAGTACTGAAATTACAATGACCTTTTCACAGATACTGTTTTCATATCAATTGACTCTTTTAGGGACTCTTATAGAATTTGGATTTCAAAATTCCCAAATATAGCTTTAAAATTTTAGTACAAAGTACTACATAATTTAGGAAAATGTCATACCATATTTGTAAAGCTTATCAATATCTGTCACTTTAATTTGAACCAAGGTACAAACTTGTTTGCAGTGTGCTTCAGTTAATTTGTCAGTGTGGAAACTCTCTCTTAGTTGCTATTTCAAGCAATCTTGGTGTTTTGTTTGTTTTCATTTAGGGTTGTCTACAAACTTCTAGCATCAAAAAGTGAAGGGATCAGGGTACAAGCTCTAAAAGTGATGGGCTACTTCTTAAAACATCTAGCACCTAAGTAAGTACTGGTTTAAATCTGAAGAAAAGGTACTGTTTCTGTATATGTTATACATATTTAAAGTGTTCTGTTGGCATGCAACCAGAATACACACTTCAGCCCATAGTAGGTACTGTTTTCTTCAGTGTCATTCAATTTGTTTTTTATAATCCGTTCCCTATCTAGTGGAATTACTCACAATTGTGTCATAGCATCATAAAAGGCTCCCCCATCAAGCTTGCCTAGTGATTTGTGACATGTCAGTTTATAGTAGGATGACTAGACAGCAAGTGTGAACAATCGGGATGGGGGTGGGGGGTAATAGGAGCCTATATAAGAAAAAGACCCCAAAATCGGGGCTGTCCCTATAAAATCAGGACATCTGGTCACCCTAGTTTATAGGTTTATATTTTTAACACAACCTGCTTGCATAGTTCCAACTAAATATATAGTAACAATTAGAATAGCGAGATTAGCAACAAATATTCATAGATTCATAGATTCTAGGACTGGAAGGGACCTCGAGAGGTCATCGAGTCCAGTCCCCTGCCCGTATGGCAACTCTGGACTCAATTTAAGGTATCTTAAAAAGTGTCTTATTTTATCTTTATTTTAAAATTGGCAAAAACATTAATGTGAGTATTTGCAACCCAGCACTTTTGCTATATGCATAACAAAGTACCTCTGACCGGTTATGTGATTTAAAACTTTAAGTTAATGAGTTGATGTTGCCAGAGCTCAGATCCAAACCACATAGGTATTTAGGATTTTTTGTTGGGCATACAGCAGAAACATTTCTGTAAATATTCACTTTGATGTTCTTGCCAACTTTATAGTGAAGATGAATAAAGTAAGAGATTCTTAAGCCACCTAAACTGGGTTGGTAACTCTAGTTTATCTTTAAAATTAATCCATCCTAACTTATTTTTGCTGCTCCCCTTTTCTTATGCCTCAGCCACCCAGAACACAGATATGTAGCCACCTGGTCTCTGTTAACCTACAGGCATCTGTCTGTAATTAGGACATCCACCTTGAGAGGTGGCAAGGAGAATGAACTTTACATAGGTCTTTCAATTTTTGTCTTGAAACACTGGCCCTCAGCATTTATTGTTGATCTTGGAAGTTCTATAGTTATCCAATTGCAGCAGAAAGTACAACACTAGTTTCCACCAATTTATTTAAAGAGTGGACTTTGCTGCAACTGTAGTTAACATAATTACCAGCTAATGCTCATGGTCAAGTAATCTTTGTGAGCTGAATGGAGAGGGTTATGCTCTTCCCTATATCATTATCAAGGGTCCCGCAAGGTCTGGGTCCAGCTTTTTGGGCTGGTGGTAGGATGTTGGCACACAATGTGTAAGTGGCCCCTGTCACAGGCTGTGTCAACATTGCAGTCAGAGGTGTGACTGCAGCATGTGTAGACATACCTGCACTAGCTTTGGTCTTGCTAGCTTAAATACCAGTAATAGTGAGAGCACGGCAGCACAGGCTGGATACCCAGGACTCTGGGCATGTATTTGAGTGGCTGACGTGTGCTGCTGTGGCTTCAGTGCGATTGTTGTTTGCGCTAGCTAGCTTGGATAGGTCTGCATGTGCTGCAGCCACAGTTCTGATTGCAGTGTAGAAATACCCAGAGGCTCAGAGACTGAACCATCCGGTAGTCATGCTTTCAGCAGGTCCCAATGGGCGGCTTGATTGTTACCTTTGGCAGATAAGGGTTCCTGTGTCCCAACTTCCCCAGAACCGAGAGGCTACAAAATAAAATGCTGAAACACTTTCACCAATTTAGCACTGCTCTGGTGTACACATACCTAACAAGCTAGAAATGCCCTAATTTACTTTATCTGCCTTTCTGTGTTATTTTAGGAGAAAAGCTGAAATCATGCTTGGACATGGATTATTCTCTTTGTTGGCTGAAAGGCTGATGCTTCATACAGGCTTAATCACCATGACCACGTACAATGTCCTGTTTGAGGTAGTAATAGACTGTAGTTAGAATCCAATCTTCCTAATTACTTAGAAGATATTATAAAATTGCTTGCATATTTGTGCTGATATTTTCCAGATGATGCTAGAAACTTAGCTATGGATGCAGTAAAGTTTTCTGAAGCTTACTACTTTGGAAGTTCTGCTTAATTTAGTTATAGAAGTAGCTCATTGTGAATCATTTTAAAATAACTGTTAAATTAAATAATTGAAGTAGATACTTTTAATCTGAGAGCTTCATTCCACTTGATATCATGGCTTAAGGTTGTTGTAACTTTGATTAAATTTAGGGGAACTCTTCTACTATAATTAAAATACCAATTGTGTGTCTCAGAAAATGCGAAAATTGGTGTTAAAAATAAGATTGATTCAATTACTAAAACCTATGACAAGGAAACTTCAGTACAATTTTAGCACTAAGATGATATGATGGGTACTGTAGAAAACCTTATGATAAGCAAGGGGATCAACCATACTCCAGCAAGCTTTTTAGTGAACATTAAATAGCTGTTCTTACACTGTGTTTCTTCCTCCTTCCCCCAGATTCTTATTGAACAAATTTGCACTCAAGTAATACATAAACAGCATCCTGACCCAGATTCAACAGTGAAGATACAAAATCCTCGTAAGCATTATATATCTTTTAAATTACATCACTGTTAAGCTAAAAATGTTTGTCATTAAAAAAAACAGAAAAAAAACAACCCCCCCCCCCAGCTTATTAATTATGTCCAGCAGTCTGAATTGTGGTCTGTTAGTTTTACAGAATCATTCATGCAAGAGGGGAGATAATGCATGTTTAGTTGGAGTTAATTGGGAAACATGCTTGTCTCCTGCTTTTTGAAAGATGTTTTGTGTGTCTACATGTATACGTAATTTAGTACTGACCCTTTTTTTTTTTTTTATGTGGTGGTGATGGTATGAGATGTTTTTTCAAGATTTTTATGCCCAGAGTATTTTGATTTAATACATTTTCAGGTTTCAGCACAATTCTGATTGTATTATTTAGTGATGTCAGACTAAATTACACGAAGTATGGAAATAACATTCATCTTAAATTACGTTCAGTGCAGAAACTCCGGATTTGGAGTGGAAGAAATGTATCTGCTTACTATATTGTTTAGGGTAACTTTCTGTGTAGGAAAAAAATCCTGATTTGAGACTTTAGATTTCTTAAGAACTTCCATGAAGGACAAATTTCTGTTCTTGAGATATGTGTTTTGATATCATCTGTTTGTGATATAATGAAGTTATGGTATTCCATTATTCATGGATAAATTTAAATTTTCACTTTTAAAGTTGCATTGTCATTTAATATATAGTATAAAAATGGAGATATCTTTATCTTCAGAGTCTGGGGAAGGAAAATAAAGTTGGAGGAAAATGACCTGTGTTTAGAGGACATTGTAAGCTTCCTGGTAGATGTAGTCAATGTAGGGAGTGAGAATTAATGGTGTCATCTTGGTGGGATAGAGATGGGTTGAGTTGTCTGTTTCTAAATCCCATATACTCAGTTCATTCAAGTTGACAGAGTCCCTGTTAGATTAACACAGACTTCCTAGAACTGTTACCTAGGAGTCTGGACTCACTCAGGCATGTAAGGAATGGTAACTTTTTCCTGAATGCACTCATGAGGTCAGTGCTTATATTTTATTAAATAGGGAAAATGTTTTTGAAACTTTAAATTAGAAGCTGAATTGAAACTGTGAAAGTGGCTAGAAATAAATTCTGACCTATTTCGTCTGTTTTCAAAGTTCATTCAGTTTTTTCTTAAAGTAACAAAAACAGTGGTTTTCTTACCAACCCCACTTCCCAAAAATCAGAATGTGTGTCTGTGTTCTGCCCTCCTCCAAAAAGTACTGTACAAACCAATGTGTGTGTATATAGGGGGTGAAAAATTCACCAAAGAGACAATTTTTTTTCAAACTTCCATTGTTTTTACAACTGAAACTATTTTTAAGATTGAAAATAAACCCTTAACATTCTATTGATTCAGTATAATTGATATTCAAAGAGAGAAACTTGGAGTATACCTGGCTTTCATGTTTATTTTATAACATGATTCATCAGCTGGTATGTTCCTAGTCTTCCAGAGAACATATTTCTTAAAGATAGTCAGTAAATACCGATATTTCCTTTTAAACTAGTCATTAGTAGGCATTAGATAAACCCTGATCATCATTAATTCCAACATTTTAGATAATGGCCTAACTCCACTCCCACTGTGAACTAGGCCAACACTGAATACATTTGTAAACAGTGGTGCCGGCAGCCGTGTGCACGGTGCATATCATTGGCAGGGGCAAAAGGGGCAGTTTGCTCCAGGGCCCCCAAACTGAGTGGCACACAACCCCACATGCCAGCTTGCAATGCTACTCTCTGAAATTTGGCCTGTGCACCCCTGCAGTCATGATGGAGGGTAAGCTGGGCCGAATATGGGTGGCTAAATTAAATTTGTGTGTACCCTGTGAAAAATTTCTGGGAGTGCCCCTGTCTGAAAATCCCACTGAAGAGGAATAGTCATGGAAGTCTTTGGAAGAAGGAAGCAATATATTTCTTCTTTACTTAGATGCATCTTTGACCCTGGTGGAGATGCTTTTCTTTCTTTGTATAAACAAATATATTTTTACAAGTTAGTTTTTCTTAAAGTGACTATTACCAAAATGTTTGCTGTTAGTGAATGTAGTTTAATAAGCTCCAATACTTGATGTGCTTTATTTCTAGTTTTTAAAATGTACTTGTGAACTGTTTTACAGAGGTATTGAAAGTAATTGCGACCCTACTACGTAACTCTCCCCAGTGCCCGGAAGCTCTGGAGGTTCGTCGAGCTTTTCTCTCAGACATGATTAAACTTTTTAATAACAGCAGAGAAAATAGGAGGTAAGAGGGCTCATCATGTGCATACAAAGACCGTATGTAAATAACAATGTCTTACAAATCTGTCCTCTCTTCGGACTAAGCTAAAATAGTTTCATTAGGCTACCATGTCTAGGCCACGTTATTTAACAAATGTTATACATGTAATGCCAGAGAAGCTTGCATGCAGTAGTGTTTTCACATATGCTAAATTCATCACCGGCTATGTGTGGTCTCAAAGTTTAATGATCTTTGTATGTTTTAATATGCTTGTCCATTTTGAGATGTGATTTAGCAGGAGTATGTGTTTTGCAGGAGCTTGTTGCAGTGCTCAGTGTGGCAGGAGTGGATGCTTTCTCTTTGCTATTTCAACCCCAAGAACTCTGAAGAGCAGAAGATAACTGAAATGGTGTATGCCATTTTTAGAATCTTGCTTTATCATGCAGTGAAATATGAGTGGGGTGGCTGGCGAGTTTGGGTGGATACACTGTCAATCACACATTCAAAGGTGAGTGTTTCTTGGAAAAATATTCTGGAAATTGTGATAACTTTTTTTTGTACTCTCTAATGAAATTTGGAGCCTTTAAGTACTGTGTCAAATAAAAAAGTCTTCTAGTAGAAATAAGCTATTTTAATAAGTAGAAATTTGGTGGCTTTAATAGTCTATAATAGCATATACTTCAAGTTCAGTGTATGGCTTGTCACATTTGAAAATTGAATGACTTTTTATTGTCAGAATACTTTAATCACAAAATTCTTTCTGTTGCTCATGGCATGATGGTGTTCACTTGTAGTAAAAATGGCATTTAAACGTTTCCTAGAGCAGGTTAATCAGCGTTTCAGTGGTTTTTTAGTGCTGGATTTCTGTGCATTAATAACAGCATGAAGTTTTTTAACACAAGGTGGCGCACCTTATCTATTCATAGACAAAAAATACCTTTTAGTAACGTCAAAAGGCAGTGAAACAAATCCATGAAATTAAGGAAATCCGAGTAGAGGCTAACATTCCATCTGTAAAGCCATGAAGGGAGACAGGAAGGTAAGGAGGCTGAAGGAGAATCCCAATTGTACGAATATAGGTGCCAGCCTTCCTTCTTTCATGGCTTTTGTTGGCTTGTTACAACCTGAGCAACACTGCAAAATGCATTTTATTAGTAACTCTTTTTTTCAAATTGAGCTATAGAACTAGAAAAAGCCACCACTTCATTTCTCTTTCCCTGCACCAAGAAAAGAAAAAAGTCTAACACAAAAAGCTGCGGAACTTGTGTTCTGGATTTTCAGACAGGTAAATTGTAAATTACATACTTTTAAAAGTGTGTGTCTTACCCACGTATAGAGGGCATACAAAACTGCACATCTTAATCCCACATTACTGTCCTTACATGGGTTAACTTCCTCTCAGAAAGTGTCAATCTATTTAGACCACAACAGCACTACTGGTTTATCTTGTAGATCACTGATTATTGATCCAATAAACAGCTCAATAAGCTATTGTGTGTGGTTATGTGCGAGAGAGAAGAATAAAAGTCCATATACTAAAAATGCTTGCAAATGTTTAGTCAATGAACATTTCATGACATTATAGGTGCAAAGGATCTGGGGCCAGATCTTAATCCATGCCAAAATGTGGCTCCAGTGACATAGTGGTGCATTAATCCTTTGCTATGCCAGCTCAATATCAAACCTGAAACATTCCCATCAGCATAGCGGTGTGTAGGTGGAGTGGGCTGCAATCTGTGACCAGGGTAAAGGCCACTGAAGTTTTGTTACAAGTTAGCAATATTTTTAAGCAGCTCTGAGGCTGCTCAAATTTCTGGGAATTGAACCAGCCATTGGCTGCCTCCAGGATCGGGGTAAGCAGAAATGTGGCATAAAGCCACCCCTTTGCCTGAAGTTTGCCCATGCAGCTTTGGTATACCTGAGGAGTATGCCCCTAGTTTCTAAACAATACCTGTAAAAATTAACTCATGGTTGTTTTGAAGTTTTTGTTTGTGAGATGTGTGTGGAGAAAGAAGCAGTCTGCAATGAGAACTAATGGTCGGTAAAGTTAAACATAAAATACAGTGTTAAAATCCAAACACTGAAATGGATTTGTGGTCACTAATATATATTATTTCATACCTATAACTCAAAATGACTAACCCAGCTATTCCAGAATATGTAGAGAAAACCCAAATGTTTGTAGGAGACCTTATAGGGGCTAAATATTCAAAAAGATATTCTGGATGAGTTATAAAATCTCTGAAAACAAGAACTTGATGATGCAAATACTGCTACATTCTTAAAATGGATTTGGTTCTAGTTATCTGAAAGGGCCTTAGTTAAGAACATAAGAATGGCCTACTGGGTCAGACCAAAGGTTCATCTAGCCCAGTATCCTGTCTTCTGACAGTGGCCAATGCCAGGTGCCCCTGAGAGAATGAACAGAACAGGTAATCATCAAGTGATCCATCCCCTGTCGCACATTCACAGTTTCTGGCAAACAGAGGTTAGGGACACCATTCCTGCCCATCCTGTCTAATACCATTGATGGACCTATCCTCCATGTCCTATCTAGTTCTTTTTTGAACCCTGTTATAATCTTGGCCTTCACAACATCCTCTGGCAAGGAGTTCCACAGGTTGACTGTGCGTTGTGTGAAAAAATACTTCCTTCTGTTTGTTTTTCAACCTGCTGCCTATTAATTTCATTTGGTGACCCCTAGTTCTTGTGTTATGAGAAGGAATAAATAACATTTCCTTATTTACTTTCTCCACACCAGTCATGATTTTATAGACTTTTATCATATCCGCCTTAGTAGTCTCTTTTCCAAGCTGATAAGTCCCAGTCTTATTAATCTCTCCTCATTTGGCAGCCATTCCATACCCCTAATCATTTTTGTTGCCTTTTTCTGAACCTTTTCCAATTCCAATGTATCTTTTTGAGATGGGGCGACCACATGTGCAGGCAGTATTCAAGATGTGAAAGTACCATGGATTTATACAGAGGCAATATGATATTTTCTGTCTTACTATCTAACCCTATCTTAATGATGCCAACATTCTGTTCGCTTTTTTGACTGCCGCTGCACATTGAGTGGATGTTTTCAGAGAACTATCCACAATGACTCCAAGATCTCTTTCTTGAGTGGTAACAGCTAATTCAGACCCCATCATTTTATATGTATAGTTGGGATTATGTTTTCCAATGTGCATTACTTTGCATTTATTAATGTTAAATTTCATCTGCCATTTTGTTGCTCAGTCACCCAGTTTTGTGAGATCCTTTTGTAGTCTTCTCAGTCTGCCTGGGACTTAACTATCTTGAGTAGTTTTATATCCACTACAAATGTTGCCACCTCCCTATTTACCCCTTTTTCCAGATCATTTATGAATATGTTGAATAGGACCATGCGATAGATCCCATTTGGTATGGTGAGGTGCTTGAGCCTCCACCTTACCCTCCTGTTGCCCAGTTCCAACATGAAGCAGGCTTGCAGCCAGGAAATTCCTATTGAGGGGTCCTCAGCTGTGGAATAGACTTCTAGCTTCACTTTTCCAAAGCCCAAATCTGTTGTGTTAAGTGTCCAACGTTTGTTCCCCTGGGTTTTTTTGCATTGCAGGGGAGGTCAGTGGTGGGGGAGAAGAGAGATGAGCGGGTGAATAAGTGGGGTGGGTTGCAGAAAGTGTTCTGGGTTTGAAGCAGTTAAACCAGATCTGGAATAGTTCAGTCTGTTGAATACTGGTCCTAAAAAGTTGTCTTCATAGTCTCCTGCTGCAAGAATTAAGATTTTTTTTTTAAATAAATAGGACTGTTAAAACCTTATTCTGTGTATTTTCAGATTAAATTAATTTTTGGTAAAGGTAATGGTTACATTTTACACTGCAACTAGTGATATAAGGATAGAGATGATGACGTGTGTGGGGTGTGTGTGCCTTAAGCATTGATATTAATATTCAATTGGTTATGAATTCTTAAAATTGTTTTTCCTAATTAACTTACATTTTGAATACTCTAGTATACACTTATTTTAAAAAAGTTGTAAATTACCTAGACTCTTTATTTTGTATGACTTTATAATACTGTGTAGAAATAATTCAGTTGGTATATTGCTAGATGCTAAGTGCATCAATGATTTGTTTGATTTCTAGCATGCTTTCAAAGTACTATGGAACCAGCAATCATAGAGACCCAAATATTTTTTTCTTAATATTGTTGAGGAAATACCTAGTTTTTTCATTTAATCTCTAATTGTAGGGAATTAATGCTTATTTTTCCTTTTTACAGCCCTTTAACCCCCAATTTATAATACCATTCTTTGATAAAGAACTAGTGTATAACGGACTAGTGTTGCAGAATTGGATAGATTTTGCAGAGCTACACATCAAGATACATGCAGCTGCTATAAAAAGCCAAAGAAACTCAATTGCAATTTTATTGTCCAGTTTGATAGATTTCCTGCCACCTTTGTAGCAGGGAAGCTGTTTGTCACTGTAACCCTCTCTTCCAACAGCTGCACTATGCCTTATAAGCAGCAATGGTTTTTCTAGCATAATTGCACTACATTGGTTTCTTTGCTTCCAGAACTTAAAAGGTGTGGGTAACCTTTTTAAGGCTAAATTTCTGTGTCTTGCTAATGCACTGCCTTGATTTTCATATTATATTTTTGTGCTATTTCTTCAAAGCTGAACATGATTTACCAAAAATTATGGTTTAAACTGAGTCTTACAGTTTGATGAAAATATTCAGGAAAAATTTAGATCAAAACCCAATTTTGTTTCTTCTCAAAGTACATTGAACGTATGAAACCACCCACCTTCTTTATTTTTTCTAGCATAATAGACATGTTAACTATATCCTAAACTTAAATCTGTCTAGATCTGTTACTTTGCAAAAAGGACCAATGGCTTCATGGTTAATAATAGGAAACAAGTAAATAATGGTGGACAAGTTGCCTTCTTGATCTTTCAATTTCCCCAAGATTTAAAGAAAATAATGATTTATACAGTATAATACACCATGTACTTGAATGTTTTAAAACATTGAAAAGTGTGAACATTTAAGTATTTCAGGTCCTTTGAAATATCTTTTAATTAAAAAAAGTTGTCATGTTACCAAGTAACCAAATTAAAGGTAAATCATTTGGATAAGGAAACATCTTGGAATATTTAATAAAATTAATGAAGTTTGTATTAATGTTATGAATCAATAAGTGTTCAAAAATACTTCCATTTGCAGACTGAAGTTGTATCAGTTTTAATCTGTATATGGAAATGTTTCAGAATATTGTTTACTAATCTGAATAAAAGGGGATTTGATAATCCTAAACAAAATAAACATGTTTTAAAATACTGTTGTTTTTTTAATGTCTAAGTGATTATTCTCTACCCAAATAATTTTAATTGGCATAGATAAGAAGCTGAATACATAATTTGGATATTTCCTCTTTTTGTGCCCTAAAAAAGGGATAATCCCCTTCAAGAAGAGAAAAAACTGATTGTATCACATAGGGAATTTGATGTACATAGAATTAAGCTGAATTATGTAGCTGGCATGGCAGTGGCAGGTACAGAAAAACTGGAGAGACAGATCAGCAGAAATGATTAGGTATTGGAGTAATAGATTTATGTAGGAAGATTAAAAAAGCTTAATATGTAGGGGAGGAAGCATCGTCTAGTGGAATGAGCAGGGGGCTGGATGCCAGGACCTCCTAAATTCCAATTCCAGTACTGCCCCTGAGTTACTATGAGGTCTTCGGCTAGTTGCTTAAAATACGAGTTGCTTAATGTTTTCCCATCTCTAAAATGAGAATAATATTTAGCTACCTGACAGAGATGTGCTAAGGAATAGTTAGCTTGTACAATAACTTGATCTAAAATGCCTCTTAACGCCTCAGCAAGGACTCAGTGATTCATGATAACTGTTTACAAACAGTTGTGTAAAATGGAGGATGAGGATTTTTTTAGGGTAATGCTAAGGGTATATGTGAGGCTAAGTAGGAACAATGGTACGCAGTTAAAAAAACAGAATGTTTAGGCTGAATATTGGAGTAGGGGAATGAGTCTATAAAGACTCCATAAACATAAGATACTTCAACTTTCCTTAGAAAGGTGTATAAGGATTATCTGATATTTTAATACTATTAATATCTGTTAGATAAATGGTTCTTCAGCTCTTCTATTCATGAGGGAGAACCGCTGCTACCTACCTAGCACTACTGGCATACCTCTCAATCTGCCAGGGCCAACAAATGGGCCACAATGTGTGACAAAGGCCAAAAATGAAGGGGGAAGACTAATTATTCATGCAGCAAATTTAAAATGTGGGATTAATTAATTGAGTGTAAATCTCACTTTTTAAAACTTCAGTTTCATGATTCTTCTGATGTAAATAATTTTCAACAACAAAAATTAAGGGGTTGCCAGATTTGTGTGGAATGCAAGTTACTTTGGGATTAAAATATGGGGCCTCCCTGAAAGTAATGTATGTTCAAAAAGTATGGCTGCTGGCACCTTCCTCCCCCTCTTTCTCAGGTGAGTCCCCTGCTATTCCTGGGTGTGGATGGAGGGGCCCACTTACTATTGACTTCTAAGTGTGATGGGACCTCCAGCCTCAGCAGGAAGGAATGGGAAGCAGGAGTACAAACCACTCAGGAGAGCCCTTTGACAAGCAGCATCCATGGTGGGTGGGGAACGCTGTGCATATATTCATTGCATATATTCTAATCACTGCATTTGGGGAAAAGGGATGTCATGGTCAAAGTCGCAGGAAAAGATTTTTGGATGTAGAAAGTTAGACTGAAAAGGGCAGGGAGGGCCCCTCTGCTGGGCTGTATTTCTTCAGCTCAGGGCTTTTTGTCCTGTCAACACTGGTTCTCCACTTGTTAGGTAACTCCCTTCTCTTCATGTGTCAGTATATTTATGCTGTATTTTTCACTCCATACATCTGAAGAAGTGGGTTTTTTACCCATGGAAGCTTATGCCCAAATAAATCTGTTAGTCTTTAAGGTGCCACCGAACTCCTCATTGTTTTTGTGGATACAGACTAACACAGCTACCCCTCTGATACTCCAGAATCGTAGCATATCTCTCTCTCTCTCTCTCTCTCTCTCTCTCTCTCTCTCTCTGACGGGGCAGTCAGTGTCTTTCTGCTCTGGCTGGTCCAGCAGTCAGAAAGGTTTCCACTCACTCTAGAAAACTGACCCTTTTAAGGTCCTCTATATCCCTTCAGCTTCTCAGGGTATGTCTACGCTATGGACACTATACTGATATAGCTATTTTGGTAAAGCCCAATACTGTAGATGCACTATAACTGAGAGCAGTTTTTCCACCACTTCCCCAAATGACATTAGCTACATTGACATAGCTGTGTCTTCAGTTGGAGTTTTGTCAGCCTTGTCTATATGTTGGAAGTGAGGTTTTTTTTGTACCCCTGACCAACATCATAATGCCAATGTAATTTCTGAGTGTAGACCAAGCCTCTTCCTCTTTGTTTGTAAAACCCTGCTTTGTCACTTCTCTCTCTGTTTCCTCCTTTTCACTCATTTAAAACTTAGCTGTGTGGAGAAAAGCTGGAGGAGAAACTGGTTTCACCTAGAATGTAGACGTTTTGTTCTGTTCTGGTAAGATCTATTCTGGTGGTGATGATTTTTAATGACCATCCTGTTCAGAGACAGACTCTCAGGCACCACTCCATCTGCGTAGCACAAGCAGAATGAGACAAAAGAACAGTGCAGATCATCATAAGGGTTTAAACATACAATTCCTAATCCAAAACAGAATTCATAAATTGTATGTAGATACATTCCCCAAATCACCAGAATAGCCAACATACAAATTTAACTTCTATTTAAATGAAGATTTTTATTAGTCAATAGTGACTGATATTTGCCATTCAGAATAACTTTGTCTTATAAGTCATTTGCATTTTGATAGTAAACATAAGAGAAAATTAGTTTAGACTATAGTTTTTCCCTCTGTAAGAAGCTTGGTGGGGATATGGCAAAATGTGTTCTTTTGAGGAAGGTTGTGTGGAGGTATTAATGTATATAGTACCTTTGTCCCTTTTCTCTGACTGATTCATGAAGTGGGATTGGTATTGGCAGGTATTGGTGCCTCCAGTCAAAGTTGATTTGTTTCTTGCTTGGAATGGAGAGTTTCCAGGCCTCAGCTGTTAGGAGGGAGGAAAAACAGGTCAATAAAGCTCTGAGTAAAAATAGTAACATATACTGGAATTATGAACAGTTTATTGATGAGGTTAGCAGCATAGGAACTAGTTTACAATTAACCTTGCTATGGACAGCAGTACTGTTGCTGGCTGGCTGGCCAACCAGTTACCCATGCCACCTCCCTCCACTCCACAAAAATGCATATATATTGTGTGTGTGGGGGGGGTGGTGGTGGTGGTGAGGGGGCGTGGAACCTAGACTAAATCTTCACACACAGCTAAAATGCCTCTTTTACATGTTAGTCATCTTAATCTTTTTGCATGCTGCATGCTAATCTTCTTGTCTGGCAATTAGTGAATGTTGAATGTCAAATTAAGTTAAAATTAATGGCAGAGGAGAATGTTGTAGTTATTAGCTTACAAGTGTCTTTAACTAGTAGTGCATAGATGTGGTTTCCAAATGGCTATGGATTAACCATCAAATGATTGTGAAGATTAATGACTGGCCTTTTAGCTCGCTAATTTAGAACAATTTCTGGTAATTAATTGTGAATTATCAGCTTTACAGTTGCAGATGCTTTAAGAAAAATAAAAAAATGACTGAAGACAGGTGAATTTAAGTTTTTTCAGCTGGCATTTAGCTTTCATATTGTTACAAGTTTACATGAGCTAGTATTTATATCTTAAAGTTAAGTTAGCTCTGTGCTATTCGCATTTAAAAAAGAATCTGGTGGCTTCTATTCGAGTATACATTTTGTTAATTGTTGCCTTCATTAATCCTAACCCTGGCTTTTTAATGTTATGTTTTACAACACTCACAGTCTGCTTTGTGAGAAGCGTTTAATAAATTCAGTGTCATGGAATATTTGTTTAGAAAAAAGTTGTTCTTGCCTTTCACATTTAACGGGATTGTGCCATATGTAGAGTCCATGTTAATTAAGCTAATTTGCAAATTAAAGTAGCAAAAACACAAATTTAGGTAGGCTTGCTACAATGTTGGTCTTTGCAAAGCAGCATTTTATATTTTTTTAATATACAAAGAAAACCCTTAATTTGAAACGGTGCTTTGTAAAGTCCCACATTGTAGTGAGCTTGCTTAAATTTGTGTTTTTGTTACTTTAATTTGCAAATTTATTAAAAAAATTTAATCTTGATTTGAAATTTTTATGATAGAAACAAGGCTGCTTGAATTGCATCCATTTATTTTTAAAAAGCCTTCTTTACCCTCCCTGTTACTGTATGTGTATGCTTTCTAGCTTACTTTAACAGTATTATTCGCCTTGCATTTTTCTGTGTCTTGGGTCTGTGTATGTCACCATATTATATCTGGATTTATTTTCCCATAGGATTACATGACCAGCATCTAAAGATGGCAATTGTCTGTATTGACCTTCCTTCCCCCACTTTTTGCAGCACACAATAGCAATCTGGAAAGCAATTTCATTAGTTTAATTTCCAAAATACTTTAGCAAATCACTTTATATTGGCTTCCAAAACCATCGTCTCTTTCTTGTTTTGGATAAGAAAACCACAACTGCTAAACTGTACTGCATTATTTTTACTATAGAGAATATTTTAAAAATATCACCCTTAATGAGGTAACGAATAACATGCAGCTGCTGTGCAGTGCCTCTGTAAGTCAAACAGCTCAGTACTTGTAGTGTCCCTATTTCTCGACAACCTTAGATAGGTGAAGAAATGTACAGTACTTAAGCTTATTCTTACTGATTTTGTAACTGATGTGCATCAAACACATACAAATTAACACTTGACTTCAGTACAGAACACATGTATTAATAGGGTTGTCAACTGTCTAATTGCACAAACCCAAACACTTTTGCCCCGCCCCCTTCTGCAAGGCCCTGCCCCCTTCGAGGCCCCGCCCCTCTACTCACTCCAGTCCCCCTCCCTCCATCGCTCGCTATCCCCCACCCTCCCTCCCTTTCATCTAAAAATTTAAGAAGCCGATTTTGTATTACAAATTATTTACTCAAACCACAACCTCCCACAATATCTGTGTACCATTTTGGAGTCAGAGGTATGAAAGAACATCTTAAATTACTGTCATGAATTTTTTAGATGTTCTTTCATTTTAGGATTATTTTTTTAGAAGTTGTGGATTTTTCCTTGGGGGGCACTGGATCCAAGTTTTAACCTGAAATGAAGTTTTACAGCAGAATTAAACTCTTAAAATAGGAATTGGTAATGGAAATTAGATATTAATAAGTGTTGAAAAGTGATGGAGAGGCTAAAGACGTGAGGTAAAAAATCCATAAGAAAGAGAGACAATAAGAAAGAGTTTAAGTATATTAGGAACAAAAGAAATCCTAGCACTGGAATCGGCCCATTACTAGATGGAGATGGTAAAATTATTAATGCTGGAGAAAAGAAAGAAGTGTTCAATAAATATTTCTGGTCTGTATTTGCAAAGAAATAAGATGATGTATCATATAAGGACGATGTAATCGTATCATATAGTCCATTAGTAACTAAGGAGGATGTTAAACAACAAGTACTAGGGATGAAATTTTTTAAATAAGCATCCAAGAGTCCTTACAGAGCTGCTTTTTTAACTTGTACATTATGGTGGGGTGGTAGCGGCAGCACAGTTAAGGTTGAATTGCAGCCTTGCAGTTTGGATACTACTGTTGATCAGTTGCCTCTGAATCTACTTTGTAGAAGAACCAGTCTTCTAATTTTGAGTTCTAATATTCTTGATAATCCTTTGTTTTTAGGTAACGTTTGAAATGCATAAAGAGAGCCTTTCCCAAATGTACCGGAATTACCAAAGGAAAGGCGGTGAAGGAAGTGGAACAGTTCCTTCCACCCCTGTTAGAACTATCTCAGGAGTTAGCAGAGAAGCTGAATTCGCAAGGAGGCAACAGCAGGTGGAGGTGAAAGAAGCTGCTGCTTCTGCATATGTTGGGGCTGATAGCGTGGAGCACAGTGCTCAGAAAAATGAGATAAAAGCCTCATCTGAAAGAGAGCTACAAAGTCATTCACCATCTAATGAAGGGAAGAAAGCTGAGGGAGAAAATGGTCAGAGATCACCTGACTTAAACAGAGCAGCTTGCTTAGAATTTCCTTCACAGACAGAAGCAGTAAAACCAGGGGATTCAGAAATCACTTCTGGAATTGCTGAAGCAATTGCAGATTCTCTGAGTAAAGAATTTGTGGAAGAAACAGCAGCTACTGATGGGGCTTCTCTAACTGCACGAACTGTTTTAGAAGGGGAGACACCTGAAAGCCCAGAAATGCTGGAAGAATTTTCACCAGAGGTGGAAGATGACTTTGTTGATTTAAAAGAGGAAAGCAATCTGCCTTTACCTTCAGAAGAGTTGGTACTAAAACCCAGTGAAGAGAATAGCTCACCTGAAAGTGAAAGCCAAATAACAATAGCAACGAAAGAGGAAACTGTTGTTGAGGAGGAACCTGAGTCCATACTTTTAGAATCCAAAAGTGCTGAAATCTTGAATGAGGCAAGAGAAGAATTGGCTTCCTTGTCAGAAACAGTGACCGCTGAAGTCCAAGAGGAGACAAGTCAACTAAATTCAGAAGTGAGTGAGAAGTTAGAGGAATTAAAAACTGATGGCAGTGAAACCAAAGCAACTGGAGAAGATGCAAACACACATACTTCAGAAGCTTCTGTGGCCTCAGAGAAAAAAATTGCCAAGCTTGATGTTTCCAGTGTTGCATCAGACACACAGAGACTGGAACTAAAACCCAGCACAAGCCTGGAAGCAAGTCAGCCTCTTAGACCCCTACCTGAGGTAACTTTTATATACCTCCCTTATGCCAAATTAAAACTGTACCTAAAAAAATAGGTCAGACTGATTAGTTTGATATTTATAAGAAAAACAAAACTCTTTTCCAACAGTACAGTTTGAGAAATTAGTGAAATTCTGTACATTTCATAGGATTTTTGTAGGCTCCTGAAGAAGCACTTTGCTGACCTCAGGAGTCAAATAGCTAAAACGTTAATCGATTTGTCATCTGTAGTCTCTAAATTGAAGAATAAAAAGTAGCATTGTGGATTCTGAGGTTTCACCTTGAATTCCCTCTATTTTTCCACTGAACTTCCTTCTTATTTCCTCCATCCCCTTAAGCCCTTCTATCTCTCTCAATCCTCAGAGATCTCTTGTAGTTACAATCCATCAGTCAGAAAAGAGCTGGCCTGAATTCCCTTCAGAATCTAATGAAAGTTGTAGAAGCCATTTTTTAGCTAACTGCTACTAATGTACATCAGTTGAGAACTCATTCATTATCACTTAAAGTATCAACATAAGGATGTGTTTTTAGTAAATTTTAACTCAGAATTGGGCTTATGTTTTTGCCCTTACTGCAATGCTTACTGCAATGCTCCTTCAGACTTCTGCTTCCAGTTCAGTGATACTGATCATCGTTAAACATTGATGTAGCTGAGTAATTCCCTCCTGCAGAGACACCTGCCAGTCGATGTCCTTCATCCTACAACATTCTTCCTCAAAGGAGGGAGATCACTGTCAGCAGCAACATATTCTCCCCATGTGGTAAGGTCTAGTTGCTGCTTATTTTTGCCTAGACTGGCAGAGATGGTGGTGCAGTTGTATTGTAGTTTGTAGGTTTGGTATAATCCATCAGTAGTGGCCCTGCAATTGTATTGGTTTAATTCTTAAATGTATGTGCATTTGTAAGTTTATGTAATGTCTAAGCTTACAGACCTATTAAATCCAAAGTGAAACTTTTTCAGTAAACACTGCTGAAATTGAATTTTTGTTACTTTGGAACCTGCCTATATTTTATGCAAACAGATATCAAGGCAGGAAGATTCATCAGGACAAGACTTGGCTGCTGCATCTGATGGGCAGAGAAGAGATTCCAGGTCGACTATGTTTCGTATTCCTGAATTTAAGTGGTCCCAGATGCATCAACGTTTGCTCACAGATTTACTCTTTTCAATAGAAACAGATATACAGATGTGGAGAAGGTAAATCTGTGCTTTGTAGGAAATCATATTTGCTAGCATTGCACTGTAACAGAAATCTAAGATGTTATTGAAATCTAATGTCACTGGTTAAATTGTTTATATTTGTTTATATATTTCAAATCTATTATTAAAGAATGAATTAGTTATTTTGGGGTCTATAGCAGGGTCTTCTCAGAATTATTGATTACCAGTCTTCAGGAATGTTTAAAGATGTGTGTATTGGTTGAAGGGTTACATATACATTCTGGATTAAATGTTGGCCCCATTAAAGTCAATGGGAGTTTTGCTATTTACTTCAATGGAACCATGGTCCCACTCTCTGAATAGACATCTAGCAATATGCATCATCTTAAGAGCATTCACAATGTGAAAGCCAGAAATATATTATTTCTTTAAAGATTAAAGAAATTAAAATTAAAACCGGCCAGTGCTTTGACATAAGCAAACAGGTTCTGCTCTGTACTTCAGTATGTTTCTATGGAGCTGAAGAAATTATGTTGTCCTACATGTGTTAAAAACAAAATATTGTAACCAAAATCTGCAAAATATCAATCAGTTGTAGCAATGAAGGAAAAATTGGGGCTAGTTGTGCCACTGGTATTTCAGTGTGTTTATAGTGCTATTTTTTATCAGTATGAGATAATGAAGGTAAAAATTGATTCTGACTACCACGTAGCTATGCTAGCCTGCTAAGAAGATATGAATGACCTATTTTAAAAAAGGAAAAACATAAACAAGTTACAGGTGCATAAAATTTACCTTGAGATTTAGATGAAACTTTTGTTTGCCTTTAGAACTGAAGTTTTAAGACATGACCAAAGTATGTATTTAGTACAGCACCAGGTTTACTCAAGATACTGTGGATAATTTAGGACTGTGTTGAAAATCTATTTTCTGTGTTTTAACAGTAATTAGGTTTTTGTGGTATTGTATTAATTTCTTTGCTTTAACATTGTAATGTGGTGGACTTGGTTAATATTAACTTTGTTCTTCCAAAGCCTTGAGTTCAAATCTAGTTAATATCCCCAGAGAAACTTTATTTTATTGATTTATACAGTGCTTTTTGCTGTACCAGATGATCACAGACTAGTCTATAATGAATAATTATCCACATGACTATTCACAACACACTTGGACCCAGTTACTAGGGTATGCTCTGGAGAGGATTAGGAGTGTAAAGGAAGGGCAATTTGAGGTCAAGATTTAGGTTCTGTTGATTGAGCCTTGTGAGGATGCTTACATGATGTTTTTGGCTGCATTGATATCACTTTATTTGCATTTGAAGGAACTTAATAAACTTGCTAAAAACACAATAAAATAGACTTCTATTCTGAATGCTTTCCCACCCTCTTACTTTTTTTGGACAGCCATTCTACAAAGACTGTGATGGACTTTGTGAACAGCAGTGACAATGTCATCTTTGTACACAACACAATTCACCTCATCTCTCAAGTTATGGACAACATGATCATGGCTTGCGGTGGTATATTGCCATTGCTTTCTGCTGCTACATCTGCTACAGTAAGAAATTCATTTTCTATTGCAAAAGTGATTACTTGTGGGAGTGGGCGGGCCTTTCTTCATCTAGTACATAAATAGGAATATCTGTCCTCTTGAGAGAGCATGGATCTATATGGGCTGTTCCCTTAGGAGGAATTTAGGCTCCTGCTGTCATTACCTGAAGAGGGGGAAGAGCCATCTAGGGCTTGGGGCCCCAGTGTAGCCTGGAATATGATGTGGTTATTCTGTCTGCATTCTTCAAGCTGAAGAATTTAACTGGAAGTATGACTAATTATTTTGGCAATGAGCAATAATGGACTTTTTGCAAACCTGTTTTCTTCATGGAATTTTTAGTTATAAGAATGATCTTTTCTATAGAAATACATGTTTTCAACTTTTCCCTCTCATAGCATGAATTAGAGAATATAGAGCCAACTCAAGGACTTTCAATAGAAGCTTCGGTAACATTTCTCCAGAGATTAATCAGCCTTGTGGATGTGTTAATTTTTGCAAGCTCTCTTGGCTTCACTGAAATTGAGTCTGAGAAAAATATGTCATCTGGAGGAATTCTGAGACAATGCCTTCGACTGGGTAAGCAAGTAAAAGTGCTTAATGAAGGAAAATGGATTTCTTCAAAATAACGTTAACTACCATTTAACTTTGTTTTTATATATTTAAGGAGAATAGTTTTAGATGTTTATCATACTTCACTTAACCAAATATGTCTCATTTTTTGGCTATTAGATTTGAAGTTTTCTTACCTTTCAGTGACTTTTTTCGTATGTTGTGTTTATTTACTTGAAGTTTGCCCTATAATAGACTTCTCCTTCCTACTCAAATAATACATACAAGCCTTTATTATTCTGTATTTAAGTAAAATTGCTATAAATGTGATTAAGTATTGGTAGGCACAGTGAGCTGAAATCCATATTTGGTGCATATTTTCATTTTGTCTATAGAGACATCTGTGTATTGAAAATGCACCCCAAATAATTGGGATTAAAAATACTAGGTTTCAGGACAATGTCATCTTTAGCATATATAATGAAAATTCATCTTTAGATAAAATTCTGAGGGGAAGGAAGCTTTAAGGAGGGTTAACATTTTGTTAAAAATGATTCGGGAGATGGCGTAGACTGAGATAACTAGAAATGCAAATTTAAAATGAGTGTAATTCAAACTATTGCATCATTGTATACTAGCCCTGGTGCATCCAGTATTATACATAGAGTCCTGTGCTGATACAAAATTTGCATCCGCATCCGATCTATGATGTGCAATCATGGTTCGTGGATATAAAGCGGATATCCGCAGATTTTCAGGGCTCTAATTATACAGTATTTGTATAGAGTTGAATTGAACAGGAACAGTCTGAATACCCTGATCAGCCAGATGCCCTGATTGCCCCTGAGAGGCATCACCAGACCTGCTCTTAAGCCCAGCAGCAGTACAGGGTCAGTGGCTGCTCAAGGTTTATGCCCTCAGCAATGATCACTCCTGTGCCTGCCTTCTTTCCTGCCTTGTTTCTGTCCTGCTCCTGCTTTCCTCCTTTGCCTGCTTCCTGACTCCGGCTCTGACCCTTGGCTTTACTGCAGGTTCCTGACTCTGGCTCCAACTGCTAAGCACGATGACTGCCATTGCCCTGACTACTAGGCCTGACTGTCCATGCCGTAGTTCGTGACAGTCAGCTTGTCCTTTTCCAAACAATTAAATCATGAGACAAGTGCAACAGGGCAAACCGAGAAGTAAATTATTAGATCTGTGTACTTCCTTTTTTGAAAATAGTGAGAAGATAAAACAAAAAAATCAGTTAAAAAAAGACTAGAGGAGGAATAGGCTTAGTCTGAGAGCAACTGAGCAACAAAGTAGTAAATACTAGTTTTTGTCCTTTTTGTATGTCACACTAATGTATCATTTTTTTTTCTTCAGTGTTAGTATGCAAAAGAAATTTAGCTCATTTGTGTATCCAGTTGTGCTAATGAAAATGTTTCAAAGAGAAAATCAGAATGTGAGGACTCAGCAATGCTAACAAATCCTCTTGGATGTATAAATATTTATGTGAAATATGAATTCTAATAATTATTAATTACTCTGATTTTTACTCTGATTTATGTATCTCTTAAGCTTTGTTTTTGGGCAACTTAAAAAGTAGAAAATATTTTTCTCTTATTTGTTTACTTAATCTTTTAATTTTTAATGTAAACTCAAGCATGTTGTATTCCTTGCAGTGATGCACCAATAATATAAAATTATTATTTCCCATTATAACACATAACGTATCCTTTCCTTTAAGTGTGTGCAGTGGCAGTAAGAAATTGTTTGGAGTGCCAGCAGCATGCACAAATGAAACCTATTGGAGAAACTGTAAGGAGTCAGAAAACAATGCAGAGCCTAATAGGAACAGGGAAGTCTGCAGCAAAGGCAAGTATATGACACCGTTAAGTAAGGCAAACATTAATACTGCAATTAATGTGTATCAATGGCTAAGTCCCTATGTTTTTTGTTCCATTAACATGTAGCAGAAAATAAATGTAGGATCAAATAATGTGAATATTAAATCTTAAAGTAATTGTTCCAAACTGTAAGTATAATATTTAAATATATAAACATTGGAATCTTCCCCAATTGAAAAAAGTCTGAATCTGTCTTACTTTCCCAGGTTCCCCTATCCGTATTTCTTTTAATATGGAATCTGTATTGATCACTGTGCCCTATGTACCATAAGTTTGATGTGTGTTGATGAATAGTCTTCAGGAGAGTCATGTTTATAGAATCTTAGGACTGGACGGAACCTCAAGAGGTCATCTAGTCCAGTCCCCTGCACTCATGGCAGGACTAAGTATTATCTAGACCATTCCTGACAAGTGATTGTCTAACCTGCTCTTAAAAATCTCCAATGATGGAGATTCCACAACCTCCCTAAGCAATTTATTCCAGTGCTTAACCACCCTGATAGTTAGGAAGTTTTTCCTAATGTTCAACCTAAACCTCCCTTGCTGCAATTTAAGCCCATTTCTTCTTGTCCTATCCTCAGAGGTTAAGAACAATAATTCTTCTCCCTCCTCGTTGTAACAATCTTTTGTGTACTCAAAAATTATTATCATATCCCCTCTGTCTTCTCTTTTCCAGGCTAAACAAACCCAATTTTTTCAATCTTCCCTCATAGTTCATGTTTTCTAGACCTTTAATCATTTTTGTTGCTCTTCTCTGGACTTTCTCCAATTTGTCCACATCTTTCCTAAATGTGGTGCCGAGAACTGGACACAATACTCCAGTTGAGGCCTAATCAGTGCGGAATAGAGAGGAAAAATTACTTCTTGTGTCTTGCTTACAACACTCCTGCTTATACATCCCAGAATGATGTTTGCTTTTTTTTCAACAGTGTTACACTGTTGACTCATATTTAGCTTGTGATCCACTATGACCTCCAGATTCCTTTCCGCAGTACTCCTTCCTAGGCAGTCATTTCCCATTTTGTATGTGTGCAACTGATTGTTCCTTCCTAAATGGAGTACTTTGCATTTGTTCTTATTGAATTTCATCCTATTTAGTTCAGACCATTTCTCCAGTTTGTCCAGATCATTTTGAATTTTAATCCTATCCTCCAAAGCACTTGCAACCTCTCCCAGCTTGGTATCGTCCGCAAACTTTATAAGTGTAATCTCTATGCCATTATCTAAATCATTGATGAAGATATTGAATAGACCCAGAACTGATCCCTGCGGGACCCCACTTGTTATGCCCTTCCAGCATGACTGTGAACCACTGATAACTACTCTCTGGGAACAGTTTTCCAACCAGTTTTGCATCTACCTTATAGTAGCTCCATCTAGGTTACATTTCCCTAGTTTGTATGTTGTTCTTACATTGGTTTTGTTTCTTTAAAATAAAAGCTATGAAACTGGTATTGTAGTACTACATATCCTACAGTTTGTGTTTCCTGGGGTGGTACTTCTATAAACAAGTGACAGAATTGGTTTCTCTTGAATAGAGTCCAGTTGACATTGTGACTGGTGGAATTTCTCCAATACGAGACCTTGACAGACTTCTGCAGGATATGGATATTAACCGGCTTCGAGCAGTAGTGTTCAGAGATATAGTGAGTTGTGAAAAACCTTATAGTTGTTTTGTTGCTAAGTTTTTCTTTGTATTTTTCTGAATGCTGCGCTGCTGCTACATGCGAGGCAGCTGCCTATTGTTCTGTTATCTAATGGGGTTCATAAATGACTCATGAAACTCTGTGGCCTGTCTGGGAGAAATACAGAACAAGATTTTGAGGTCAGATGGAGGGGCATGTGCACATGTATGTGCGGTACAATCTCTGTCCCCGTGGGGCATGAACTTGTTGAAATCTTCAGGAGTATGAATTTCTGGAATTCTGCTTTCTTTATAAATGTGGTGTTCACTTACATTAGTGTGTAGGTGTGAGTGCATATATATATATATATATATATATATACACACACACACACACACATGCTATGTGTACATGTGCGTGCACACAGGCAAATACGTTAACACACATGCATTTCTTGTAAAGTGTTACTGGAAACTAAAAATAAAAACAAGTCTCATTTCTTTTTAAAATTGGGCACAATCGAATCTGTATTTCTGTAATGACAATAGGGCTTTAAATTACAAAGCCATATTCACTTCTGCTGCAGCTCCAGTTGTGGAGTTAAACTGGGATATTTGGCGAGTTTCAAAACTTGGAAATAATTCATAAACATTTTCCTCCTTTGCTAAATAAACACAACTTGGCTGCAGTTTACAGTAAGTGGCATTAATATCTTTGAGACAATATCTTTTCCTGGACCAACTTCTGTTGGCGGAACGTCTGGAATTGCAGAAGAGCTGTGTGTAGCTCGAAAGCTTCTCTCTTCCACCAGCAAGTTGGTCCAGTAAAAGATTACCTCACTCAACTTGTATGTCTCATATCCTGGGATCAACATGGCTACAACATAGCAAATACTAATAGCTTTGTAAATATGTGAGAAAGTGCTGTGTGTGTGTGTGTGTGTGTCTAATATATATTTGGTATAGTAATTTGATATTATCAGCTTGAGCATTTATGCAATATTAGGTCTAGTCAACCTGAGGCTTAAACATTCATAGAAAAAAACAGAGATTTGGTCACAATTGTATTTCCCCCAATTTTATAAACTGGGTGAATAGTGACTAGAAAACATTGTTCTTCCAGTGCTACACGCTAGTTTAGATAATAAAATATCAAGTAAGATGCAACTTTGTCAAAATTTAGGAAACCTAAACTAGAGCAATAGATACTTTGAGATGGTTTATATCCTTGGTCTAAGCATGATTAATTAATGGATTGATTCTGCAACAGTGGTTTGTAGGTATAAATTCTTGTAAGTCAATTTCGTCCATGAGGTTTCAGTATAACATTTGTTTACTCACTTCTATTTCTGGTAGACGATGGGCTACCATATGAAGGGAATATCCCACTGTTTAAATTGTAATGGAAAAATAAATGTTGTTCTTCACAGGAGGATAGTAAACAGGCTCAGTTCTTGGCCTTGGCTGTAGTATATTTTATCTCAGTCCTTATGGTGTCAAAATACAGAGACATACTGGAACCCCAGAATGAACGGAGGCAACCTCATCATAGCCAGTCATTCAAGGGAACAGAGAATGGAAGTAGTGAGGCAACATCTACAGGTTAGTGACACAAGTGGGTACATGATTACACATCACATGTCACTTATTATGACTTACAGTGCTTTATAGGACTATATAGAATTCTACTTATGGACGTACATAAATATATGTATTATAACCACTTTGAATTTACAAACTTTTGAATGTGCCATTTAATTTGTTTTATCTGACAGCACTGAGAAAAACCTAGCTTGCAAATTGCTGATGCTATCTATTTGTTGTTGTTACCTCTGTAGAGTCTAGGAGCCATAGTCAAGAACCAGGACCCATTGTATGAGGTCCTGTTTAGTGCATGATTAGTCGCATTGAAGCACATAAGTAATAGTGATCATTAACTTAAGTTAAGCATGTGTATAAGTGTTTACAGAGTCAAGACCTCACTTACTTTGTTTAAATTGTAGTAGTGTGTTCTTTCTTTCTATTCTTCCAAAAAGCAATTAATCTGATTTTTTTCATCTTTTACTGTTGAGTCTGACTCCAACTTCTTTTCATTGTCTTAAATTTTATTCTCGTGGACAGTTTTCGAGGACTTGTCAGAAACTTGTAGAAGTGATTTTTTTTCCTGTGAAATGAATTTTCAGTGTAAACGTATGAACAAACTAGAAACAAACCTGAAGATAAATACAACATTCTTTAAGTATATATAAAATATTTTAGCAGTGTCTTTATCACCTCTTGATAGATCTTAGAAGTAATATGGTTGATGTTGTTCTGTTAACAATGAACTTGAAATAATTTTCCCTTCTTTATTTGGGGGTAACAAGATGTAGAAAACCCATCTGCTACTACTGGTGCTTCAACTCCAGTATCAACAGAAGATTCTGAAAGTTCAGCACCTGTACGAAGAAGAGACTCAGGCATTGGAGAGGAATCAACTTCAGGTCAAGCAAACAATTCAGATGCTGTTGCTGAAGCAGGACCTCAGAGTGCCAGTTCAGGTCCAGATGCTATCAGTGAAGTATTATGCACACTTTCTTTAGAAGTCAATAAACCTCAGGAAAACAGGAGTGAGGCAGGAAATGAGTTGACTGAAAAGACTGTATCCTCTGTACCATCTGCAAAAAATGTCAACGTAAAGGACATTCTCAGAAGCTTAGTTAGCACCCCAGCAGATGGTGCCACAGTGGATCCTACCCTTCTGCCACCAACCTTCCTTGGAACTCTTGGTGATACTGCTGCTGAGCAGCATGTGCAATTCCGTTCCTTTGACAGGTAATATATTTTCTTTATATTTTGTATAAAGAGCACCATTTTGTATTCTTTGCTTAAATGTATAATGGAAGTTCAGAAAAGTTCCGCTGCATAGCAATTTGACACATTCCTGGTTATATATCTAGTGAACAACCTGCATAATCTCACGTTGTAGTAATATAATTAAATTAAGACCTAGATTTTGAAAGGTATTTAGGTGTTGCTCCACTCAGCATTGGAACGTCTAACTAGTCTAAGAGCTGGTCTACACTGAAAACATACATTGTCATAGCTGCATCTCTCAGGGGTGTGAAAAATCTACAGCCTGAGCCACATAGCTAGGCTGTCCTGCCCCCTGGTGTAGACAGGGTAGATCAATGGCAAAATTCTTCCATTGACCTACCTACTGCCTCTTGGGGGGTGGATTAATTACAGCAATGGGAGAACCCCTCCTATCACTATAGTGAGTATCTATGCTGAAGTGCTACAGTCATTGTAGCATTTTAAGTGTGGACATAGCCTAAGTCTCATTTTCAAAAGTCAACCTAAATACCTTTTAAAAATCTGGGCCTAATTAACTGATAAGTATTTTATTATTTTATTTGTGTGACTATGGCTGTGACATTGCCATTACCTGAGACGTGTGTTAAAACTGCAGCAAAATGAGGTATTCAGCATGTAGCTGTTGGAGTGTGATCTACAAAGCTTTGGTGTAGTTCTGGACTTTGGAAACCCTGTGCAAACACATAATGAGGGAAATTGAACAATATAACTGACAGCATATTAAATTACTTCAAAAAGTGTCAGACAGGTGAAAGTTGTCTTCAGGCCCATGAGTTACAACTGTCATTAACAAGGATAGTCAGTTTTTTTCACTAATAGCACTGGTTGAGATTGTTTGGATTCTCCATTATTGCAAAACCAGATACGATTAGGTAGTCTGAATATAAATTGTGTTGGTAGATATTAAAAATGAAAATAAGATGGAATACTTGCTAGATTTGTTGGCTAAAGGTGTAAAACAAAAATCACTTGGAACTAAAATTAAATATTGAATCATCTGAACTTGAAAGGATCAGCTATTAGCAAAAACTGGGGCTACTTAACTTATTTTATGTTTGTCAGATTATAGAATTCCTAAAACACTCCAAAACATTGGAGGCCTCTCGTGCATGTTCTTCACTGACATAGCAATAATAAATTATCTGAGTGAGGTATGCCTGCAATAATTTAAGAAGTGATGATTTTGTATAAACCAACAAGGATGGTAAATTTGATATTTTCATTATAGACCCTGTCAAGTCAAATTTTTGAAAACTTTTCAAATATAATGTTCACACTTTAAATAGAATGTCCTGATAGGTTATTTTAAACTGAATAGTTTTAAAGGGGGTTTTCGTGCTTCTGTTGGAAAGGGTTAAAGTGTTGCCAAAAAATTGGCTTAAGCCTATTCCTTCTCCCCTTTCTCCTTTTACGCTCGCCTGATTGCTGCCTGCTCACTTGCAGTTTCAACCCTGCTGCAGAGTCTGCAGAAAGAGCATGGACCACCAACAAAACAACGCTGGAAAGTTCAGTCTGTACTCTATACCAGTGTTTCTCAATGACGTGTCCATGGACCAGCGCTGGTAACTGATATCTCTGACACAGTTTAGGAAGACAGCAAGCCGGTCCTTGGTATCAAAAAGATTGAGAAACACTGCTCTATACTAAAAGAAAATGTGTTCATTAATGGTGGAATGCTTACTCACCTAATGATTGCTGGCCTGCCTATCTTTTATTCTGTGGGGCAAATCCCCCTCTCAGAGTAACACCCTTACCCTTCATCCACACTTTCACTCACTTGAAATGAAAGTACAGCAGTCCCTTGCTTTTCTCCAAGGTTATTGTTCTCCATACCTTACTGTTCACAGCCTTGTTTGGTCGGTGACTCGTAAAATGGTTTAAAAAAACACACATCCTGTGAGACACCAGTCCTCTATGGCTGCAAAGAATTAGGGGCTTTAGGTCACAGCAAGAACCCTGCATGGTATTTGGTTGCCAGAGGGGCTGTTGTTGGAGGAATAGATGGTACTAGGGATGGTGATTCTTGGCTTGGTGTCGAGAGCTGTTGATATAATGGAGAGTGGGAAGTGCTGGTGTGAAACGGAGGACTGATTGGTGCTGGATCTCATATGTGCCAATTAACTTAGTGATGTGCTGTTTCAAGAGGCTATAGAACTGACTTAGCAGCCTCTGGAAGCTGTGCATTTTAGTAGCAAGACAACAGGAGGGCCAAAGAATTGCTGAGATTTGAGGGAGGTGATAGCAAGGGTAACATAAGAACAGGAGGAGGGGAGCAAGTTGCTCCTTTTCCTGCCCTAGTTTCCAGTGAGTCTTAATGTGTCCAGGATTTTGTTCCCTTTTCCCCCCTCTGCTGTTGCCAGACAACCCACCAGATGTCCCCTGATGACCCCCAGGATCATCATGCTGCACTAGTTGAAGTGCTGTTCTGTTCCATTGATACATGTACTGGGTCTTGATGAAGTCTTTCCTTCTCTGAAAGCAATACCAAATTGATAGTTATCTTGCGATACATTGTAAAACTCTAATGCTCTTGTTTTCATTAAATGCTCTAACCTCTTGTTTTCATTAAATTTTTCTGTTATGTTGTCTGGGTGGAAAATTTCTTCTGCTAAATTCCTTGTGGTTATGCTGAACCATTCTTTCTTTAACTTTGGCTTTTTCCCTGCACATGACAGGTCTTGCAGATTCTGGTCTACTTATCCAAATTATAAATTGGCCAAATCAGTTGAATACACCCTGCATCAAGAAAGTGGAGATATCTAACATAGGATAAGAGCGTGTTAAGGAGAGGGTTTTCTTTGATGACAGTTTTAGCCCACGTTTTTAACATTTAACTGAAACCAAGCTCAAAGAAAATTATCTTGCCATGACTATATTCATTTTTTCTATCTTGCAAATGGGTTTTACAGCATGCCCAGAATGAAAATTGGTTTGTGCTATTTTAGATCAGGTAAGGGAGACTGAATTACATGTAAGGGAGCTCTTGGGGAATAAGTTCTGTTGGTTTCAAGGGGCTGCCTACCTTTACTTATCTCAGTTGTGGCAGTACAGCATAGGTGAGAAATAGTGTCTGAGATAGGGATGACCCAGATCCATTATGGGTAAAAATTGCCACTTGGAACTCCTCCTAGCAGTCAATGAGCAAATAAGTGCAATTCCTGGGTCACTGGAGTCATGTGCTCAGGGTGAGGTACTTCTGCCCACTAGTTTCATGACTGGAAGAAAGTGATAACACAATTTAATCTGTCTCTTTCTTAATTTGAAAACTTTTCAAAGTCTGGACCTTATTTTTGTAGGTTGCCTAGCAGAATGAGCACCTGATTGTAACTGGAGCTCTTGGATGATACCATAATCTGAATATTTAATAATTAGCTCTAAGAAATAAAACTGAACAAAAAAATCTGTTTGACAGTAAATTCAGTTAATGTCAAATTGCTTATACGCTAATACATTATCATACAGCTCAGTGAGCAGACCTAACGAGTTATTTATTTCCATAAAAACAAAACATAACCAACCCAAAATACCTTGGTTAAAAACTCTCACAAACTGATAAAAGCAAGGGAATAACCAATTAAAGCAGTGTTTCTCAAACTTCCCTTCTCTTCAGGAAAACAAAACCAACTGTACCCTGCCATGTGGTGTTAAAGGTTTACACACCTCAATTTACATCTTGTGTGGCTCTTCACATCCACTTTGGAAAACATTTGCTGTAGGTCTTCATTATATATTTCCTTGCCTTTCCTACATGCTTTGTGCAGTGACACAGATAACAAAGCAGACATATAAATAATCATTGTCATTTGAATTAGCACCTATTGTTTGAGGCTTTTGTGTAAAATCAGCAGAAGTCTCTGAAGTGGGTACATTGTTCATATTTTGAAGGTTTTACTCACAACCATAACAGCTAGAGGGTATTTTAAATGAAAATGGTAGCTGCTCAATACTCATAATTGAACTTTAAGATGCTCTTAAAACAGGGCATATGTTCCTTTTTCCCCCCTAAAAGCAAGTGGCTAACTCGTGTGACATTTCACACAGTGTTAGTTTTTATGCCCTTGAATTTTCTGGATTTTTTTTTTCTGTATGCATTTTAATAGGTGGTGTTTAAACTTGGGCTCTAGCTGAATTTTTTTACTGGGCAGTCTTATTTTTCATTGTTGACTGATATCTCTTGAAAAAATGGTCCATTGGCACAAAAATTGGTAGAGGGCTGGTGCCGTGGGGTGGGTGGGTGGGTGTGTGTGTGTGAGAGCGATGTTGGATTTAGGGTCATTTTTAGCTGTTGCCAACAAACCTGATTATTTGGAAAAGTGTTGGGCACATGCAAGCTTGATTGATTGATATACTGGGGATGGACCAGACACGTACAACCTTCTCAGTTAGGAGCTATGCTCTTGTTAGATTTTATCCAACAGAGAAGGGTTTGTGCACAGCTGCTGACAAATAAAATATTTTACATCAGCCGCTGTACTTCTATCCCCTGCAGGTCTGTGCCCTCTATCTTGTACAACTGACATCCAATCAAGTATTTAAAAAAAAAAAGAAAGAAAATCAATACACAAACTTTTCTGTGAAGCAGTTAGGGTGGTTACATGCACACACGTCTGAGACAAACCCCAAAAAGCAAGACAATGGAGAGATAAGCCACCTAACAAGACATACCCTCTACTCCTCCACCCACAAGCACACACCTTTACATTTCCACAATACCACACTCTGTAACCTTAACACTGCCACTTTCTCCTCAAGGAGATGAGCCTTCTTTAACCATTATTTTGCCCAGACCCCTTCATTAAATGACTTTGACCTAATAAAACTAACTACTGCACTAAAACCTACAAGTGTTAGTGTTGGCGGAGGGAGAGAGAGGGAATATTCCAGTAATAGGGTGTGTGCAGAAGAAAGAAAGGGTGGCTGAGTTAAGGTTGTGATGTAGGGTCTATGTGTAGTAGAGGTTCTGGTGGTGGCAAGTTGTGTGCTGTTGAATGGAAGAGCAGAAGGTGTGTACAATTAGGTGCCACAACTTTTTCATTTCCTTGCTTTTGTAGATTTGCGTCAGATGTGTTGTGTGCATAGTGACGCTGACTGCTTCACAATGACATTTCTGGGGTGTTGATTTCCTATGCTTTTTTTATGCTTAATTGAGGGGGGTGCTGGTGTGAGGAAGAGGTCAGGAGCCAGTGGAGGGTTGAAATGTAGCTGCTGATATAGCATATTTTATCCATCAGCAGCTGCACATAAGCCCTTGTGTCAGCATCTGTGTACTGCTAGGTTGTGTAACTTTTCATTTCCTTTTGTGGTGTCAGGTAGACAAAAGTGCATAATGTATAAGTGAAAGCTTTACCCATGTCAATCTAGTAGTGACGTGCACAATCTCACATCTAGGGTAAATCTGTTCATTTGTAATGTGACACATAGGTAACTAGCTCATAAATCAAGAGTTTTAAAAATCAGTTTTTAATGTAGTAAATAATACGAGATAAAGTATGTAATTTCTACATTAAAAATGTGGAAAGGAGAAAATCAGCAGTTTCGCAAACACTTGAGGATAACTATTTAGTGCAAAACTATTTTAAAAAGTAAGTTTTGGCTCTGAAATGATATCCACGTCTACTGGGATTTTTCTGGTTGGGGTGGGTGGAATAGGTTATGACCTTTTTACAGGAAGCTTGTAGCAGAGTTAGAAGGAATAGCTTTTATCTCTGAGGGATCACCAAAATACTAACAGTACAGTGGGAAACTTTGGAAGGGCAGATTTCAGGATGCTCTACGCAACTTACTGGGTCTGGTTTGCATTTAATGTATTGTCTGGTGGCAAACACAAAGCTTGGTAAGTTAACATTGGTTTTTTTTTTTTTTTTTTTTTTTTTGAGACACCTTGTTAAAAGTTGTTCCCATGTAGCAGTTTACCAGCGGAGTATCTCTGGGAATTTCAAAGCATCTCTCTGATCCTGCATTTATCTCAGGAATGCTGTGTCAGAAATCAAAACTCTCCTCATATCTTAAGGATTATCAACTTCCCAGCCATAGCTGGAGAGTATACAGTAACAGCTATGTGAGTGAAACCTTGCTGAAAGGCTGCCAGGTTGCAGGCTTTTGCAAACAACAAGGTGTGTGTGTTCATTCCCATGCCAAAAATCTTCCTCTTATCTTATGTGAAGATCCAATATGGTGATTATTGGGTGCCAGGGGTTTATCTTGATAAAGTTCAAGGCCTGAGCTGACTTTTTGACTAGATCCACAAAGACAGTGAATTAACACAGTCCAATTGCAATATGTCCTGAGACTGTGTTTTTTGTAGACAAGAAAACGTTACTAGTGTCTCAAGAAAAGACGACTGATGGAAAAATAAAAGCAACACTTCTTTTCAGAGTAAAAAAAACCAAAAAACAAACTGATGAATTCTCTCTCTTGACTAGTCTAATAACCTATTACTTGCCACTTTTACTATGTGACTCTCTCCTGACTCCTGATACTCTTTGTGGACAAATTCAGTGATCATGGAGTTCGGGGAAGCAGACATTGAGGTTATAAGAGAAACAGATGCTTAAATCATAGCTCTACAGTGTGGCACTTAAATCTGAGGCTAAGCTTTAACTCGCAAAACAGATATTTTTATAAGCTTGTTTACTTCTTGGAATGTCGCACATGTAAGCTGCTTAGTTTGGGTCAGTCTGTTTGTGCATTTCCCACTGTCATGTGTTCCCTTTTTCAGTGGCTGTATTTTAGATAATGAGTTTTATGGATTTAACATAATTTATGTACAAATAAATACATGTAAATATCTCCTGGTAAGGTTTGAAAAGGTTGGAAAAGGTTTAGCTGTAAGACTAAATCTGCTAGTTGGAAGTAGGGACAAAAGATGATCATAGGAGAGCTCTACCAACAAAGGCTAGGAGTAGTTCCCTAGTTAGGAGCTCATCCCTCTTGCCACTCAACTCCTGGCCTAAGAGTGTAGGTTTTCTACCAGTGTGCTGGCAGTGGCTCCTGTGTGAGGGCTCCATCTTTTGTATCATCCCCAGCTAGTTCTGTCAAACATATGTGAAACTCCACTCCATTTAGCATCTGTCCATGTGAAGGAGACTTTTGTCTTTTCTCCCTCCTCCAGAGTCTTCTGGATGCTGTGAAAATGCTCAGATCCATGGCGATGAGTGCAGGCTGGCTGGAGGATGGGATTGCACTGTTTCTCTCCTTCAGCCTCCAATATTCAGGATAATTTTTTCTTGGGACTAGCTCCAGTATTTGTCTCTGATCATAGCGTTCCTGAGTAGTAGCATGAAATTGACGTGGCTTTGGTTTTTTATTGCAACTTACAGGATTTCTTATAGAGCTGGACAATGTGATGTAATTATTTACAAACTGAAAACTTAAATTCTGCCATAGAAAAAAATTGATGGATCATGGCAGGTTCTCTCTCAACCCATACTCTTTCTTTCCCCTTTCCTCCCGACTGTAGTCTTTTGCCCATCTGATCCCTGATGGGGCTGTGAGCAGCTCTCATTTTTTACCTTTCTCCCAGGGTGTGCACAGAGAGAGAGAGAGAAAGGGGACTATCTTCTATTGATAACAGAGCCAGTAAGGTGACAATGTGGGTATGTCTACACTGCAGTAAAACACCTGCCCATGTCAGGTGACTTAGGCTTGTGAGGCTCAGGCTGTGGGGCTCTAAAATTGCAGTGTAGACATTTGTGCTCGGGCTGGAGCCTGGGGTCTGGGACCTCAGGACCTTCTGTTTCTTTAGGAGAACAAACAGGCTGCTTCATTGGTATTCCTATCCAATGTGAAAAGTGAGACACTAGAAATCAAATCCTAGTAAATTTCCACATGCCAGTGGGAGTTAAAATTAATGTATTGATTTCTAAATTATTAAGAAGCCATCAGGTAGGCTTGATTCACATTTTTTTACTTTGAGTCAAGCCCAAGCAACCTATGCAACTTACAATACATTTTTAAAATTAAGTGTAAGCGTATCACTTTACTAATAAATAAGCAGGGGAAAAGGTACTTAGAATTTTTTTTATATTTATAGATATTTTGCATCTTATCAAAACAAACAAAAATAAGCATTCTAAAAATTGAGGAATAGATGCCTGTTTAAAGAATTTGGCTGAATGGATTATTATTCTGTAAGCCTTTTGTCTCTGATGGAAGCCACTGCTCAGTTTGGTGATCTGTGCTCGTTCAGCAGTGAATAATTGTCTGCAACACGAAGCCTTCCTACACTTCAGCATAATTGGGACTAATAACACACTGACCTTCTGGGTAAGATGTATTTACGGCGGCTGGTCTACACTGTATCTGACCTACGTTTATCAATTCTTGTGCTATAAATTCTTGCTTTAAACATTAAAGATTTGTTTTTCTTCTTTAATTTAAAACCACCTGAAGTAGTCATGTTAATGAGACAATCTACTGAAGACCTTTTAATGTTTACAGATGTGTTGAGGCAGAGCTTTGCTCAGAAAATGTGTGAGAATATTTTGTTTATGATATTTTTCTAATTTATATTAACTTTCCCATATCTGAAGCAGTTAGTATTATAATTTGCAAATGTTAGGTGATGAAGAAATATAGAATTAAATGAGGTGGCTGAATGATTTAGATATTAAAGGAATAAAATGAATTGATGGGCAATCTTACATGTGATCAAGGTACTCAAGATGATGGTCATCTTTGAACCTAGGACATGAATTTGGTGTGTGAAAATAACCCAACTTTCCTTATAAACATGATAAAATGTAAAATAGGAACTATGGAGGCTTATAAATATGTTATTTCTGTAGATCCAAGAGTTTCTCCCTTTTAAAAACATAATTCATCAGTCAATTAATTTACTAAATGAAAGGAAAACATCTTGTTTTTGTGGTAACCTACTTAAAGACAAAGCAGGTGCTCCTCAACTTTTAGTGGGCTAGAAGGTGTTTTTGAATATTTGGATATTTCTTAAGATTATTTTGTTTAACGTTAGACTAATATGATGCATATTCCATCGTTTCTACATAATTTCTATTTTATATAGACATTTATCTTAAAATAATGGGTTTTCTAGTGGCTCATGAATTGGTCTGTCAGTTGGCACTTCTTTAACTCCAAGTATTTTAGCAGTGAAATAACCCTTTTTTTGAGACCAACACCGGAACCATTTGTGCTAGTTATGGAGCTGTTAAACAAGTAACATATATTTCTTTATTTGAAAGTTGTTATATTTCTAATTCGCTACTGAGGATGAGAAAATATCAATATCACTTTCTAAGGAACTGTATTAGAATTTATCACAGTATCATAAAGTTTAAACAGAGGACTTTAAGGTACTGGATCTATGATTCAAATGTACTCTTGTGCATCCCAGCTAATAGAAAGCAAACAAATCTACTTATAATAAACATGCCTTGGTAACATGCCTTCAAGAGGCCCTTGAGTTGAACCTCTAAAAAATAAATCCTGTGGCTATAATCTTATTTGATTACTTTCTTTAAACTGTGCATAAAAAATAAGAGAAAAATGCAGAGTATAAATGGATTACATAAAAAATACATTAAATACCAGATTAAAATAAATGGGTAATATGACAAACGTTAGTTGCAAAAGGAAGATGTTAAGATTAAAGATTACAGTTCATTCTTTTTGAGTTCTCATCTAAACTCCAGATTCTGAAGACCATGGCAATTGCAGGTAACCGAGAAGAGAGCAAGTTCAAAGGTTTACTACATAAAACTTTTGGGCCCATCCCAGATCATCTCAGAGGCTAATGACTGGCTGATATTTTCTCTGGGTGCCAGAACTCCACTCACTCCTTTATGTGCTGGGTACAGTTTACACTGAAATTACAGTGGGTCAGAGAAAATGTTTTCCCCTTGGATTCCATCTCTCATGATGCACTACAGTCTTCCCTCTTGCTGAGCTACTATGGTGCATTGTGGAAGTCCCTGATTGCGGTGCATCGTGGTAGATACAATCTTGCTGGAGAACCGGATTTATAGAGGAGAATGGGGACACTCAAAATACAACTTCCATGAGACACCAATATGTTTCTAAATTGAATTGTTTTGCTTTAACTGAAACATTTTCCTGTTTCAGATATTTGGGGTTTATTTTGACAAAAATTCAAAAATTTCTGTGGAAAGCAGATAGGTCTTGTGAAAAACAATTTATTGAAATAACTTTTATGGAAAATTTTTGACCAGCCCTAACTGAGAGGCAGTTTTTCTAACGTCCTCCAGGGTGGATATATATAAATCCTCTTACTGAACTGCAACATAGGCTCTTCTGTACACTCAACTTTGGGATGTTTTATGACTCTGCTTCTTACCACTTGAATTCAAGTAGATCACTTATGGTGCTGAGCCATTATCCCATGGTTAGTTAAAGCTTAATTTTCTTTTCTGTTTTCAGTTGCAAGTTTCCATTCTAATAAGGAATAATGAGATTGTAATTTAAAAAAAAAGCCTGTGAAGATACCTAATGGTAATTGTGTGTGTGTGTGTGTGTGTGTGTGTGTGTGTGTGTGTGTGTGTTAGTCAGATTTGTGGTGCAGTCATTCATTGTTTCCTTTGCTGTCTGCTGAGCTCTGAGAATGTGTAAGAGAACATTAGGGATGATGTGTGTATATCCCACTATCTTCATATACCTCATGAATGTGAATAACAACTGTTATAGTTGTCCTAATACTCTCTACAGATGATTTTAGAGGCCAGAGGGCCCATTTTGATCATCTGCTTTGAACTGCTGTATATTACAACGCAGGGAAAAAAGGGATCCCAGATTGCTTTAGCTGTAGCTGCACCTCTCCTCAAATGGCAGTGTGAGCTCTGAAAACTTGGTGTAACTAATCCCTTGATAAGTTCAGCTACACTTAGCACAGTAGTAGCAGTGTTAGTATCAGGGTACGAAGAACTATGGTGTAACATTGTGTTAGACACAACACAGAAAATGACAGCTTGTATTTCTGATTGGTCATGCCTGGTTTTGTCCCAGTGCTTACTGCCAGTTCTAGGTTGGGAGAATTGAGGTTGTAGGGTGTGGTTTTGGAGAAATCTTCACATTTCCCCCCTTGGTTTTCAGAGGTTTAAGTATAGGTGGATTTGATGGAAGGGTATTTATCACTGTTGGTCAACCTTAACTTGGCATGATCATAGTTTTGTGCAGTGAATAGTGTCCAATTCTGGTGCTGTGACTCATATCAGCCCTAGGGTTGCCAACTTTCTAATTGCTGACAACTGACCCCCACTGCCTTGCCCCTGCCCTGCCCCCCCATTCACTCCTCTTCCACCCTCCCCGTACTGCTCACTGCCCTCCCTCATCTTCGTAGCTGGATCTTCTCCACCTCCCTGCCCCGCCCGCTGGGCTTCCTCTGCTCTGGAGCTGTAGCTTGACATGGAGCCTGCCTGCCTGCCCAAGAGATGCAGGTAGGAGGCAGCCCTTCCCTCCCTGCCCACAGTAACTAAGACTTTTGATGTCTGGTCAGTACATTTGACCGGACACAGTCAGGTCCCTTTTTCGACTGGACTTTATGGTCGAAAACTGGGCACCTGGCAACCCTAATGAGCACATTTCTTATAGACAATTATTACAGAAGGCTTATGAAGTCTTCCAAAATTCCTTCTATCTCAAAACTTAGTGCATAGGTTCTTAAGCTAGAGAAGGAAATCCTAAAATCTAAAATTAAAAGATTCTGATCAACCATTTATGTGTAATACTTTCAGAGAATCCAGGGCTTTCCCTACCCTACAGATTTAGAAGCCACAGTGGCTTCATAATTGCTAGGGGCCTATCAGTGTAGTTTTCATAGCCCTCTTAAAGGTTACTCCTGGGGGAATTCTGTGCCACTGTGCAATGCAGAATTGTGCAGAAATTAATGTTGTGCACACAGAATTTCCCTTTTTTCCCCCACAGAAAAGGCTGCAGAGATGTTGGCTGTCACTAGGGGCTGCTGGACCCGGCAGAGTCCAGCTTGCAAATAGAAGACAAGGCCCGGGGGAGGGAAGGGAGCTTAGGGGGTTCCTGGCAGCTACAGTTCCCCACACGCCCTGAAGGAGGAAGGTGGTGGCATGCGGGAAACTCTGTGGAAACCCAGGACCCAGTATCAGGCTGTTTATCTAGGGTTACCATTCGTCCGGATTTACCCGGACATGTCCTCCTTTTTGTGCTAAAAATAGCGTCCGGGGGGAATTTGTAAATCACTCAAAATGTCCGGGATTTCCCCCCTCCCCCGGCAGAGCAGAGCGAGCGGCTGGGAGGCCTGCAGGAAAGTCACGGGCTGGACTCCGGAGCAGCTGTAGAGGAGCTCCTCCCCCCTCCCTCCCTCCCTGCATTCTGAGCCGGCAGCTCCTCCTCCCCGGCAGCCCCGCGCCCCGCTCCAGCAGCACTGTGTAGGGCCAGGGACCGGGTTGTGTGTTGTGCTGGGGAGCGCAGCCACGTGTCCGGCTCGCACAGAGCCCAACACCCTGTTCTGAGCAGCAGGGTAAGGGGGGCAGGAGAAGGGGCAGGGAGGTTCTGGAGGGGGCAGTCAAGAAACGGGGGGGGGGTCGGGAGTTCGGGGGGGGCTTCTTGGGGGGAGTGGAGAAAGTTTTGGGCAGTCAGGGTACAGGTAGGGGGTAGGGTCCTAGGGGGCAGTTGGGGGGGGGTCTTAGGAAGGGGCAGTTAGGGGATAAGGAACAGGGAGGCTTAGGTAGGGGGGTGGGGTTCTGGAGGGCAGTTAGGAGCAGGGGTCCCAGGAGGGGGCAGTCAGGGGACAAGGAGCGGGTGGGGGGGTGGGAGTTCTAGGGGGGGAGCTGTCAGGGAGCAGGAGTGGGGAGAGGGATCGGAGCAGTCAGGGGACAGGGAGCAGAGGGGTTTAGATGGGTTGGGAGTTCTGGGGGGGTCTGTCAGGGGGTGGGGAGTGGTTGGATGGGGCGTGGGAGTCCCAGGGGTCTGTCTGGGGGTGGGGGTGTGGATAAAGGTTGGGGCAGTCAGGGGACAAGAGGCAGGGAGGCTTAGATAGGGGGTGGAGTCCTGGGGGGCAGTTAGGGGCAGGGGTCCCAGGAGGGGGCAGTCAGGGGACAAGGAGCGGGGGGGGAGGGTTGGGGGTTCTGAGGGGGGCGGGAAGTGGGAGGGGCAGGGGCGGGGCTAGGGCAGGACGGGGGCGGGGCTCCTCCCGTCCTCTTTTTTTGCTTGCTGAAATATGGTAACCCTATGTTTATCACTCCGGATCCCTGGTCTCAGTGGGAGGGGGGATAGGGGATGAGAGTGTCTGGGCTGGGCGGAATGTGGCTGGGCTCTGGAGGGGTAGAGTGTGAGAATGTTTGGGCCGGGGGGGGGGAGAGGGGGCCTGCAGCTGGCCTCTGAAGGGTAGCAGGTGTGAGTGTCTGGGCTAGGGGAGCATGGTTGGGCTCTGGTGGGTATCTGGCCCCCTGGGTGCGCTTGGGCGGGGGAAAGGGGCAGAGAAACAGGAACTGGGTTGTCGTGGGGGTTTCTTTAACTCTACTACTGTGGGAATTTTTGTGTCTCTGTATTATTACAGACATACTTGCTGACAGGTATTTTGAAATGAGTTACCAAAATCATTGAAACTGCTGTGATTATATAGTGTTGTTTTGACAAATTTGCAGAATTTTATGGAATTTTAAAATATTGTGCACAGAATTTTTTATTTGTTGGCACAGAATTCCCCCAGGAGTAAAAGGCAGAGGGCCTCTTGTTTTGATGATTCCTGAGAACTGACTGATATAGAAAAATCCTGAAAACATAAATGAAAAAAGAAAATGTAGCACATGTTTTGTTCTTAAGTTAATTTTGGTACCTTCCAGTGTTAAAATAATTGCATTGATGTAGGAGAGAGAGCTATTCAACAACAAGCTATTATGCATATACAATAACTACCTTGTCAAAAGTTTTAGTGGTTCCAGAATTTTATCACCAAACTATTTCCCTGCATTTATATTAGGATCCATTCCAGTTTTCTTGTAATGCATTTTGTGTTTGTTGGTAGGAACTTGATAAAATGCTACTGTAACTCTTTTGGGGGTAAGGAAACAAATGTCTCCATGTTTTACATTAAGGTCTGATACAGAGTATGTGAATACATCTGCATTCATGAAATATAGATCTCTGGACCCTAGTTGAATATTTTTATTGAGTATTTTGACAATAAAACAATTTAAATCCAGCAAGGAAATACACATCAAATTTACTAGTGTGGGTCAGATGCTGGAGGCCCATCCTAATGTTAATAGTATGCCCATGTTACTAAAACCCAGTAAATATATATTGCTCTCCCACCTCCTTCCTGTTTTTTGAACTTGTCCTAAAGAAGAGCAATAATAGTGTCTTGGTATTGCATGTCTAGAGGGATATCATCTGTTTTATGCTCTGTAATGTAAGACATGAGGAAATGCAAGGCCCCATTGTATATTAGTGGCAATGTATGTGTAATTTAGCAGACAGTGTATATATTTATATAAACTATTTTTCTAATACAATGTACATATTTGGTGGAAACCGACATGTACATATGATAGAAATTCATGGCTCAAGCACAATGTCTTGGCTTGGGGCTCAGGTGGTTGTTACGTCTGTTTTTAGTGTATAGTTAACATTAGCAGTCAACCTTATAATGATGTGACACGCACTATCCCCAAGTATGGTGGCTGCCTACTCCTAGCAATAGGAAGGTTGATTTAATCAGTAACACAGCCTAGTTTATGTGACATCTATTGGAGTGAAGGAGAAAGACAACTGTGATCCATTTTCCCCTTCTAATTAAAATTATTTTTCAAGTATTTAACAAAAACCTCTTGTTTCCATGCCTGAATTTGGTTCAAGTTTCTAAGTAACTTTATTTAGAAACTGAATTCTTTAAAGTTATTAAGGGAATAATTTCAGTGTGTAGTTATAGTACTGTCAACAGAAGATGTGATTAAATAAATTGAATGTTGAAGACTTTCAACTTACAGTTAACACCAGGTAATTAAAAGTAAGCGCTGCTGTGGGAGTGCATTATATATCAGCTGCACTCTTTACCTCATTAGTTGGGTTTTTGCATGTCTATGGAGCTAACTTGCAATTAAAAATGCCTTAAACGTATGCTTAACAAGGTCTTTTAGGTATTTGGAATAAAGTATTACAATTTAATTGAAATTGGTGTATCATAAATAGATTGCTTGGTAACGTACAAGATAAATCTCCATGCCTAACTTGACATTTTACATGTTTTCTTCTTCTTTTATGTTTATTGTTGAATGTAATGCCTGAAATTTAGCTTATGTAAAGACTGGTGACACTGTCTTCAGGTCTAAGAATCTTCTGATTTGTTTTAATAAGTATATCTTTAAGTTCAGATATCTCCATAGATTTATTTCCATATAAGATGCATTTGAAATGTAATGAAGACATTAATGTATGTACTATATATTAGCATTTCAGGATGGGTTTAGTTATTTTTATACTATAGATTTCTCCATTGAGAAGTCTTCCAGTATTGTAAAACAGAATTAAAGGACAATATCACATCTAGACAGTTTTCAAGGTGGATATTGTCAGATCTCAGTATCTTTAATTTTGAGTACTGTATACTGACATCCTAGCCCCTTTCTACCTTTGTGTTCAGCTATGTTAGATCATTAAAGCATGGTGTTGCTCTTAAAGCAGTACTCAATATGAGTAATACCAAAGGCAAAAACTGTTTTTACTGGAACTGGGATAGATCCCAAAGTAACCCACCCTAGTAGTTGTATATATCCATACAGTTTTAGCTGACCATGTTTCTAGGAGATTGAAATGAACGTTAAAGCCTTGCTATAAACAATTGGAAGGAAGAGAGGGAGAACATGGATAAAGTGTCAGTGCATATCTTTAGATAGGCTGGCAAAAGAGGTGACTAAAGAGAATGTGGAAGGAAGTGTTGAACTTGATAGCTAACATGGTTTGCAGAAAACAGAATTCTGTATGTATTGTATTTCTTGCCTTTCAAAAAAGGACCAGTGTATGTAAACACTTTTTTTTTTTTTAAGAGAATGATTTACTAACTTTATGTATTTCTCCATGTAGGAGTGTTGTCGTAGCTCCAAAGAAATCAACAATTTCCCCTTCTACAGCTACCATGAGTGTACCCACAAATGCTGTCAGCGTGGTTTCTTCATTAGATTCAGCGCAGGCCCCAGACCTGACAGGAGAATCTCCTGGTGAGTAAGGGTGAATGGAAGACAGCTTAATAGGAAAAAAAAACAGAAAAATATAATAAAGTGGAATCATCTGTAATGAGATTCCCTATCAAGGGGGGAGACGCTTTCAAAATTTTAACCATCAAAACATTGCAGAGTATTAACAATTATTGATTTTTATTTTCTGTTGGAAAACTTATCTGAATCTATATTAGAAAGAAGCTTTTTTGTAGTTGCTTTTTTCCCCTAACTGGGTGTATGAGGTAATATAGAACTTTTTATACCGGATCAGACCGAGGAAACTCTGAGGCCTGGATCCTGCAAGCTGTTCTGCATATGTCTGCTGATGCACACATGCGACAGCTTGCAGGATTGGGAGCATGTGCTTGATATCCTATCTCTAACTATGGCCAGTACCAAATACTTCAGAAAAAGGTAAAATACCTGTATGTTAAATCTGGCCAATCATGCAGTGGTGTTACTTGGGTTTCTGACCATGAGAATTCCTTTCTGACCCTCACCAGTGATCAGCTTACACCTTAAAAGACAAGGTTTGACTACTCATATGATTCTTAGCTTGCATGCCATAGCTGGAAATGCTTATAAAGCTAACCTTTTAAACAAAAGAATCCTGCTAAAGTATTTTTATTGACCACCAGTGATGTTGATTTGCATAAGCTTACTATATATAGTAATTCCTTTTGTTCTAAGTTTCCTGCCGTTATTTTCATTTTGTTCATTTTTGTCTCATTATACGGCAGAGCAAATATAAGAATTTGGTTGCTTTTAACAATACTTCCCATAATTCCAAAAAAGATGAGAATATTATTAATAAGCAGAAGTAATACAATAGGAAGTAATTGTAATTAGCATAGGGATATGTTGCAGTTCTTCTACTAATAGGTAATGTTTTTTCTTGAGGGTACTTTTATTTTTAAAAGCCTTCCTCCACTTAAATATGATCTTGAAACTTGAATATTGCAATGTAGAATATTTATGCTAACAGAAAGTAGGTCTGAATATGTTCCCTACAAAGGCAACAAAGTTTTTTATCCTGACACATTTGCAGTCATGAAATCTGAGTAATTGCTGTGGTACTCTTCACTGAGGACAGACTTAGTATAGGTTGTTCTTAAACACACAGTCATGTGGTACTTTGAGTCCTGAGGCTCTCCTTTCTTTCTGTACAACAGGTCTAACGCTCCGATATAATGCGTAAGGCCTGCTCTTTTTGGTCAGCCATTAGTCCCAAGGCTGTGTGTGTTCTCACAAGTATCTGTGCCCAGCAAAACCACCAAATTGCATGCTAAAGCTTTGAACAGAATTGAAGCTCTATGTCAAGGAAGCTTCCATCCGTGCCTGTTAACCTGGCATTTCTTTGTACTAGTTGTTGCTAATGATGTATCAGAAACAAGAAGACCTAGAAACAAGTACAGTCCCCTTTCCAAGTGCCCTAGTGGGCACATTTATTGTCATCTTTGTTCTCTCCAGCTCTCTGCAAAAGTACTTGTGGGAGTCATGCAGATTTAATTGCAACCATGCTACATGAAAGGAAATGCTTTTGTGATCCAATACTTTCTTACTGCTCGATACAGAAAGGAAAATTGAGTTCATCACTCAAATTTGCAGGAGGTAGTAGTCTACTAGTCTAGGAGGCAGGTCTAGACTAGGAAAATAGGCTGTGTTTTAAAAACATGTCACAGTTCAAGAGGGAGCCTAGGGTTGACCAGGAGCAAGTAGCATATTTTTGAAGGCTTTACACTCTGTATATAATAAAAGCACATTAGTTAAAATCTGTTAGCCAATGTGGTAAATCATACCCTATTTTCCTCATTTCGATAGGGCCTAGATTATTGAGAAATTGCTGCAATGATTTAAGTCACTTTGACTAGGAGCACATCAATGGAATTTAACTTGCAGGCTCTCTAAATGGTATATACTTTTTTTTTTTGTAGAAATGATTTTGGAATATGTTGAATGCTGCTGTACTGTAAAATGTATAAGAAATCCAGACAATGAACAATAATGATGTAACCGTGTACCAGTATAACCTCCAGAACGTCTGGAAGTGTTGGCAAAAACTGAGACTTCTAATCTAAATTGATATGCATAAAGAGAAACAAAGTAGGATTAAAAATCCAGACTTGTTTGGACTGGCAATCTAATTCATTAAAAGGAAAAACTTAAGGGATACATGAAATCATGCCTAAAACTGATTAAAACATGACTATTGATTGGAAATTATTTTTAATAAAAATAAAGATTAAATGGGAACACTAGTTCCCACTGATATAAAATATTTAAAGTCTAAGTAATTTGTGTTAGTGTTGATTATGTAAATTGCCTACACTTCAATTTTAAATACTCTTGTATGAGGGCTTTAACCTTGTGGTATGAGAGAAAAAAAGTGGCCAAAAATGAGTAATAGTTATATCTTCTACTATTAAAAAAAAAAAAAAAGACTGAAATAAAAAAATTGTGATATGACCTCAGAAGACAAACATCAATTTGCTTATCTCCACATAATTTTTTAGGCCCCATTTAGCGTAGAAGACAGTTAGTAGCTAAGAAAAAGGGTTTGGCCTTACATTAATTTCAGACCGTTTACCTGGCTATTAAGAAAAAAGCACATTAAATCTATTAAAAAAAACTCAGCAACTTTCAGACTAGATGTCTATTTAGTGAATATAAATTGCAGTGTTACCACATTTTACATTAGGGCTATATATAGTATTTTAATTTCTTCATGTCATTTTATTTAAAAATAACTCTAACAAATAATTGCTCTTGCCTGATTAACTAGACTTTTATAAGAAAACAGATTGAGCATCAGACACATTCCACCTAGGATAGTCACAATCTTAATTTCTTGCATTTAGTCACTTTGTTGCATAGTGGTCATTAATCACTGTTCCTCAGGACTCTTAGTCTCAATTTATTGGTGCTGGTGCGCACACCTGAGGCTGTCAACAGATTTCTTTGATGTGGTATGGCTGCTGGAAAAGGCTCAGAAATTCTTCTGAGATATAGAGACCAAGGACATGATCCTGAAAAAGCTGTATGTAACTGCACACTGTGAGGAATTCCTTTTGACTTCAGAGGGACCACCAGTAGCATGTAAAGTTCATCAGGTGCTTACATCTTTGCTGGACTAGGCCCTGCTGTACAGTTTAAAATCGTGTGAAGTAATTTTGAACTCATGATTGCTACAAAAAGTATAAAGCGGGTGAGCAAACTTTTTGGCCCGAGGGCCACATCTGGGTATAGAAATTGTATGGCGGGCCATGAACGCTCATGAAATTGGGGTTGGGGGTGTGTGAGGGCTCCGGCTAGGGGTGCAGGCTCTGGGGTGGGGCTGAGGATGAGGGGTTTGGAGTACAGGAGGGTGCTCCAGGCTGGGACGGAGGGGTTCGGAGGGTGGGAGGGGGATCAGGGCTGGGGCAGGGGGTTGGGGCACCGCGTGGGGTAGAGGGGAGGGTTCTGCCTGGGGGTGCAGGCTCTGGGGTGGGGCTGGGGATGAGAGGTTTGGGGTGCAGGAGGATGCTCTAGGCTGGGACCAGGGGGTTCAGAGGGTGGGAGGGGGATCAGGGCTGGGGCATGTGGGGTGGCTCAGGTGTGCAGGCTCTGGGCGGCGCTTACCTCAAGCAGCTCCTGGAAGCAGCAGCATGTCCCTCCTCCGGCTCCTACGCATAGGGGAAGCCAGGCTGCTCTGCTGTGCGCTGCCCCGTCCATAGGCACCACCCCTGCAGCTCCCATTGGCTGCGGTTCCCGGCCAATGAGAGCAGTGGGGGCGGTGCTTGGGGCAGGGACAGCAAGCGTAGGAGCCGGAGGAAGGACATGCTGCTGCTTCCGGGAGTCTAGCGGACTGGTCCCTGACACTGCTCCCCGGCTGGAGCAACAGAGCAGGGCAAGCCGCAGACCCCGCTCCCCAGCAGGAGCTTGAGGGCCGGATTCAAATGGCTGGTGGGCCGGATGCGGCCCATGGGCCATAGTTTGCCCACCCCTGTTATAAAGTAGTATGGTAAGAAACCAGAAGGACTTACTGAAAACACTTCTGGAAGTAGGAAATGCCTGGAGCAGTACTGGAGAGTTCTTGGGTGGGGAAGTGGTAAAAAATTATAAGATAATTGATCTAGGTGGAGTTGAAGAATATGATCTAGGAAGCTAGTCATTAGTTGATACAGCTAGTTGTTTTGTCATGGTAGGTGAGACTAGTCAAAGGCAGCAAAGCTATTTTTGTGTATTCTGATGGGATATTTGTGTGTTGTGTTTGGGGGGCACTTAGTCTTCCTTGTAAATGTTTTTTAGTTATTATGTGTTGATGTAAATTTCACTGACACTTTTTTTTTTTGGCGCTAAAACTTGCATTTCCTGCCCTGTTTTCTGTGGATGATCCTGTCTTTGTGGTATTGCACCCACAGTACTTGTTACCAATTTTTCACTGTAGGGCATACAGTGTTGAGACTTTTAGCTTCTTTTTAGTGCTATCCAGTTCCATATTCTTTTTTTCAAGCATTATTTTTAAAAAGCGAGGATGCTGTATAGGTTAAAGGAACTGACTACATTGGGAAATGTTGTTATTTATCTGAAGTGGTAGTCACACATTTGCCCCTGCTGTCATTCACTCATGCATGCAATTCTCCTCAAACTTCTCCACCCACAGCCCTGCCTGTGGCTTCCATTGGGTCTTGTCCCCTCAACTGCATTCTCACCTTACTTTGCCTCTCAGTGTAGAAACAGTGGGGAAGGATAGGCACTCAGCACTATAGCTTCCAACCCTGAGTAGTAGCATCTTCCACCCCAGGAAGCAACCACAGTGTGAAGGGGACAGGACCAGAGAAGGCACTGAGGTGTAGAGACTGGTGAAGAGACTAGGTTGGAAAGAGGGAAAGGGAGGAAAGATTGCAGTGACAAATGGGATGGTCTTGTGGCTAATGCACAAACCAGGAGTCTGGGCTTCAGGATTCCATTTTCAGGTATGAGAAAATAATCACTTTGTGCCTCAGTTTACCTAGCTCTAAAATGGGAATGATGCTGACCTACTTCACTTGTAGGTGAAAGCACCTTAAGGTCTTAAGATGAAAGCATTGACTAAGGGCTTGTCTACACTTATGGTACTGCAATGGTGCAGCTGCGCCACTGTAGCGCTTTGTGAAGAGGTTATTTATGCCAACAGGAGAGCTTTTCCCATCAGCATAGGTACTACACCACCCTGAGAAGTGGAAGCTATGTTGCCAGAAGAATCCCTCCTGTCAACATAATGCTGTCTACATCGGGGGTTAAGTCGGTATAACTACGTTACTCAGGGGCGTGGATTTTCCACACCCCTGAGCGACATAGTTACATTGCCATAAGTTTGAAGCGTAGACCAGGGCTAAGTATTGGAAACAAATAGAACCAGGAACAGTTTTGCTCACTTTACATTGACATCAGTGTAAAAGTCTCTCAAGGAGCTACTTGGAGTGTGGCAGCTAAGCTGAGGAGTCATAATCGCAACAGTGGCTGAAGATTAATAACAGAGTTAATATTGTCAGTTTGTTTTACTTCATCTGTCGCTGACCGTTATTTTCATAGAAACATCCCCAATAGAAAGTGTTTAAACATATTAATTGGGTCAAAAACCATTCTTAAAAGCAGTTCACATCAGAGTGCACCATTTTCATGAAATTTGTTTTGGCTTAGGATACAGAAGATATGTTTATGTAACAGATCCTTCTAGTTTGTAAAACCTTTCATTATAGTTTCTTTGTATTCATAGGAAGTTTATTTTTTGAACTGGCTCGTTAGTTTACTAGATAGTCATTTAAAATGTTTCGTCTGTTGGGCAAAATTAAGCAGATCTATTCATTTAATTGGCCTCTTCCTATTTCTACCCCTGTCCCGCATCTCACTAAATACTGTACAGTATGCAGTGTGTATGTATTGCTTTTTGTGTATATACAACACAAGGATATAAGGGGTTTTGGTGGAGAAGGAGTTTCTTCAATAACACTATTGCTAGAGACATTATTTGTTTAGACCCTTGGGGACCCTGAATAAACAATAAGCTTTCACTAGAAGGGTGTTAGACAGATGATCTATTTGCATTTTCTTTTATGTTCTTGCAAATGTCTGTAAAACTGTCAGTTTGAAGGAGCCAGTTTATCAGTGAAAGGATAAGGAAGAGATAAGGCAGTTTGGTTCCACATGTTTGAAGTAGCTACTGCACTTACCCACATGTGTGCTGTAGATGAAATCATACTTCTGAAATGCTTCATTTTTGGCTAATTGCACTAAAAGCCATTTTAAAAAAACGAAAGCCCAATTTGCTTACAAAATTAATAAATTTATCCAAAAAACTTACATGACACAATCATTTGGTGGAAAAACCACTGTGCACATTCATTTACATCTCACATAAATGGAAATCTGCTCTGACAAATCTAAGCTAGTTCTTATAATGAAACATGTCTGAATTTGGAGTGTGGTCTCTTAAAGATGAAGAAGCTTAGGCCAGACATACCATTACATTGTTAAAATAGATTTTCAGTTTTTACAGTGGCCTACCCTACACTATTTCTCAAGCATAAATTGCTTAGTGCTGTTTCCCCATTTTAGGCTGCATTTTAACTTCAATACTGATTTTAGTAATTTAAGAATATATGCAGTATATAGTACAGGTTTCGCTAGTCCATTTAGTCTGACTCTATAGTGCACAATTAGTTTTAGTTACTACAGGGAAAAACAGCAATTGTGTCATGAGTAATGGCCTTTCTGCATCCATCAACATTTATACTAATGCTAGTGCATGGCAGTATAAAATAGTGAAAGTTAACCAGAACCAAGGGTAGCCTCATGGTATTTTATTACACCATTTCACTAACCTGAAAGACGATTCTTTGGGTTCTTCCATGTTTTCTTCAGAGATTTTTCATTTTGGCTAAAAATAATATTGGAATGTCTCCTATCTCTCACGTTTTTAACATGCATCCCACCTTAGTATTAAATTATATAAGCCCTTAACTGGGTGCTGCTGTGATACTTGAAACCATCACATCTTTGATAGTAAGGTTTTATTGTTACCATCTAAGTCATAATAGCACCTTGTATTTGTGGCAACCTTCTAACAATGACCTCTTTATCATAGATTTTAAATATATTCTGAGGGCTTGTCTGAAAGGAATACTAATACAAATGCATTTTGTATGTCGAGAATACTTTCTATGTGTGTGAATCTTACATTTTGAGTTCTTGTGTTCAGCCTAGCATCACAGAGTGGGAAGATTTGGGCATGCTATAGAGAAGGTGTATTCAATCTTGGAGGTGTGAGTGGGAAGGGAGCACTTACGAACTGGTTGAGAGTTTGCTGCATAAGTACTTGGATGGCTATTGCTGGGCTCCAAGGGGAAAATGCAAAGATGGACTGCTTTTCCTGGAAAGGCAAAAAGTTAAGAGGTATTTTATTCTAAAGGATATAATGAAACTGATTAGACTGTCTTTTTTAATCCTGCCACATATTCCAAGGTCATTCAATGAAAGAAAAACCAGTAAATATATAGTCCTTTACAGAGCATTTGAGTCAATCTGTGGAATTCAGTGTCACAAGAAGTTCATCACTGTCTGTGTGTTGCTTCTCTATACAGAAGGTTGTATCTAACAGTTTAGTCTCTTAATTCTTACCACAGCATCTGACTGATTTTTTGTACTTAATGTCACTTTTAATTTCTTTTTGAATATGTTAAAAAGTAATAGTGTTCAAAGAAACTGGATTTAAAAAAAGATAATTATATGGTTATGAACTACTACTTATTCACAAAATAATTTTAAGAAGTGTTTATGTTAAAGACATGTTTCAGTAAAATCCAGATAACATCCAAAAACATTACTTTTAAAAACAATTCTTAACAACCCCCGCCCCCCAGCTTACAGTGGCTGGAAATGAGCAGTTAAGGGATCCAGCATTTTCTTGCTGTCATATAAACCTTCATCACTCACTTCCACATCACCCAATTTATGCTGCCCACCCAACTTTCACTCTGTCCTTAAAAATTTTCAAAATTATGCACAAAGGTGCAAATAATAAATTATACCATAAATTACAGTTAAAGCTTAAATGAATTTCAACCATAAAATTTTGCTCACAAAAAAATAGAAGCTCATGTTTGAAAATTAGGCCCTAAATTGGAACTTTTTTTTTTTTTTTAAATCACATACTGGTGTTGGTTCTGGCTGCGTTTAAGAACAATTCCTTCAGACTTGTACTGTCAGTATCTGTGCTCACAGAGCCTGCTCTTTAGGATTTCCATTTTGCATCTGAAGGCAGCATCAACTTTGCTATGTTGAGCCTGATGATATTGAACTGTTGGGTATGTCTGCACTGCTGTTAAACATCTGTGGCTGGCTCATATCAGCTGACTGGGGCTCATGGAGATTGGGCTACAGGACTGTTTAATTCAGTGTGGAAGGACAGGCCTGCGCTGGAGCCTGGCCTCTGGGACTCTCCGAGGGTTTACACCACAGTTAAACAGCCCCATGAGCCTGAGTCAGCTGACATGGGCCAGCTGCAGGTGTTTAATTGCCGTGTAGACGTAGCCTTTGTGCTGAAATCTGATTTTGTCCCTTAGTTTTTTTCAGTGTTGCTTTCAAAATGATCGCTGTTGGCCCTCTGATTACCTTCCCTATCTTCCCTTTAGTGAACTGGACCTATTACTTACTTTTTGTGTTTTGTATTTTAACAGGGCGGTGTTTTATGTTTTTGAGTATAGGTAGGGCTGGTAGCCCTCCCTATTATTAAGGTTGCTTGATGCTTCCTTTTATAAGACCCATTTTCAGCTACAATTGTCCAATTTGGGCTGAAATTTTCCATGCTGGGCATGTGCATCAGGCAAATTTTTTGAGAAGCTACCAAAAGCAGGATGCTAGACTAAATATGGTAAATTAGATCTGTTGTTATATCTCCTATGTTCTTTAACTGTAAGGAAGGTGGCTTTAGTATTATACATTGAGCTGACAGAGAACTTTAAGGGGGAAAATTAGCGGGATTCTCAGTTCAAGGTGCTCAGAAAGGGTGGGAGAGCTCTTTTGCAATGAAAAGAAAAAGTATATGATATACTTAAAACTCTCCTATTGGACTTTACATGAAGATTTATGTATATATGAAAATTAGGTAAGATACCAGGACTTAATGAAGCGGGCACTCTAAATAATACTTACCATTTTACTTTTTTCAAACTTTCACAAGCATTCATAGATTATAAGAGAAATGGTCATCTAGTTTTATCTCCTGTGTAACCTGGCCATAGGAATCCTCCAAATTAATTCATGTTTGAACTATAGAATTATTAAAGAAATGATTGTTGAAACACACCTATGAAGTAGGAACGTACATTGGTGGTATTCCTTTTTTACAGACAAGAAAACAAAGATGCAAAGAGGTGAAGTGATTTGCCCAAGTAGGGCCAGTTAGAGGAAGGCGAGCAGGGCAGATGTCATGGGTGTCAACTTCAGGGGTGTTTGTGCCCACATTGCTGTGTCATTCCTCCCCACACCCCCTGCTGCTGCCACCTCCGCCTCTGTAAAATTCCTAGGGCCAGCCCTGGCCCCAAGGTCACACATGTTTGCAAGTAATTGGTATGCTAGGGTTCAAACTTGAGTGTTTGACTTCTTTTCCTATGGTCTATCCTTCTTGCCCACGCTTCCCATCTGATGAGTTCTCTCTAACTCTCTTTCGTAGGCAGTGGATCATCTAATTCAAAATTGCCACCTGTGCCTACAGTTTCTTCTGTGCCAGAGGATTCTGCTTCAAATATGAGGTAACTACTTTAATTGAATGTTTAGATAACATTGCTGCTTCTTACTTTTTTGATGATGTAATTTCTTGGCATGTTCCTATAAACCATTTACTAAGACATGGTTAATAATTTAAGGCCTGATTCAGTGAACTTGGGAACTGTTGAACTTGGGAATCTTTCCATTGATTTCAATGGGTGCTGTATCATGTCCTTAAACAGACTATATTAAAATGTAATTTTGTGAAAAGGCATTGGTTGGGAGCTGATTCCTGTTAATAAATTTTGTATAATGAAAATGATATCATGTCAAAAATAATTCCTCTTCCTATGGAAATTTGACTTCTTTCCTTGTTCTCTCATTAATCTTACACATCTTCTAATTAGCATTACAGAGAGGCTTGAACATGCTTTGGAAAAGGCTGCCCCTCTTCTGAGAGAGATTTTTGTGGATTTTGCTCCCTTTCTTTCTCGCACTCTTTTGGGTAGCCATGGGCAGGAGCTGCTGATAGAAGGTACAAGTAAGTTTCCATTTTAAATTTTTTTTGCCGAACGTGAAGGCTCTAAAGAAAACTCGACTTAAACTAATTTAAACTGTTAAAATAACCTAGTCTTACAAACTAAACCTCTTCACAATTCAAAACTTAATTTGAAACTGTAGCTACATGCAGTTTTTGTCTATTTATATGTTAGGTCTTATTTTATTTGTATTTCAGCTTGGTGGAAATATTGAAGCAATATGCAGACTGCTATATGGCGTGTCTGCTCTGAAATGTTCCCCCTGCTGAGTTAGTGTGGTGGCGTATGTACTCCCTGCCTCAGTTTTCCTTCTCAGCCAGTATCTCCACTTCAGGCACTCTTGATGCTTAACTCAATAATACCCTCTTTGACGCTGGTTTTTTATAAAAACTCATACAAAAGGGGCCATAACAAAAAAGTCCCAAATACTCAAGTTATTTCTGGCTTTCAGGGTTCCCCTGAAGTCTATTCTTTGAACTCTATTCCCATTCCCCCCAGGGTTATCTCTGAATCTATGTGTTCTCCTTTTGGCAGGAGCCAGCTGTTCTACTGGAGCTGGGTTGCAACTCAGCCCACTGTAGGGTCTTAGCTAGCTTCTTGCTCAGTTGGCCCCACTTAGTCCTCAGAGGGTTTGGCAGGCTTCTCCTTCCATTGTCTATCCTGCCATGAGGGGTGATGTAGCATTTGTGTTGGTCTGCTTCTCCCAGCTCATCCCCAGTTGGTTCGGTGTGAGGGAAGCCTTGCCTTATCCTCTCTGCACAGGTGCTCTCACATTCCCACTTACTCTTCCTGCCCTCCATATTCCCCTGGAAATCACAAAAAGTCTTCCCCCTCCAACCCACCATGTTCTCCTGCACTGCATGCTCACCTGCTTTTCACAGTGCCCCTCTCATCAAGGATCTACAACCTATTCTGAAGGACGATCCATCACTCTCACAGATCTTGGGAGACAGGCCAGTCCTTGCTTACAGACAGCCCCCAAACCTGAAGCAAATACTCACCAGCAACCACACACCAAAAACACTAACCCAGGAACCTATCCTTGCAACAAAGCCCATTGCCAATTCAGGGGACACCATCATAGGACCTAATCACATCAGCCACACGATCAGAGGCTCGTTCACCTGCACATCTACCAATGTGATATATGCCATCATGTGCCAGCAATGCCCCTCTGCCATGTACATTGGCCAAACCGGACAGTCTCTATGTAAAAGAATAAATGGACTAATTTTTAATTAATGGAGATATCCCATCTCCTAGAACTGGAAGGGACCTTGAAAGGTCATCGAGTCCAGCCCCCTGCCTTCACTAGCAGGACCAAGTACTGATTTTTCCCCAGATCCCCAAGTGGCCCCCTCAAGGAGTGAACTCACAACCCTGGGTTTAGCAGGCCAATGCTCAAACCACTGAGCTATCCCTCCCCCCCGAGCTATCCCTCCCCCCACAAATCAGACGTCAAGAATTATAACATTCAAAAACCAGTTGGAGAACACTTCAATTTCCCTGGTCACTCGATTACAGACCTAAAAGTCACAATATTACAACAAAAAAAAACTTCAAAAACAGACTCCAATGAGAGACTGCTGAATTGGAATTAATTTGCAAATTGGACACCATTAGATTAGGCTTGAATAAAGACTGGGAATGGATGGGTCATTACACAAAATAAAACTATTTCTCCATGTTTATTTTTCCCCCCTACGTTTCCTCACACGTTCTTGTCAACTGCTGGAATGGGCCATTTTGATTACCACTACAGAAAGTTTTTTTTTTTTCCCTCTCCTGCTGGTAATAGCTCATTTGTTAGTCTCTAAGGTGCCACAAGTACTCCTGTTCTTTTTGCGGATACAGACTAACATGGCTGCTACTCTGAAACCTGACAAGATAGGGAGTGAATTAGCTGTGGTTTTCTTATTCCTGGAGAGAGAAGGTCTATGGCTGTTGGAAGTTAGATAAGAAGGAATGGGTCTCAGAGAGCAGCCTGAGGCCTCAGTTGTATTGGGAACACTAGATACCTGTAGTCATTTTAAAAAAAGGCATTTCTTGAGCTTCTTCAAAGATTTTGTGCTTGGTTCTGGTGATAAACTTTCAGTTCTGAAGTATAACTGCTAACACATGATCCTTAATCTCAAATATCTTCTTAAGAACTACCTATTGTACCAGATCTAGATAATTTGCCCCTACCAGTTTTTGTTGTATATGTGTAGATAGATAGACAGACAGATCTGACTACCACAAATTAATTTCAAACATTTCCTATTGAGCCTTATTACACAAAACAGAGCTACAGGTTGAACCTCTCTAGTCCAGCACTCTCTGGTCTGGCAACATCTGTGGTCTGGCATGATTTTATTTTATGTTTTTTATGCTTTATCTACTTATTTTCTTGTGTCAATACAGTAAAATTGCGTAACAACACTAACACTTGTTATGGCTAGGCTGCGTTGCAAGCGTTGTTTCATTTATTCTCCTCAGCGAGATAAAAATAGAGAGACCCACTCGCTACATATTGACCTCCCGTGATTCGGCAAATTCTCTGGTTCGGCACCGGTCAGGTCCTGAGGGTGCCAAACTAGAGAGGTTCAACCTGTACTAAATAGTCTTTGTCCTTCACATTTTCGAACATTGAAATTCCATACTGAAAAACCATCTACAAGTGGAGAAATGTATGCCCCATTTTAAGCCCAGTTCAGAATGCACCCTTAACTATGGGGTTGCAACCAATGCCTCCATAATACCCAAAAGCATAATAAAAGAGAACATTCTCTACAATAGATGAAAACAAAAGTTGAGAGAGATGTTGAGAGCCCTGTTGAATTTACAGTTACATATTGTATAAACTTAACTTTGCATACCTATTTCTGCTCTTAGATGCATAACTATGGAAAATTGCTTGAACAGTCGCAATGAATGTATCTTCTCTGAAACTGTGCAGAACCAGATTCTGCTTTTGGATATATATGTGTGTCTCACTTTAGCACTTGACTCACAAACAAAATTTGTATCATCACAGTCAGAAGAATAACAAGCAAGCAAAAATTATTTTTAAAACTTTTATTCAGACTGGCAATGGGCTTTTTGTGTACACAAGTGGATAAAAGATGTTCTCCTTTCAAAGTAGTCTGAAGGATTTCAAGTCTGTGGGTTTTTCTTCTTACGTATTTCAGATATTTAATCACCAGGGGATTACAACAAAAACAATCATAGCATGTGCATTGCTTACACAAAAATAAATATAGAAAAACACAACTTTTAGGCCTTAAAAGCAGTTTTGATATTCTATAGACAAGCCAAAATGAAATGTGAATTGTAAATAATAATAATCAAATTAGTTTATATATATATATAAAATAGGTAACTGTTTGCACTTCTGCTAAGGTTTAGTGTGGGGTCACGGGTCAAAGTACTAATAAGAGTGTTTGGGATGTCTGCTGCCATGAAACAAAATGGAAACTTGATTGATAGCTAGGGGGTTGAAGGGAGAGAGCGCAATGTAGAAAGCAAAGGTCATAGAGCCATTTCCCTTCTCTGCATAGATAATGACCAATCCTCCCCAAAATAGCAAAGCGTAGATACTATGGATCAATATAGCATGTGCTATGCACACTTATTCTAGTATTTTGAAACACAAATATTTATGCAATTGCAGTTAAATAAGTCTGAGGTAGCATTTTATAGCACAAGTTAATTTTTCAAAAATGATCTCCAATTTAAGCATACAAATTATAAGCTAGTATAGCTTGGAGCTAATATACATTTAAATGCAAGTGTAAAAATTCAGCTTTAATTGATTACAAAGATGCTGTTTAAGACATAGTTACTTTTATATATTAAAACAAATGTACTAGATTTTAATAAGTTCAATACCCAATACTACATAAATACAAACCTAAGTATAATTAAATCTCTTTTTCCTTTTGTAGGTCTGGTCTGCATGAAATCTAGTAGTTCAGTGGTGGAGTTGGTCATGTTACTTTGCTCTCAGGTGAGTTTTAATTGATAGTAGTATTAATACTGTAGAAAAGTTGTGTGGCTGAAATTGCTGCCTTTGATAAATAGCTGAAGTTATGGTAAACATGCTTACCATATTAGAATATATGCTTACCAATTAGAATATATTTTTAACTGTAGTCTAGAAGGACTACATTTTAGACACTTTGATTGCAAATGGATTATGATGTTATACTAATTGTGAAATCTCAGATGAGTGAAGACACTGAGGTTTTTGTGTCCCGTTAAAAATGTCTAGCATTTACATAACCTCAATCTTGAAGTCTAATTCCTTGCTCTGTTTTCATAAGAGAAAATAAAATATTAAGGTTAGGGAAACAGATTGATTTCTGCACCTTGTATAGTGGCACTTGAAATCCTCTGGGATGAGTGAGCGTTTTTCTTTTGTGTAGAGGTTATGAAATGAGTGATAAATACTTTTGAAATCCTTGTTATTGTTAATTGTTTTTGGCATGTACTTTGAATCTGAGGGAAAAAAAGATGTGAAAGTGGCTGTGATGGTCAACACTTCAAGATTTTCCACATTCTTGACAAAATCACCTTAGATGCTCTAAAAATCTTAGAATTGCCCTATATTTTTGGTTAGTCTTGATAAGATACTGGATAACCTTCTTACAATTGTAGTTTAAAGAATAATATGCACTTCATCAAATGGATGTACTTTTGGTGTCCTCTTGCTTTCTCTGTTGTAATTAAATAGAAGAATGTTTTTATTGAACTTTTTCTTTTTGGTGCTTTAAAAATGATACCTGGTAGTAAATTCCCCTACTTAAAACTTTAAAATAGCCTTTTTTAATGGGAAGGGTATTGGTCTAGAGGTCAAGGGTTCTGACCCATTTAAAAACCTTTGACCTTCATTTACAACCCTTATGGTTTACTTGCCTGACGAATAAGGATAATGCAAAATTAATGTTTCTTCACATCGATTTATTCGTTTTAGTGCTTATATTGCCAAATTTATTTAGACTGTGCTGATGGACATTTCATGAATACAAATGAAAGAATCATAGAAGGTGTGAAAAATCAATAGTCTCCATTGTCAATAAAGTGCAATAAGAACAATTACTTCTGGAGATTACACCTAATGGATTTTACAATGAACTAGTGAAGAGTAGTTATGTTTCTATTGGGCTTATTATTCACGGATGTAATCAGAATTTTGTTTACATAATTTCCCCATCTTCTGCAGAAAATATCAAGGGAGTATATTTGTTTTTTGGAAGTTTTACTTAATATCTTTCATGGAACTTGGAAATAAATTGCTTATCATAAATGTTGCTGTTATTTTCTGAAAGTGTACCTAACCACTCTACATTCTTAGAATACAAATTTACCATTGATTATTTAAAAAACAAAATAGATGTTACTTGGAAACCTACATAAAACTTGTTATATTCTTCTATTTTTCTTTTAGAAAACTAGTGATTTGAGATACTAAAAACATTTCTTTTTAAGATGGTCTGATTAGCCTGTTATGTTGTAATTGCTGTTTACTTTTTTTTATAAGGTAATCTCTTTATTTTTTAAATAATCTCTTTATATTTTATTTTTTGAAAATTGCAAAGAACAATACTGTCCTCTGTACAGTATGTCACGTACTTGGTTGTTGGAAGCTGAAAGTATAAGGAATAAATGACCCACTCTAATGCACCTATTTGTCATACATGTCACAGTGCTATTCAATGCTAATCTAATCAAATGGAGGATATGGTGATCGCTTAGTAGCATTAGTAGCGAAGGATGAGCTTGTTTTGAGTAAGAGTTGAAATAAACCAATAAAGTCACACTTAACTCTTAAAAGTTACATAGCAGTTGTAATATTTGGCAGAATATGAAAAATGATGCAAGAAATGAAGCCAAAATTAGCTCCAGATGTGTACAGATTGTTCTGGAGGTGATAATTACATTTTTCACTTTGAATTTTCCTAATTCAAAGAGGTCAGCGTGGCAATCACAAAAGTGATTTATTTTGTTAAAAAGTGAACTGTCTTTTGCTGCATGAAAGCATGAGAGATATGAAATTGAATTTCAACTAGACATTTTACAGATACCGGGAGGAGAGGGGGTTGAGTTTGATTGATATATATTTATATATATTTTGGCCCAAGATAGGGTGGGAAGTGAAGTGGTATCCTCTTGCTAAAATTATAATTAATTTTTTAAGAGGAGATGGAGAGGATGGAGTGCCAAAGATCGAAAGATCAGGTCAAAAACTAGTTTTTAATCACATAAATAATTCAATAGTTACAAATTAAGCATGTACAATTTTGATTTAAAACTTCAAAAATTTGTCAGACATTTTATGAAAGTGGAGGGTTGTTCTGATTAATATCTTCAGTATTTTGTACCTAATTTCTTTCCCAATATTTGCCCTATTAAAGTATTATGCCAATACCAATTATATACCAATACCTTAAACAAATAAACAAAACTTCAATGTATAAGACTGGGACATTTCTTCTTTTCCAAGAAGCAAACAATACAGTAATAAAATCATATGTCGTTGCAGCAAAAAAGGTTTGAGATTTTATTATTGTTTATCCAGGAAAATGGAGAAAATCAACCATTTCCTAGGTAAAGTAATTTTTAAGAGTAACTGCAACTGTCTGAAAAGAAATCTTTTTATGTAGTTATTTCTGCTATTTTTTGTTCGTTTTTCAAGTCAGCTATTTAGACATCCCCCTTGCTTCTATGTGTAAAAATATTGTTGTGATCCTTATTTAAATTTACTCATCTCCCTTGGTTTATGAAAATGTTAAATAATTCAACGTAATGCAAACTTCTTATTTAAAACCCAGATTGATGTACTAGAGTAAGGCTTATTCTCCATACAATCATCAAAAAGTAGTTTTTTGACTGACACACTAAATTTGAGACTTTGTGTGAGTGTACTTACATTTATATAAATCTATCAAGACAAAAAGGAATCCTTCATTTAATATTACTGCAAAGTGTTTCTGCTTATTTGACATTAATATCATTTTTGAAAGAATCGACGTTGCATTCAAGGCCACTTTATAAAAGCGTTGCGTTGCTCATCCTAATTCAGTCTGACATACATTCCAATAACACTACCTCCCTTCTAGGGTTTAAAGCTAAATTTATGGCTAAGCATTGTGAAGTGCATCATTTAAAAATGGTTTCAACCCAAAACATCTAATAAATAAATAATGTGTATGGCTACTCAGTAGTAGACTTTCCAGACTAGAAATCATTCCATCGGATACTCAACAGTCCACTATCGGAGAGGGCTGTCAGATAAATCTTATAGTAGCTGCATTCATGTCCTGTAAATCACATGTTATTGTCTGAGCCTTCTGCCAGGTCATCTATTCTTTTCCCATTTATCAGAAATGCATAGAGTACGCTGAAACTAGAAGCACCATGTAGTCTGGCCCGCCATCCTGTCTGAGTAATTAAACCAGCAAAAAGAGTGAAGTCCTAAGATAGTCTGATATTCCTTTTAAATGGATGACATCAGAATGTATTAGGTGCCTGTGTATGCTATTTTGGGACAAAGTTCCTTCATGTTAAAGGTCTGACATAATCATCATTGGATAAACATTTTCCCCTAAAATTGCTCTGAGTGTATCACTAAACCCTTGAAGGCGTCCACATGAATGTGTGTATGTGTATATATACACAAGTAAATATGCCACTGTGTGCCACAACTCTTTTGTCAGATCCAGTAATTGAGTTGTTTCCTTGAAATAACTATACTGATCTGAAAAAACTCCAGTCTTTAATAAAGCTATCTAAAATATTTATCCTTTTGTCTCTATATGTTTATAAGCTTTCTCCTTAGCTACTGTAGCAGTGGGGTGAGAAGTGTACAGTAATCTGGTGTAAAGCAGAGAATTAGGTAGAATATGTTCTATTAATTTTCTGATACCTCTAAAATGGTAGATTGTTAATATTTGCAATATTTAAAAAATCTAAAAGTATTCTTTTTGCAGCAAATCAACCAAATTGTCACAGGATATAAACAACAAAAGTGATTAGCCTCTGTTTGACAGGTTCATCGTTGACTTAGAAGCTTTGTTGTAGTGGATCTAATTTCCCTTGACTTGACTATAGAATTAGTCTATTCTGACAGACTCAAATACTGTGTGTGGGTATTGCATCACTTACCAGAACTGGCCAAGAAAACTACACAAAGCTCCTTCAAATGACTGCAACTCCCATTTAGGAAGAAGACAAAAAAAGTTATAGTATGGTTCATTGTTAATGATTAAATTCTCTAGGTGCTTACTTGTTCCTTTTCCCTCTTGTAACTCTAAGAGTAAAGGACACGTTCTTGAGGTATTTTTAAAATAAGACCAATATTTTAAAACATTAGCTCCATCTTGGTATTTTCTTTTTCAGAAAATTAACATAGTTTTCCTTTGCCTCAATATAACCACATATCTATAGCCATTAGATTTTTAGTAAAACATGGATAAAATGCATGTTTCATATGGTAGGTGGGGGAGGGGAATTAACATATCCCATGATCCTTCAAGTTGTCTTGCGTGCAAGCAAGAGCTTTTCCCATGTGGACCCAGCTTTCAGAATAGGGGCCATAGCTGAGAAGGAAAATGCACTAAATGTCACACACTTTTGATTTACGATACATTTTTAATTTGGTGGTAGTGAGTGAGCTCAGATAGAGCACATATGTTAATGTACCTTGTACATGGAGCAAACCAAAAATAAAATAGAAACCTTAGAAGCATCTAAAGCAGCAACTATTTATATTCAAAAAGTGAACCTTACTATCTGTGGAGGTTAGAATCCAGGTGTCCATCTACTTCCATGATCATGTTATCTTATCATATAATTAAATTCCCATAATCAGGTAAGGTTGCTTGAGGGGGAAACCTTCCAAAGCAAGGGAATGTCTTTCTTTAACTTAACTTAACCTATACACCATTTAATCACCACTTTCACTGACAGACTCCATTGCGCTATAAATAAGTCACACATCTCCAACATGTACAATAACACAATAACACCATATTCCTTAATATCTATAATCCAAATATTCCTTAATATCTCTAATTATGCACCAGTGAGCAGTATGATGTGGTGTTTTCCCATGGGGAGTTATGTGGTCAGAGTTAGTTTTGCATTATAATTTGACATACACTCCTTCCCCCACAAACTGGAAATTACCTGATCCTAAAGTCTTGTTGCATTTTCAGCTTCTTCTGGATATCCTGTGTCCCAGGCCTTTTCTTTCAGAGGCAAATTTTGCAACAGTGATCCACTTTGCACTTTGATTTCTACAGTGTCCTTTACATTAGACTAAATCCTCAAATTACTTTGAAACATCAGCTGGTGCAGAATGTGGCTACTTGCTGGTTGGTTGAATGGTGTTTCTTGCAGACAACACACATGCTCTGTGATCTGCACTCATTTCTAATTTACTGTCAAGTGAAATGTAATGTGATGACTAACAATAATGATAACCTAGACCCAATTCAACTAAAACTTTATCTCAAAAGCCATTTTTTTCATGTTCCCTTAGCAGTTGAGATCAACAGAAGCACCCAGCCTAGCAGCTCTCTGGGTTAGATATTAAAGGATTAGATGCAGAGCAATGTTAGTGTAGGTCTTGGGGGGTGGTTTTGGATGTTGCTCCAATTTGTTTTTTTAATTGATGTTAGATGGGCACATTTTAATCAAGATATTTTCCATGTAATTCTTTTGTGTCTGAATAGTCAAAAAGTTCTAAATGAGTTTGAAAATGAGCATCACGGTGCACAAGTCTTGATGTTGAGGACAGATTTTGTAGGATCTTTGCTGTGAAATAGGCAGAAAGTTATTTCAATGCATATCCTAATTATCCTTTAAAACTATTGCTTTTGAAACTATATTAGTAGCTTGTTTTTGTTGAAGCTTGCAGTCTGAAAAGTGTAATCTTGGCAACAATTAACATTTCAAATCTCAAAGCTCCTTATACAGTAACTCCTCACTTAATGTTGTAGTTATGTTCCTGAAAAATGCAACTTTAAGTGAAACGATGTTAAACGAATCCAATTTCCCCATAAGATTTAATGTAAATGCGGGGGGTTAGGTTCCAAGGAAATTTTTTTGGGGCAGACAAAAGGCATTATATACAGTACTGTACTGTGGTTGGGAAGTGACCCTGACTTACTCCACACCGGCACAGCCCGCTGCAGGCAAGGACGCTAGGAAGCACCTTCGCAGCGGCAGCTTTCATGGAGAAGAACAGGTGCCGACTTTGCCGGGAATGCTCCAGGCCCACCTCTTCCTGTCCCTGCTCCACTCCAGGCCCACCTCTTCCCACCCCCACTCCACCTCCTCTCCGGAGCATGCTGCATCCCCGCTTCTCCCCCCCCCCCAAATCCCTAAGCGCTGCCAAACAGCTGTTTGGCGGCACGTAGAACTTTCTGGGAGGGAGGGGGAGGAGCAGAGACGCGGTGCTTCCCCGCTCCTGCCCCTCCCTGCCAGAAAGTCCTAAGCGGGGAAGTGCTGGGAGGGAGGAGGAGGAGGAGGCGGAGGAGAGGAACTTGTGCAATGCTCCCTTGTAAAGTTGCTGCTCTTCCACAGAATCTTACAAGCAGTGGACAGAGCAGGCAGCCAAACGACGTTATACGGGAGCCTTGCACAACTTTAAATGAGCATGTTCCCTAACTGAGCAGCGACGTAACTTTGAAACAACATTAAGCAGGAGGATGTTAAGTGAGGAGTTACTGTATATCTAAAAATTTGAGTAATCGGAGGTTTTACCATTTAAATTGTGGTGATCGTCTGCCAATAGAAGCTTTGCTTTCATCAGATATAGCTGTTTTGTAGCAGAAAAAGGAAAATTTCTCTAATAAATTGCTTTGTTAATAAAATGGACAGAAGAGAAACACAGCTTTATTGAACAAAAGGGAGGAAAGTTTGAGAGTTTAAGGGACAAATCAAAAGAAAAATGTATCCTCAAGTCTTGATCTGAATTCTGTCAGAACAAGAAGTGGTATTGGAGAACTTGTGCTTACAGATGTTTCCTACACTGTTCACTTTCTTTTTAGATTATACATATTGAGACTTCAAGATTATGTGTCATACCATGAGATTATATTGAGAGAGGCAAAAAAGTACTTTATGTGATTTACAAATTTCCCAGGGGCCTGTATTATCTGTATATAGTTTTGTACTCTTGTAGAGGTTATTTTAAAAATAGCTTATGAGCTAGCTGTTTGTATAGCTGAGGGAAGAAGGCAACCTATCCTGCTGCTGTTCAAGATAGCTAGATGCTTAAGTCACCTCAGGCCTTACTTATACCGACTATGGATGGGCATATTAGAGGTATTATGTATGCTTTTTTAAAACGTCAGATGGGCACACTACTATTGAGTGCTATATATCTAGTCGCAGAAATGGTATTAATAAAGAATTTACTAAAGCCAATGTAAATCATAGTGTGTGACATGCAGGGTAGAATATGTGTTCCATTAGATGCTAGAAAATAGTGCAATCAGGAAATGCAATCAGGATTAATGTGGAATGCACATCTGACTTATATATAATTATGTGGAATGAAGGCTTCTCTGATCTATATGATGCCCCCCCATTTTCTTAATTTCTGAGCTCTTCATGGCATGGGCAGAATCTTACTATATTTAGGGAAATTGCTTAGTGTAGAACACACCATAGCCACAGCAATCAGATGGAATTCTGACGCGTCCCCCCCCGGGGTGGCTGCCAGCCACTGCTGGCAACTTTACCGGGTCTCCCCCTGCCAGAGTCAGAGGAACTATTATATGGTTATCTGGTAGTAGAAAAAAGTTGTTTTTTCTTTCCCTGTACTCTCTCTACTCAGCACTGGAAGATCATGCTGTGGTATTTGTTCTTCGTGATGAGTTTTCCGTGTAGGGTCTGCTGCTGTCTGAGACCTGAGAGGCAGCTGGTGTGGAGAAACTAACAGTGAGGTTGAAGATCAAAACTGATTCTTTTTCAAAGAAAGTTTTAGAATCTCCTGGAGTTTTGAAGAGGTTAGGCTGTTTTGAGTTGCAAAAGTAGGTACATGAATGAATTGCACTTAAACCCAGTCATTGAGAAGCTAGGACTGTATGTGGGTTAGAAACTGTCCTGATTGATATCTCCTCCCAGCTAAGGAAGAGGCTCAATTCTTTAGAGCACTTTGATAACTACAGGGTGTTTTGAATACATCTGCATTCTGTAGCAGAAAGGGAAGGAGTCACCCTTCTGTGCCAGGGAAGCTAATGGAGCAAGTAATTAAGGAAATCATCTGCAAACACTTGGAAGGT
>NW_020664417.1:21595241-21694281 GCF_002925995.2 Terrapene triunguis | reverse complement strand
GGGGGCAGGGCGCCAGGGGGGAGGGCGGCGAGCCCCGGCGGGGGCTCCGCTCTCCCCCCGGCGGCCAGAGCGCTGGGGGCAGGGCGACGAGCCCCGGCGGGGGCTCGGCACTCCCCCCGGCGGCCAGAGCGCCGGGGGCAGGGCGGCGAGCCCCGGCGGGGGCTCGGCTCTCCCCCGGCGGCCAGAGCGCAGGGCTCGCCGCTCTCCCCCTGGCGGGCGGGGGGAGGGGGGCCAGAGCGCCGGGGGGAGGGCGGCGAGCCCGGCTGTGGCCCCACTCTCCCCGGCGGCCGGAGTACCGCGCCGCCCCCCTCCAGGTGCCGCCCCAAGCACCAGCTTGGTTGCCTGGTGCCTGGAGCCGGCCCTGGCTAGAGTCATAAAATGGAGAGGGGGCTGAGGTAGTGGGGTGTCGCGTACCCCATCCCCATAACCTTTAGAGCACCTGGCCAGGGACCTAGCTTCAAATCCTCCTATTCCATAATGGGGGAGTCTAATCTGGGTCTCTCACATCCCAGTTGAATGCCCAAACCACTGAGCTAAAGATTATAAAAGGGACAAGATGCTACCAGCACCAGCCATTCTGTGAATGGTGCATACATCTGCTTGTGAATGTAGGCCAAAAATTTTATGGGGACTGAAATTATTTGTCGAATTCTTGTCAAATTCACAAACAAATTCATATCAACCAAAATTGCATTTTTTCAGTGAATAAACTATTTGAAAAATTTCACCCATTTCTGTCACCTCAAAACTACATTACTGTAATGCATTCTAAGAACACTTGGAAACCAAAGCTAGTGTAAAATGTGTTTTGTCTGCTTTTTGGATGGAGTTTCACTTCTGAATTGGTTTCTTTCTGGTTCTCTCAATGTTTTGGCCCAGTTATCTGAAAAACCACCTGTCTCATGGTGCAATACTTCTGCAGTTGGGCTCAGTGGAGATGCTTGAAATAGAGTTGCCCCCCAGTTGAAATGAAGGGGTTTCAGTCAGGGCATTTTCCATGGAGGGCCCTCAGCTGTAGAACAGTCAGGCTCTCTCTCACTTTGGTCTGATAAGAGCCAGGATCTGTTCACTTTCTAGTCAATCTCTTTTTCAGGCACTTGTGGAGTGAGTGGTTTGAGGAAAATATGGAGTTGTTTACTATCAGTGTGGACATCAAAGAATGCACTTAAAACATTGTAGTTTTTCAACATTTTAGCTCTCTTATTATTCAACTCTGTTTAGCGTATAAAGGCATATAGGCACCTAATATGGATGGACATAACTTGTAGCACATGCATTGGATGTGCAGTCACCTTTTCAGCAGAAATTTAGCAAACACAGTTTTGACTTTCTATTTAGAGCCCATGGCATTTGGTCAGAAATCAATGAAGGCATATAGTTTAACCCTTGCTATTACATCACCTGTGGAAATAGGTTAAAATGTGTGGAGATTCATCTGCCAATACTTCATGAATAGTAATTGCCTAGTTCTTGACTTAGTGATACATTGAGTCTGTGGCAGTAATATTATGCCTGGTAGTGACCGCTGCAGTGAAAGCTGAATGAATGTTTTCATTCTACCATTCTGTTTGTAGTTGATTATATCTTTCCATAACTATTATCTGTGGGGTGAAATTTTCCAGGCTTACTCTCTCCCCCAATGGGGAATGTATACAAATTAAAGTTTTAAGATGAACAAAAACTGTGTTTGAATATGAAAATGAAGGAAAAATATTTGTAATATTTTTCATACTTTTGTTGCTTAAATGACTTGGGGTAGAAAGTTTAAATTTGACAAGGAAATAGTCCTCAGTGAGGAGAGAACTGGCTTACTAATGAAAACTTGTTGAAATTTGACTTAGTTATGACATACCAAAAATCACGCTGTGCATTTTGCATTGAGGTGGTGGTTGGGTGATTGTGCTCAGCTAAGGAAGGCCACTCTGGGTACAGTTACAAACTGAAAAAATAGAGGAGGTACGCAGGGGAAGAGGCATAGTTCTGTGCTTTATTTGCGATCTCTTTTTCAAAGGTAAAAGCCATACAGCTTCTAATATTAACAGTAAAGAGCCTCTCTCTAAAATGTGCAGGAGAAGGGGCTCAGTCATGATGTTCTGATAAGGTGAGTAGTGGGATAGGACATTTCAGATTTTAAACAAATCGTTCCACAATGGAACTTTTTTCTTCATTCAGTAACTTATGAAACTACTTTTAAAAATTCTATAAGAATGCCATGTTAATGAAAAATCTACCATAAGTTACATTTAAGCATTCAGTCTTTAATGCATTTGCATTTCTCCAACTATAGCCCTGTATGTGTATTTGACATATCTATTAGTGTCGTATATATGAAATGTACTTACTAAACCATTCTTGTGCAGCATGGGACAGAATGACTATGATGGTAATGAGGAAAACTTGCTGGCACACACAGGTCACCTTAGTTAATTTTGTGGTCTGCTTACATGAATTGTACATTAGGAAAACTGCTGCTGGCTGAAAAGTAATTAACGGCACAGTTTTATTAAAAAAACCTATTACAAGGAGATACGTTTTTAGATATAATTGTATTTTATTTTTCAGATCATACATGATTATGTAGTTAAACTGTATCAAAAATGAATAAAATGGAGATACATGTGTAACTGTAGCAAATGCAATTTTAACCAGCATGCACAGTAATGCCAGAAGTGCTCCATTTTTGTTTTGGAATTAGTTTTTATATTTGGAGCTTTGTTTCTGCAAAAGAGACTATATGCTTTAAGAATTGAATAGTGCTTTTGAAATACGGATTATATGCCTAGAATGTCTCAAGTACAGTACCTCCCCGCCCCCCCCCCCAAATCCCCTGCTTGAAATAATTTGTCATAGAAATTAGAGATGGATAAGACTTTTGAGGTCATTTTACCAAAGCACACTTGTTCCCTACAATACATTTTCAAGTGAACATAGTGATTATGATTTGAGTTTTTGTTTAGTTATGATTCTTATTAAATACAGTTTACTTATTTCAGTTTTAGGCTATCTAGGTATGATAGGTTCATTTAAGAGAGAAGAAAGTTGTTAAGTGAAAATCACATGCATAGATTCAGAAAAAGCTTGTTTAGGTTTTGACTTACTTTAAAATGTCGATTCAACTTGAAATTATAGCCCATAAAATGTAAAATTGTGCTGCTCTGTACATATATGATTCATGAATCGATATACATTTATATGTTTAAGGAGGAGAGTAGACTCTTTTTTATATAAATGAGAAGCTTGGGGAAAAACAGCCTAATTTGAAATGAAAGTACATTGCTGCACATGTTCAGAACTAGAGGATCATAATTTAGCTATAGAAGCAAGACTTCTCTGAAGTAAAAGGCATCCTGTTGCTCCACCAGCACACTAGGACTTAAAAAAACACCACCATTTAAGGTGAATTTTGTGCAGTGAGAGCACACCCTGTGGCTTGGCAGTCTAGTCAGAAGGATGATATCATGCTGGCTTTCTAACTAGAACTTTGAACAATATTCTCATGGGTGGTAAATGTAAAACAAAGTAATATCAACTGGCACTTAATTCTGTGAGCTCCCTGCTGATTGGGCTATGCAGTGAAATGGAACTCTTCCTGAGAGGAAGTCAGCCTATAAGTGTGGAGACCTCTGAAAATAAAGTGTGCTTTAATTTGACACCCTGCTGTTTTACAGCTAGTCTGTTAAATTTGAAACTATGGAGAGAGAGGCTAGTGAAGGGACAAGTCCAAGATTATGAAAAGTCCAGAGTATAGAAACACTTGTCTCTGGTTTTACACTGATTAAAAGAACTATTTTGCTTACATGTTATCTGACCACATTCATTCTTGATGTTTTCAATACAGTTGTTAAAAAAAAAAAAAAAAATTCAAGATTGGATGGAAAATGGTCTCCGGCCTGAATGTTATGCTAGAGGAAGAAAGTGGTTAAACCAGACTTAATGTTTAACCCTTGGTCATGTCACTCAAACCTTCTGTGCCTCAGTTTTCATGTCTGTGAAATAGGGATAACATCTAACCCACTCAAGGAATGTTTGTGAGGTTAATTAATTAATCTTCATAAAATGCTTTGAGATCCTTCATGAAAGCAGCATAATCTTATAATTCACAAATGGTGTTGCCACAAGTAGGAAACTGGGGTGCATCTCTGCCACATATCAGATCCCCACTGTTCATAAAAATGATCCAAAATTAGGGAGGGGGAAATCAGTTTTACTTCCTCCAGAGCCCTTTGTTTTTATGTAGGGAATTGCTTATATTCATCTCCTCATATGTAAGGGAAATTTTTGTTTTCTTAAACTTTGTACCAGATAAGTCTAGGAGAGGCTTGCTTGCTAGTGCAGCCCAGCATGATTATTTATCGTGTTTATTGTGGTAGTGTGTAGATGCTAACCGAGAATGGGTCTCTATTGTGCTAGGCACTGTACAAACATGGAATAAGAAACAGTTGTATGGAAGAGCTTAGTATAAATAGACAAGACAGACAAAGGATAGGGGAAAGGAATAGAACACACAGGCAGAATCAGCAGTGTGATGATGGCAAATCTCATGTTAGTTGTACAACTTTTTTTTGTTTGTGTTTAAATTCTTTTATTGCAGTTTTGTAGATTGAAAGACAAAAGAAAGGGAGAGGGCTGGAGACCATGAGGGTAGTGATCCAGGGAAGGGTTGCATACCGGTGTGTCCTAAAGAGCTATTCATTCAAATATATGGGTAGTACTGATACCTGGTGACAGATATGAATGTGTTCCAGCCAGTCTTGTGCATGTTTTTTTTTTTTTAATGAATTTGTTTATAAGGATTTATATTAAAACAAAAATTTGAGGGGTGGGGAAGGGGTAATAATAGGGAAGAACTTTTATGATTTTTAAGCTATTTACCAGGGACTGTCTTGAATGCTGCCTTACTTAGTTAAACCTTATTTAACATTGGGCAGGACAATTGCTGCTGCTCTGTTGTCTCTGGAAGTTGTTCTGGGCGATATCAGTCTGTCACCATCAATGCAGCTGTACAGCTATAAGTGTGTTATGGTTTGCCAAGCCTTGTAATTAACAATCTGCCATTTGCAAGGCAGACTGGACTAATTTTACAAAATCTCAAGAATTAAAATGGGTTGCCCAGCAAATGAACACTGAGATCAACAAGTAGTAATTGTCTTAACACAATTTAGCCAGCCCTGGATTTGCTTCCCTTCCTAAAAAAATAAAATTTGTGCATTTACTATGTTTCACCCACAACTTCTTTATGTAGAACCTTTTCTTTTTTCTTTCCTGGGTTGTTCACTCAACCTGTCCTTTTTCCTCATTGGTTTTCCTAACTACTTTTCCTTCCCTAATTTTTTCCCTTAATTATGTTGCACCTTTATCTCCTGTAGAACTGTTTGACACCCGGAGTCCTGCACTGATATTGAGGATTACAGCTAGGTTTAGCTAATAGCCTAGCTATTCTTCTTCTCATGCTCCTGCCTCCTCAGCATTAACAATAGCTGGTGAAGAAAGAACCTGGGGAGGAACCTCTGCAGTAGGGAAGCTTTGCTGCTAGTTGAACTCAATCCTGACCCCTGATGACATTGCCTGAGGAGTCATGGCAACAGCTAGCTAGAGAGAAAGGGAGACCAGGTAGCTTGCCCACTGCCTCTTCCCTCACAGGCAATGGATCTAAAACCAGTGATCCATGGATTCAGTTTTATCCAAATCTATAGTCTGTCGCTGACTCTGGATGGCAGAGGGATTAGTATTTAGCACAGAACAGTCTGTCACTTCTTAATGTGGTCTTGTTTTTATGGATGTAATGATACTTTTTAAGTAATGATTTAGAGTATTGTATATAAATTAAACTACAAACACCTTTTGTATAAATATTCCACCTTTTAAAATCAGGTTTTAAAATAGCTGTAATATAGAGGATTTTATCAGGGAGTTCTGGTGACACAGACCTGGAGCTATAGTGATTGTCACCAGACCCTGCTGAATGAGCAGTAACCTTATATTACATGGTTGCCTTTTTTGGTAATTTTATATGAATGTTCTGGTGGTAAGAGTTAATTAATTTTCTATTCCAAGATCTCTGCTTAGAAATATTGTGCACTACCACAGATTACATTGGCTCAACCTATTGTAAGATCTTGTGGAGGTATGAAATTAATGTCACCACTGTGTGTGTGTGTGTGTGTGTGTGTGTGTGTGTACATATTTAATGTAGTAAGTGTCTGTCAGGACAAATTTGTGCAGAGCAAGGAAAAAGTCAATTACCTGTTACTCTTTAAAATTCTCATTGTATAACTGATGAGTATTGTTTTGCAGGATGTAATTGTACTTAGTATTTTACTGAATAATCTAGTACTTCAGTAAGCAGGTTAACACAATTTTAAATGCATGAAGTTTGTTTTCAGAATCTATAAAAGCTTGTGAGTTGAACTCTAATTTTAGGTATTGAAATTAAATTCTCATTATAAGGTAATCTTAGGCACATAACATAATGCCAGTTTATAGGAAGCACTGTTCACAATGGAATACCCCAAATGGTTAAACAGCAGGGGAGTCTTCTGCTTTTAGTTAAAAACTCCTTATTGTATGGCTTATTTACTACTTGTTTAATTCTTAATGTAGTGTGCTGTGGAATTGAGCATGCAAAAGTCAGCAGAAAGAGTTCTGTTTTCTGTGTCTAAGGCTATTACTTGCTGTACAATAATAAAGGCACTATTTTATTGGGTTAGTTGTAATTAACTTCAGCACTAGGCATTGATATAAATCATTCTTAATCTGTTTTCTTTACATTTTCATTCTCTTTAACTGGTTTAACATAGTTGCTTTCTGTCGTCTTTTTACATAAGGACTAGGGTTGTAATTGCTTTTTTGAATTAGGCTGTCAGAAGCTAATGTGCATGTTGATCCAGGAATTGATTAAGGAACACTAATGAATTTCATATAACACTTTTAAAAGATTTGTTACTGTGTAATAAATATTCTGTAGTAGTGATCTGTTTTTACCTTCTTAGAATTCAATACATACAGTGTTATCAGGGTATATAACTGGCAAAATATTTCAGTATACGAAACATTGATTCCATAGCATGATTAAAATGTTAAAAAATACCTTTCTAATGCAAATAAAATATATATACTTGTCAAAAACGCACAGAAAGGGAGATGGGACAAGGATAGCTGCTTTCTTAAGATAAACTGTGTTCCAACACTTCCACAAGTGTTTCATTGTGGTGTTAACATTTTTTTCCTCCTCTTTTCTCTGTCCTTTGCTCAGTGTTAATTTGATACTTATTGGGCCAAATACATTTTTTAAAACTGATGTGTTGTTGTTTTTTTGGATACATCCTTGACATTTCCAACTACTCATATTGCTATTGGTTTAAAAACATCAGCAGAATTGAAAAGAATGTTAGTCAAGTCAGTTCTCAGTACCTTAATTTTTTTTCCAGTTCTTGCATTTTTCAGGAGATTATGTACACACACAGACACAATAAATATCTTTGGATGTCATTATTTCAAATGTACTTAATAGAATCAACTTAATTTCATACCAAATCCAAATATTTTAAAAATTCTGATTTCATCTATATGTTTTAAACAATTTTTTACCCAGTGATATATTCACTTTTCTGCCACCTTATTAAAATTGCTTAATACAAAAGCTTTAGTTGTACACTACCACTAGCTGCTTTGCTTTTTGTGTAAAAAAAAAAAAAAAAAAAAAGGTATTTTTAATGGAATGCAAGCAATAAATACTTTTTATTGTATCTGAGTGCATTTGATAGTTTTAAAGTCTTATAAAAATAATTAGCTATTTTATATAGTTCTAATGGCAGCCCTGCAAGTTTCCCCTGGAGCAGTCTCTAATGAACAGGCCTTGCTTTTTCCAGTTGGGCTTTCAGATTCCCTAAAGACTTGACTTCAGACCTTGGAGGGCAACAGCTGCCATTTCTCTTGATGACTGGAGTTGCCAAACAGACGGACTATGTACTAATAGGACACATTTTTAGAGCCTCAGTACGTGGACCCTTGATAGAGGCTTAATGATGATCATCTGTTGAGAGCTTGTAGCTGGGTAGGGTTAGAGCAACTTTTATCACCCTTGTTGAAATCAAATCCTCTTTACTGATTAGTGAGAGAACTTGACTTGGGTAGATTGACGCTAAGTTAAGGCTGTCATAACGGGGCCATTGTTTAGTATGGAATGATATCATAATGAGTAAATCTTTAAATTAAAAAAAAACTATTGACATTTTTTGGTCAAATTTCTTTTAATAATTCACCAACTTTCTACATGCTTGGAACAGCAGTAAATATTTTTTGCAAGGTATTTTGTGTTGTGTAATTGTCAAAATTCAGATCTATTTCTGTGTTTAATTCCTTTTTTGTTAGTTTGTCAATGCTAGATTTTTTTCTTATTATCATATGCAGGTCTATGCATGATCTACACAAAGTGAGTGAATCTGAAGATTTATTTCTTCAGTACTTTTGTTTTGAAAGACATCACATGCTTTTGTAGCTTTGCAGTTCTTTTATAGTGCTTAACATCTGCTTACACCAATACATACATTTACTTTTAGTGTGGAAATTCTAAATAGGGTTTGCCTCTTCAGCTTTATTTGACTTAAAACAGGATGAAATCCTGATCCCAACTCCCAATGACTTCAATGAGGCCAGGATTTCACCCTTGGTGGAGTTGCAGCAACATGTGCCAAACAATTTACTATACTTGGATTCTACATAGATTTGTCTAGGTTGACAATTGTTCAGTTTACTGTATAGTTTTCTCTTCTACGCTATGAAGAATCAGCTAAGATAGTCTGCTACTTTTCACTCTATGTTCTTTATTGCTGAGTTTACCAAAGCTTGTAGTAGATGTAGTGCTGAGAGAGTGCTGACATCAAGTGCAAACACTGTTGAAAAGTTCTTGATAGTTTACTTTAGGCACTTAAAGATTACTATATCTCTCCATGAGCAAGTTTTTTGTGCAGATTTGACCTTTAGTCTAGTGTATAATATGTGTCCTAGCCATATGTTAACACATTTTCTCACCCTGTTCCTTTCCTGGCTCATTCACATTTGTCAGGGTTGAAGTCATCCTTCTCACTTTTTTCATTATTGAAATAAATGATTAAAACTTCCCATAACTTATATAGCAAAGGATGAAGTATCTACTGATTTGCCACCTTTTTTCCCTCACTTCTGGATTTAAATTTCAAACACACTGGAAAATGCTTTAAAAATACAAATATGTAGCAGTGGAGATATTTATATAACTTCTTAAAAAAAACTGATGGTGGGAGGGGGGGATTATCCAAAAGCAATTGGTAGTGCATTTTTCAAATTTAAAATAAATCAGTATATAATAGTATTTATGGATATCTGGCTGAAGATATACACATTTGCTTAGTAATGAAATTGTTTAATTAGATATACAGAATTTTGATACAATTAATAGTATAACATACAAATGTTGGGCTTCTTATTTGAAATATACTTGGAATAACTGCTTCCTGAAAGTGTGAAGATGAAAATTGTGGCTATATACAAATGTTCTTTGTCCCCGTTTCAAGTAATATTTAATATTTTTTTAACCTGTTTCATCACTGTCATAAAGGAGAGTCCTTGGACTTTGTCAGTGATGAAGTTACCAGATTAAAGAGGGGTCTGTGTATAATACACACACACACACACACACACACACACACACACGTTAAGTGTATTCTTAATATTGACTGAAAAGTGAGGGATGGCAGCATCTCATCTGCGTAAATTTTCCCATATATAAGTATGAAATTGAATCAAAACTTCATTCACGATACTGGAGAGTCAATAAGTGTGATCATATATTTGTGCAAAAGGAAAAGCATGACATTTGTTTCAGTATTATAACCTACTCATATTTTTGTCCAGTCTGTGGCCTTTGAGGCTGTGGCCCTTGAAAGCCTGTGTTTTAAGAAAAGGTGTGCTTGATTATGGTTTGAAAATGTGTCCTAAACCATAGCCTCCATCTTTTTAGCTGAACTGTTCAAATCAGCCCCATTATTAGGAGAAGCACTCTAAGCAGTTGCTATCTCCTTTGTACTGTAAACTGCTTAGCAGCTTCCCTGTTGGCTACCTGTTGCACCAGAGAACAGAGAGGAGGAGAGTAGTTGTGCTTGCTCTATTGCCAGTCTGCTGAAGCCCCAGGGAAAGCAGAATGGAGCTTGGCTGGCTGTATCTGAGCCTAGGGGAGCACTTAGCAAAGGATGGCTCCCCTCTCTACACAACTGCTCTGGAGCCTCAGAAAGGTGAAAGAAGAGAAGTTGAGAACCAGCAACTAGTTGTATTTCCCTGATTCTCTGCCTCAGTCCTAGTTTAGATTTCAGCAGCCTAAGGGCTGGCAAAGGTCCTCTAGGGACCACACAACAGCTGGGGATAACCTCAGGGCACTGCAATGCAGCTACTTCCACCTCACCCTTGCCATGTGCACTACATCATGAGCTGCAGAGAAGGCAGTGTAGGACATAGCAGAACCAGCTCTGTCTGCTAAAGGGCACCCCATGCCACACGTATCCCCATGCCACGGGCTTATGGGTTCTTTTACTGCCTGAGTAGCAAAAGGGAGCAGAGAATCTGCTTTTGAGTATTGACCATTTAAAAAAATATTTCGGCCATCAGGCCAAAAACGTTGGATACCACTAGTCTGAGGCATTTTTCTGAATTCTCCTTTTTCTTAGATAGACACCCTTTTATTGTCCCTACTGAAAGTACGGAAATATAAGTGTTAAAGAGCATTCATCTCCTTTACAATGGTATTGATGCTGTCAAATGGCTACTGGTGTACCTTTGAAATAAAAGGTTTGTACAGATGTTTAAAGGCATCTCCTGTTCACCAAGTGGGAGCTTTGGTGGGATTGGCAAAGGGAACGGACCCCATGATGCGGGAGGGTCCCAGAGCTCGGGCTCCTGAGGCTGAATGTTTACATTTCAATTAGACAGCCCTGTAGCCCAAGCCCAAGTCAGCTGGCACAGGCCTGCTGTGGCTAATTGCAGTGTACACATACCCATAGACTAGAGGCCAGCATATGGTACCCACAGAGCCAAGAAGTTTTTGGCCGGGACCTGATGTGCTATGCAGGGTGGAGTTGTTAATTTCAATGTCTTGTACAAATTGGGGCCTTTTATTTGAAGCACTGAACTCTTCAGCAAAGAAATGGTGGTACAGGGGGATTCTGACAATTACTTCCACCAATAACTTGAATTGGTGAGGTTGGAAGAGAAGCTAGGATAGCCTGCTTTTAGGCCTTGTCTAAACAGGATAATTTTTGTAAGCATGAGCAAACACATTTAAAAACCTTTGTGTTGGCAGGACAACTTGTATTTTAACAAGTTAGTTGGTCAAGGCTAACACTAGGCTCAACCCATATGTGCTTCTTGTGTTATATGATAGAGTTCAGGAGAAGCACGCTTTCTGACGTAAACATCTCTGCAATTTTTGGTATAACTAGTGGGAAGGGCACCAAAACGTTTTCTTTCTTACGCTCTTCTCTGGATAGGATTCATGAGCATGATATGACAGCTAGAATCGGATTCGGAAAAGAGGGTGTGAAAGAAAGTGTTTTGGTGCCCTTCCCATTAGCTGTACCAAAAATTGCAGTGATTTTATATAATATATAAAAAAATTTGATTGTCATTGGGTCACTTATTCTTAGTTACATGTTTGTGGCTTCAATAAATCTGCTTTTTCATGTAGTATATGGTACTATCAATATGTGTTTTATTATTAGATTGGTCATATTCTAAGTACCTGATTAAATCATGAGATGAAAATATGAAGTTAGCCACCTTTTAGTTAGTGACACATTTAATTTGAGCCGAATAATAAATTGGCGAAGAAATCATAAATTTATTACTCCATTTAATTCTGTATGAGAACTTATTTTGCAAGTTTATTTACATCAACTGAGAGGTACAGAGTGGTACTCTTAAATTTGCAAGCCCTTCTGTCTATATTGCATGAGTTACTCATTTATCTGTCTTGCTATTAAATACTCTGAATTTTGATTTATGAATTTGCCCTTTTTTATTAAAATGGAAAGTTTCATAATGTCATAGACATTAAAATTAAATTCCAATTGTGTAAGTGTACTTTAGTAATGTTATTTTTAAAGTTACTGAAATGTTCTGTTTTCCCTTGTCTTCCTCTTTTTTTATTTGTTTCTGCTTCTAAGATTCCCTCCCTCCCCCCTGATACTTTCCAGGGTTATTTTAACCAAGTTGTTACAAGAACTTTTTAATCAATTTGTGCATTGTTTGCTCACAAACACTATGGATGAAACAGGGCCAGGATTTCACCCTATACTTTTGTTCTTCGTTTTGAAGAATAGTACTAAGAAGAATGTGCTGTGAATAAACTCAGTCTTGACCCTTAAACAGTATTTTAGTGAGAACAAAATAATTCAAAGAGCAGTACACCTTTATGTGCTTCTGCTGTGCTGTCAAGATTACTTGTCTCTGCACTGCTAGTTTTGAATTAATTTTAGGTATACGTTTTAAAAGATTATTAGTGTAAATGCAACTTGCTGCTTATCTAACAGCTGATGTTATTCACTTTGTGAGAGAAATAGTTCCCCTACTGTAATGTTGCTGCCGGAGGTGTACCAGTATCTATATCCTTAATGAAATTGACATTGTTTGGAGAAGTCATAAAACAGCATTTCAAGAAAAGCGATAGTATTTAAAAAACTACAGTGCATTTAGATCACTTTTAGTATACTTATCAAAAGTGCTTACATATCCCATTAAGAGGCTGGTGAAATATTAATTATAAAGTAAGAAATTCCCTCATTAGTCAGAGCATTTGAATAAAATGTAATTTCAGACCCATGGGCTCTTGCCAATGCTTATTAATATTTTCATTGGAGCCAATGCTTATGATGGTGTTCAATGCTTCTCTTCTTTTCTGCTTCACTGTACATTGTACACTGACCAAGAGCATTAGAAGTAGCTTATGTCTGCTAGAGAGTAAACATTTATAGCCATAGGAAATGATAGTCAATTAAGTACAGCTTAGAACAAGTATGAAATTATTGACTTTGTTGATCTCTTCTTGTAGTCCTTCCTTTTCAAAGTGCTTAAATGTGTTGTGTAGTTATTTAGTTGCATTAGTGGTTGAGTTTGAGCCTTTTAACATGGTTTTTCATCAGTACCTTTGGGAGATGAATAACTAAGATCTTGGTATAACAATGCAGGATGCATAGTGAGTATAATTGTTGTAGAGGGTGTATATGCTGTGGTGAAATATTGAATTGATCATGAAAGACGATGACCATTAAGCTTCTCTTTCAACTATTAAAGCTCGCTTTAGGGCGTGTTCAGCTGTGGTTTATGAAATTGTTTAGACTAACGCCTCCTTTGATAATTGTTTCTGATGTGGAGAAAAATGCTGAAAGATACAATGATAAATGCACTTTCTCTTCACTTTTGGCAACTTTCATCTTCACCAATTAAGTTTTAAAGCATTGCAGTGCTATTCAAGAAGAAAGCCATTATTAGCACGAAGAAACAGATGGACAATGTCATAAACAGAAAAGTAATTCTTTAATTTGCTTTTCCTTCTGTAAAGTTTCTGGAGAACCCTATATACTACATTATCTTTGTTAGACAATGTTAAATATTTACAGCTTGATTTCAGATGAAAGAAGCTTTTGTGTATTAATTCATTATGGTGGGGGGTTTGTTGATAATATTAACAGCACCCAAAAGTGTGCTAGGTGTTTCCTAATAAAGAGGAGTAATACTTAGCTCAAGATGCTTACAAACTATTTTAAAACAATGCAGTGAGGGTAATAAGATACTAGGGAGGCCTAGGGGAAGTAGGACAGGAGCAACATCAGCAGGAATTACATGAAAACAATGAAAGCTAGTGCAAACAATGATAGCAAGGTGGAGCAAAAAAAAAAAAAAAAATCTAATACAGTGAGTAAGTAGAGGATTTAATTGGTAAGATTATAACTAAAATAGCTTGATAATGGATGTAAGGTACTGAGCTATAATAGTAAAAATTCATTGCACTTCATGAGAAATAATATATGCTAATCCCACTCTTTTCACTGAAGATCGCTTTATCCTTGAGCTCTTCAAAACTGTAGTATGTTAATACAATTTACAAAAGTATGTAAGAGCACCTAAGATCTCAAGGAATCAGAACTATGAGAGTTCAGATTTCCCATGTCTTCCCTTTCTTTGATAGCTTGAATTTTAAAAAATCTTGAATTTTGTCTTGCTTGGGATTGGAGGCACAAAGAAACAATACTGTGCTATTGATTTTGTTGTGTGATCTAATCTTTGTGCTAATGATTGTGAGAGAGAATTTAAAATTATACGTGCCGTTTTAATAAATGAAACGGAGAAGGAATGTGACTTTTTCACCTGACTCAAGATCAGAAAAAAAAGTCCTATGCTTTGAAATATTCCATTGCTTTCAAGAAACTTTTGTATTTTCACATTTTCTGTCTATCATGGGAGTGCTGATGAGATTAAAAGGACAATGGTGACAGTGCTGAAGTGAGTGATGAGTGTGATTTTTTTTTTTTTTAAGAACATTGTGGACATAAAAATCTAACCAGACAAAACTGCAAAAAATCATGGAAGTTAGATATGGAAAAAAACACATGAGGTCTGGCCATCCCACTGCCATTGAAGAATTGTTCCTTTATAGGGCATTGTCAAGAAAGGGGCTTAAGTTATTGCAGGGGAGATGAACTCTTTTGAGCTCCATGAACAGGAGCACGAATTAGCAAATGAGTTACTGGGCTGTGGGACTTTCATAGGAAAACAATGCATTGGGAGGTGTGCTATTACACGATAGGGCCCCATTAAACATAATGTGAATATATAGTGTATGTAACATTCCTGCCACTGCTGCTATTTAGGCTACGTCTACACTACAGCTTGCTTTGGCATAATTTTTGTCACTTGGGGGGGGTGAATAAATCACCCCCCTGAATGACATAAGTTATGCTGACATAAGCACTGGTGTGCACAGCGCTATGTTGATGGGAGAGCTTCTCCCGACTACATAGCTTCTGTCAATTTTGGGGGCTGGAGTAGCTAAGCCAATGGGAGAGCTCTCTCCAGTCGGCTTAAAGTGGCTACATTAGAGAGCTTACAGCGCCGTGGTAATTTCTCTAGTGTAGCCGTGCCCTTAGAAAAATGTTAATGTGTACAAAAATCTGGAAAGATAGCAGGTCTCCATGATCTAATATTTGATAACATGAAAATATAGGACTGATTTTGGAAGAGAGGGAGTGGTGTTATACCTTTGTGAGAAGATGGCATCAGTGTTGCCAGTATATAACCAATATGTATGTAAAGTAATCCTTTGGACAATAAGGAAAATCATACTATATTTGAAATAATATGGCTTAAAAATGAAACTGAAAGAAATGTAACCAACACATGGGCTACATTACTGAGATTCATTGAAGCAGAGACTAGTACATCAGTGAACTAGAGGAATTAGGAGACCTGTTTGAAATTAGATTGTGACATCACATGATGTTAAATAGGAGGATAAACTGGAGTGAAAAGAAATATGTAATCTGTTTTTTTCAGGGATCTCTTAGCTTACTTTGACTTGATGACATGGCTTTCTCCTCAAATAATTATAGTCGGATAATTCTGCTTAGAATATGTAAGTTGTTGTTTTACCTATATTTATAAAACTAAGTGCTTCCGCTTCTTTCTTTTACTTTTCAGGAGTGGCAGAACTCAATACAGAAGAATGCAGGCCTAGCATTTATTGAACTTGTCAACGAAGGAAGGTAACTTCTGTGTTTTATGTCACAGTATTTGATGGCTCCCTGATCATAGCTTTCAGCACATTGTGAGGTTTGAGACTTTTGATCTGCAAATACTAGTATTTTTCTCTGGTTTATGATGCAAATCAGTAGTTCAGTTCTCCTTTGAATCAATCATTTTGAGTTTTACAAACATAACTTTGCATTCCTTAATGCTCTTGATAGTTATAATATTAAAATATGGCACTTTACAGAATCTTAAGTTTCTTCCTATAGTTTTTTAATAAGGATTCTATCTCATCAGTGTCTTATGGATTTTCTTTCTTCCTCTTTCTGTGGACTCATATCACTGATACTATAATTTTTATTAGCTAATCTTTTGTGTATGGGGCGTGGGGAAGTTGTAACTGAGAATTGTAACACTAACTTTTGTTTAATTTATTTAGTGCTTAGTCCTTTTATAACCCAAGTAGGACAGAAGTGCATAATATAATGTATTACTTTAAATATATATACAAAATCCTCTTAATATTACCGATGATGTTTAATGCTCAATCAATATCTATATAATATTGCTGAGATTTATGGAAAATGACAGAGCAGTTGACAGGGGCATGATCTTTGACTTGCAGTGGCACTCATCAGAATTATCAATATTTCCTTCATTAGAAATTGATTGTTAAAGCAGGCCAAAAGCAATATTTACTTTTTGCTAAAAAGCTTTAGCTAGTTAACTGTGGAACAATGTGACAAAGGCAATTTTTTATTTAAATAAAAAAGATTCCTGTTACTTGGTAACTAAAGAGAATGAGAATCAGTCATAGTAGAAAATGAACTTTGCAGTAGCAGGGCAGATACTGAGATGCAATGAAACAAACTGAATGAAAAACAGCTGAAAAAATTGTCTTTTAGTATGTCATATGAAATTTATCAGATGTGTCAAACCTAATACAATAGAAAGTAATCCTTCAACTTCTTAGGAGTAGGGGAAATGGCTATTTAAGATGTTTCTTTTAAAATTTATAGAGATTCTCAAGATGTGCAAAAGTAATGACTGTCGTAATGAATGAGTTTACTTGGGTTTATGTCAAGAGAAACACCATTCTGAGGTGGATAGGAACACACTACTAGTCTTGATCCCAAGGGCCAAAGAAAAGTAACAAGGGTGTTCAGTTACAGTAGTAAGATCTAGCCTGTAGTTGTTTCTTATTATGCAGCTCTGACCTGCCTTGACCTGATTTATAGAGTGCCTACTATAAATATGGCCCTTGTTTAATGTTTTATTAGTATAGATAACATCTAGATCCTTCACGCCTGTAAGCAACAAGGTAAGGTTCATCTGGGCAGGATGGGTGTCATTAACAAATCAATTACTAAGGCTGTGCACTCAGGAGCATTTACCTAGTAGATAGTCACCTCATCTAAATCAGGTTTTCAGAAGCTATTCTTGCTGTAAAGGTGTTAATTAGACCATTTTCTTTTTAAAAACTATAAAACCATGTAAACAGATGGACCCTCCCTCCACTCTACCCTCCCAAGTACATTCCCTTAATAATTTATGGCTTAGACTTGGCAAAACAGTCATGTCACACTCAGGGACAAATGATTCTTTGAAGACCAGTAAGTGTGTTTTTGTTTAGCAGAAAATATCTTATTGTCACTTTGTTCTGTGGCTGACTCAAATGACACAGACAACAAGGAGTCTGGTGGCACCGTAAAGACTAACAGATTTATTTGGGCATAAGCTTTCGTGGGTAAAAACCTCACTTCTTCAGATGCATAGAGACTGGGAATGCAACTTTCACGGAGGAGGGAAAGAAATTCCTAAAAATGTCCCCTGTATTCTCCTCTAAATGGGTCTTCCCTCAATTCCTACTTAAAGAATCCTTTAAAGTTATTGCTGAATTGGCCCTTCTTAATGCTTTGTGGCTTTTAAATTATTATTAAAATGATACTATTATAAACCATATGATTGCATTCTAGAACTCCTCTTTCCTCCCACTGCCACTTACAGACTAAATCTCCCCTCTCTAGGTAGATTATGTATTTTTCCAACAACCTTATTTTTAGCAACCTAAGAGCTTCACCTTAATAAAATAAAGGTTTAGATTCTGGACCGTGGTTGTTCAGCTAAATAGAGAAATTATGGGACCAATGATGTGACTGCCTAACTCCACAGAAGACAGTTACCTGTGCAGCTGTCCAGGTGTAGCATAATTTGAGTACTGTGTGGTCTCAGAGATATAGCTAAGGACAGAATTTGGCCAAAAGACCTTTATTACTGGTGATGGGGTGTGTTTGAGGAAAAGAATCTAGGGTGATTTTTAGATTCCTGGTTGAGTTCTAAAGGTTGGAGGTTAGTTAGGAAAACCTTCTCTTGAAAATTAAGAAAATTTGATCTTTCTCTAATTTCAAATAGTATTTTAGACTAGATATTAGACAAAAATGGTTGATCACTCAAATAATTTGAGTCAGTAAGATTTTCCCCCATAAAGATCAGCTGACAACTAGATCTGGGCAAAATATTTCAAATGAAAATTTTTTTTGCAGAAAATATGCAGATTCAGGTTGATAGAAACATTTTGTGATTTGTGGCAAATTTGCTGTGGTGTTTGTCAAAAAAAAAAAAAAAAGAAATATTTTGAAATTCTAATATTTTGTTTCAATGTTTTCTAAAGGAAATGTTTTGATTTTCAATTTGAATTTCACTTCAATTTTATTTAAAAAAATTGATAAAGATTAAATAAAACTCCTCAAATGAAACACTTTGTTTGACCTGAAACAATTTTTTAACTTCAATTTGCCCCCCCCGTCCTCCCCAAAAAGTTTGTCTTCCGAAAACTACATTAAGCAAACCCTTTAAAAAAAATTAAGGAAAAAACTAAGGATTACAAATTAAAAAAATAACTAGTTGAGGTAAATTGATTTACTCTTACAGTCCATACATTAACTTACAAACATTATTAAGGTTTTTATTCCTATGTATTAACATAACAATCTTAACTTAGATCAACAAGATGCATTGTACTTACAGATTCTCAACATATAACCCTCTGTATCTTCTTCTAAATAATATATATATATATTACCCTGACTATTCATAGACATGTTTGTTAATGTGAAAATTAAAATACGTGGGCCTGAAACTGGTTAGACAGCTACTGTGACACTGATCTATCGGAAAACAGAGTATAGCTGTAGACTGCCCAACCCTTTAATTGCTTTTCACTTGCAATGGTCTGTTGGCTCAAACGGGGAAAAAAGGGTATTAGAGACTGTGTTGCCATAGATGCAAATGCTGTGGTGGGAAAAAAAGGTAGCAAAATATAGTTAATATTGATAGTTAATGAAGAAATGGAGGATAACAGGCACACTTATGCCAGTTTTACCAGAAAAGGTTTAGGAAGAAGAAATTACGCATTCATCATATAGTATAACTAAGTCCACACTAGAACAATTTATCCAGTCTGCCACTTTTATCCCAGCCTCCAACCCCAAACTGTGGGAATTCTGATATTATGGGACCTACATCTGATTCATCCCAGTCTTTCTCTTGCAAAATCAAGACTACCGTGTTTATATGTCTCTGCTTACTATATCTTTCCATTTTAAATTGTAGGTTTGTAATATGCAATTTTTGACCTTTACAGTCAACAAGTTTGATTTTCATAGTAGTAGCTGCTTTGTTAAAAGTGTGAGCTAGAACCACAATAAACCATCAAGGCATAGACACCAAACAATATTGGAGGGGTGTTGAAATTTAAAAATTATAACTTACAGTATGTTGGAGGGAGGGATAGAAGAGAATTTGTTTGGAGCTCTGGAGACCATATAGTGAATATTTTAACACTCTCAAAAAAACCATGTGCAACACAAATGAGCATTTTACAAACTGTGGCTTTTAGTTCATTGTATTTTGTTTGTCTATGTATAGACTTAAGTTTCATCATCTTTATGTAAATTGAAAACATATGAGGTATGCTGCAAGTAAATGAAGAAATAGAAGCTTTTTGCACATGATGGAATATAAATATTTCAAAAAGTTTGAAGCTTTCATAAACCTTTTAAAAAATCCTCCTCTTTGGTAATGGGCTTGGGGATGCCAGTAACCTTTTTTAAAAAAATGTGTATAGGTCAGAGGAGTGAACTTCGGTGGAAGGGATATGCCTTTCATTCACTGGCTTCATGAAAGTGATGTCATAAAACACTTTTTTGAATGTTGGTTGAGAATTCTTAATTGTTTTTATGTAAGATGGTTATAGTAATAGCTGCTTTTTAAAAATAAACTAGAACAACATGAAGCTATTTACACCAGACAATAAGCATGTAAAGGCTTCTACTCATGTCTTATGTTCTTAAACTTTTTAAAAATCTTCTGACAATCAGGTCTTCCTTACTGGAATGTGAATTTTCTATCTTCTGTCTATTGCACAAAGTCTTCGCTTGGCTTTCACAAACTACGCTTTCGTCTAGTTTAAATAGTAGCTAATATATATATCAGACAACAAGATTTGGTTTGAAAGTCACCTATTTTTTAGCTGTTTTCTTTTTAGTTAAATGGAGAAAAATGAGGTTCTATTGTGTTCAAGGTACTGCCTTTAGGAATTCAGTGACTTGTCTTTTATTGGTGAGGGAACAGTGTGTCTGTAAAGTCTTTATTCCATTGGAATGGTTCTAAAGACTTTTTTGTAGCAGTAATTAAAACTTATATCACAGTATATAACCAGACCTCATTAAAGACATAAATAATACTTCTGACTGTAAAACTTATGCTTCTGCTCAACGAAAAGAGAATATATATATAATTAATTATAGGAATATTTGCATTAGCCTCAGATACCTCATGTTTGCTGAGCCTCTCATGTGGATTGGGTCCTTTCTTTGCTATGGCATAGTCTAGAGTATTCATAAACCTCTCCCTCTAATACCTCATCAAAAATGCCTGTCCGCACAGTTGTTGTGCATATCACCTTTAGGTCTTACATTGAATTTGGACTAAAGTTAATAATGTGTTGACCTTAAGTTGGCAATATTCTTCTAAAATCTTCCCATCTCTAACTTTTCTACTTGTGCCTAACTCTCTCTCTCTTGTTCTGCTGTTTCTCTTTTTTTGCTTTTCCTACCTTGGAAAGTACCTGAACTTGTACCTGATTATCTTTGCAATCAGCAGCAATGTGCAGAGCAAGGAAATTCCTAGCTCTGCTCCAGATGACTGGGCACCTTTCACCCTGGCTACAGAAGAATCTAAGTGCCTAACCTGCTCACTTGTGGCTTGATCTGCTCACTTGTAGCTTGATCCTGTGCTGAACAGTCTGACCTTGATCCAGCAGAGCTCTTATGCATGTGATTAATTTTGAGTTCCTGAGTAGTCCCATTGACTTGAATGGGACTTCTCACCTGCTCAAAGTTAAGCACAGGCTCAAGTGCTTTGCTGGATAGTGTGGTCAGCACCTTGCAGGGAAAAGTGCCTGTCTGGGTCCTTGAATCTGGCATAGCTGAGGGTAGAAAAGTAGGAAGCCCATAATGCCTCAGTCCCCCTCCACTTCCCATATTGGCTGAGCATCTCATGCAGTGGTTGTCAGGGCAATATCTGTCACTGAAACAAATTTAACAGTAAACTTGGAACCAAGAAAAAGAAGCACAATGGCAGCTATGGAGGTAAGCAAACTTAAAAAGAAAAATCCCCCAAGAAAGGGAAGTAATTGAACAAATAGTGTTACCAACTCTTATGATTTTATTGTTTCCCAATTTTTGCGTTGTTTTTTTTAGTCTCAACTATTGGAATCAACGTGTTACCTGAGAATCTGTTTTCATTTAAAAAAAAAAAAAAAAAGGCTAAACCTTATTGTTTCAGAGAGAAACTTGAGAACTCGTTGACATAGCTACCACCTCTTGGGGAGGTGGATTAACTACCCTGATGGGAGCCCCCCATTGGCGTGGTAGCATCTTCACTAAAGTGCTACAGAGATGCAGTCAGGGGCATGCACAGGAATTTAAATTTTCTGCTTTTGTGGGGGCACTGGTGGGGAAGGCAGAACTCCTCTGGCATGGGGTGGGGGGAGAGCTAACTCCTCTGCAGAACTCCTCCTGCTCCAGGGCTGCAGCAGGGAGAGCGCTTCCTCGCCGCAGCCCCGGGCTGAAGGAGTTCCACTCTCCCTGCTGCAGCCCCAGGGGAGAGGAGCGTTCTCGCTCTCCCTGCTATAGTGCAAGAGCAGGAGAAGTTCTGTGCCCCCCACTGGTTATTGGGGGGCCCCATGCCTCTGCTTGTCCCCCATTGTGCACGCCCCTGACTGCAGTTGAAGTCTTTCGACATGATTAGATATCCTTCTAAATGATACGCTATAGCTCAAACAGAAGTTATGGGCTTGATGCAGAAATTACTGGTTGAGGTTCTTTGGCCTGTGTTATGCAGAAGGTCAGACTAGATGATCACAATGGTCCTTCTGGTCTTAAAATTTGTTAAATATACCGACTGTGTCTAGTAAGAAAATCTATTTTCCTATTGATAAATTTACTGTTGACTTAGCTTAGCAGAAAACCTTTGCTCTCATGCAAATACTTGAACGATCTCTCTGCTGTGTGGTTACTTGGTTTAGTTTGTAAATTTTCACACTCTGAGATGAAAAAAATATTCTTCTTAGGGGGTTAAACTAATGTTAAAAGAATAAGAGTTGGTGCTTTAATAATGGTCTATTTAGCTGACACAGGTAAAGCAGTGATGTTTCTTTTGGAAAGTGGTAGGCTATTCTTGGAGCTAAATGTTGCATTCCAATAATTTTAATACCGTTACATCAAATGGAAAAGAAAAATTAAAGCCAAATTTTTCAACATTAAGTACTGAAAAGTAGATCCTTAAATCTTATTTTAGGCATCTAAATAAGTTCCTTAAGTTGCAGAGATGCTATGAACTTGCAGCTGCCTTTGACATTAATGATAGCTGTAGCTCCTCAGCACCTATCGAAAATAATGCCACTTTTATTTCCATGAACAAATATCTATTTAGGTGTCTAGCTTAGACATTTACTTTCTAAAAGTTTAGCCTAACCATTTAAAGACTCAGACAGCTGCTTGGCAATACCTTCCTGTCAGAGAATAACCACAGAAAAGATTAGGTCATGATAAAGTTTTTTATGCTTGTTTTAGAAACAATATGAACATTGTTTTGAGTTAAAAAAAAAAATCTTAGCATATGCAGTGCCAAAAAAGGCTATTTGAAACCAAAACAAAACTTTAACAGTTGATGCCTAGATTCCTTTATCTGGAGAAAATAAAAAATGCAATTGTCATGTGGTGCATCCCACTATGTTGTTTCAGCCTACTAGAAAACAATTCACTGAAGTACAGAGTGTTTGTATAGTCAATTTCTTTAGGACATGTTTTAGACTCTGAAATTAGGGAAACTAAAAAATTAAGAAATTGTATTGAATAGCTTCAGTATAAACTTTCTATCAGGCTAACTTGACAAACTCAGTTTAAAACAGACTGAAAATGGCAATGATGACTGTCATGATAAACAGACTGTTCCTAAGTTAACTTTAGACGTTTTCAGTTAATAAAATACCATTTACTAATAAATGCAATTAAATAAATGCAATATTATGTTACCTATACAATTGTGTTTATTGTCTTAACATGTCGTTTCTTCTTCTCGTCTGTTTGAGGATGTCATTTCTGTATGAAAGTATATGGCTGACTTTTCCTTAGATCAAGTCCATTAACTCTCTGTAAATGTGGTCAGTGCTTTCTAGTACAGAACCACATACCTGGTCACTTAAGTGTTTCGTTTGGTAACAAAAAAGGAAAATCTATACGGGAAATTGGTAAAACAATTATTCACTGTATAGAGTGCTTTCTGGAACAGAATACAGGTAGGCCTTTTAAAGAATGGCTCACCTTTTTCTTAGTCTGATCAGGCTAACAAACTGAAGGGCTAGTGACAAGATAAGCAGAGGTAATAGTCCAGTGTGCAACTGTGTTATACATAAATTGTTAATATATTGTCAGGACTTACAGTGGTGTCAAAGGAAACTTTTGGCACCAATCACTGAGGTGCAGGCAGTGCATTCAGCACTAACAGACTCCTTGCAAAAGTCTCACTGGGACTGAGCCTGTTCTCGGTACTTGTGGACTTTGCTGTGGGACTGATACCCAGAGTCTCCACTCCTGGGCAGACTGAGAGAGACAATTAATAGACCAGGTCACTCTTATCACCAATTGGTATTAGACATAGACCTTCCTGGGCAAGGAACGCTGGAATGTTATGTCCCACCTATTGAGGAAGATTTTATCTCCTCAAAGAAGTGCAGCAGACCATCCCCACCAGAATATGACCCATCACCTATGTGGACAACCCAGTGGGACACAGTAGAAGGGGAGGAATCCTTAAGAGAATCACCTGTAAAACTTCAAAATCCAGAAGAAAATCATCAAGCTGGTATTCTCCTATGTGTCCTGCTTCCCCAGAGTATGCCTACTGGCCTGGGCCTTATTGGTTCCCTTGGGGTATCAACCCATACATCAGGAAACCAGCTTCATCAACAGTCTCCAGAACAAGATCGTCTTCCCCACAACAGCTATTGCAACTAGTTCCAGCCCAGATCCCAGCACACCAATATCTACTGGAGGTAGAACAAGAGCTTAGTGGGGACACTGTCCCCACCACCAACATTCTTTGGCCATTTCGTCCTCATCTTCTGATGAGATGACTAATCCTCCCTCCACTGCCTCTTTGGTCGAGCTGAAGGTATTTCAAGATCCAATGAGAAGGTTAGTGGATACATTGAGTATCCTACTGGAGATAATCCAAGAAAAACCGTATAAGTGATTGGACATTCTTCAATCCTTACTGTCTGATAGAATGGCCCTATCCATTTAATGAAAGACTCTTAGAACTTTTAAAGCTAATATGACACACTGCTGTGTCTGCCTCTGCGACCTCCAGATGCACAGGCAGGAGATACCAGGTACTGGTGAAAGGATACAGTTTTTTCTTTTAGCATCCCACCCGTAGATCCCTGGTCATTCTGGCAGTTCAGGAAAAACAGACTAGCAGGGAAAAAAGATCCAAAAAACTTGTATTTTTTTTTGTTGGAAAGTTTAATTCCTTGGTGTGCCTTCAGCTAAGAGTCATTAATTATTGAGTTCTTCTTGCAATGTATGACTTTTTGTTGGGGTATGGACTATCCTCAGTGACACACATGTTCACGTCTGAATACCAAGAGGAGCTGAAATCAACCCTTGGGGTGGAGGGACGGCTCATTGATTGAACTGTGCTTCAGGCAGCACTTGATGCCTCAGATATGGTGGCCAGGACCATAGCTGTGGCCATAACAGTGAGGAGATGATCTCAGCTCCAGGCGTCTAGCATCGCTTGAGAGGTCCAAGCAACTATAAAGGACTTACCTTTTCAGGGAAATGAGCTATTCAGTAGTGGCACGGATAAGGCATTACACTTGTTAAGATTCCAGAATGATCCTTCGCTTTCTGGAGTTACACATTCCAGCTCTGAGACGGAAACAACCATCATTTGGATACAGACCTCATCTGCAATTTCATCCTGCAGAGCGTCCTTCAGAGTCACAGAGGAAGAGGCTGTGCTTCTACCAAAGATGTTTGTGTACCTCCTCAACAGCCCTGCCAATGGAAAGGGTGCCCAGAAAGCAATGTCCATGGGACCCTTGAGCCTGGTTGGACTACCAATTATGAATACAGTCCTCTCTATTCAGTTTGGCATCCACGTCTATATTTTGGAGAAGCTTTGGCTGGACCAGTGGGCCCTTGAGATTGTGAACAAAGGGTTACCTGTCTAGTTACAAACTGTTCCATCACCCTCCAATCCCTGCTCAACCCTCTTTAAGGACTCTTCTTGTGAAACAGTTCTAATACAAGAAGTAGATTCCCTCTTGCAACAGTGGAGTAAATGCCTCAGGAGTTCAGTGGGAAAGGTTTCTACTTCCACTACGCTAAATCCCAAAGAAGGAAAGAGGTTGGAGGCCCATCCTGGGTCTTTGACATCCGATGTCTTCATTTGTTGTTCCAAATTCAAGATGGTTAGCTTCTTTCATCCGTTCCTTGGATCCCATGGACTGGTTGACAGCTCTTGACCTGCAAGACACTTGCTTTCACATTGATACTTCCAGCCATCAGAAAATACCTATGATTCCTGGTAGGAACATCACACTACCAAATACAGAGTCCTTACCTTTGGCCTGTCTGGAGCCCTCAGTGTGTTTACCAAGGTTCTTGCTGTAGTGGCAGCCCACCTAAGGAGACATGAAATCCACATGTACCCTTATGGTAGGTGACTGGCTAATATGGGGCTCATCCACTCAGCAAGCCACAAACACTCTATGAAAGACTCTAGACCTCTTTGCCTCCCTGGGCCTCAGAGTTACCACAGAAATCCACAGTGACCGCAAAATAAGCATTGAGTTCACAGGTTGGCAAAGACATACCTCCACAGAGATGCCACACGATGACAGATATATGGAAGTTCCAAGAGCAGTTCATACAGGTGAGGACTTGTCTGAATCTTCTGGGACACATGGTGGGACATAGTGTTGTCTGCGTTGCATCAACAGACAAGGAGGGTCGTAGTCATTCCTCCCTTTGTTGGAAAGCCTTATGCTTGTGGACATGGAATATTTGGCATTATATCACCCTGGTGGCTCTCCATCTGCCAGCAAACCAGCTCAGCAGATAACTGAGGGACTAGTGGTCCCTCAAACCTTCTGTCCACTCAGTCATCCACAGATGTGACTACCTGAAGACAGACCTCTTTGATGTGCCACAATCTTGGCTAGTCAACCCCTAATAGAGGGTACATGGTACTCTCGCAAATTATGACAGTTACTTAAAGGACTGACTCATGTCTTTCAACCAGTCAGAGAACCCCCTTTCTTCTTGGGACATCAATGTACTGTTGTCTGACTTAATAGGTTCCCCATTTGAGTCCTTGGTTATCTGCTCATTCCAGCACCTCTCCACGAAGGCAGACGTCCTGTAGGCCATTACATCAGCCAGGACTAGGGAGATCCAGGGTCTAATGGCAGATCCTCCTTACACTCTTTCACAAGGATGAAGTCTCCCTGAAGCCTCATCCAAAATTGTTGCCAATGTTGTATGAGACTTTCAAATAGATCAGTTGAGTCATCTGCTGATCTTTTCCCTCAAACCTCATTCTTCACAAGCCAAAGCAAAACTTAATATGCTGGATGTGGTTAGAGCATTGTCCTTTTAGAGATAACTAGATTATTCAGAGCCTCACACTATTTGCTGTGTGGTGGAATGGATGAGGGGTCAACAGATTGTCAAGTTGCCACCCTACAAATTTCAGTCATGGGACATTGTTCAAAGAGGTGGTGGAGGCTGCTTGGGCTTTGGTTGAATGAGGCCTGATGTTCCAGGAGATTTTTCTTTGCTAAAACATACCAGGTACACAGTCCAAAACCCACTGGATAATCTCTCCTTGATGCTTTTCCCATCAGTTTCTTTTTCATCTGCCCTTTTATATTAATATTTGTTTTTAGTTTGTCTTCTTTCTAAAATGAAAGAAAAGCTGACAGTGTGCTCATCCTGCACAGTCATTGTTGGTGTGCATGCAGAGCATAAAATGCTTCATCCCTGCTGATGGGCGGTCTCCTCAGTGGCTGTTGAATAAAGTCTGACAATGTGCAAGTCAAGCATTTAGCTTGGACATCAACCCCCAGAGGTGTGGGGACTGCTTCAGGTCAGTTGAATAAGTTTGACAAAGTGTATAAACACAACATTGGCTTTGAGACCTTGCTGCAATCTCATCCAGCTAGTTGGTCTGACACCATTGACCAAACAAAAGGAGATCCCTTCCTGATGTCCAACCAGCTGGAAGTATCCATGAGATCCTTCCTCTGTTCATGGGCCAACCCTCCAGGAGCAAGATTGACAAACAGTGTGTTAAAAAAATAATCCCACCCCAAACCCACTGGCTTTTCACCTCTTTCTCCCGAAAAAGAACCCAGTTCACCCTGCTATCATGTCTTCTTCTGGCTCAGATGTCATCGCATTTGTGTCTGTTTCTAGATGTTGGACTATGGTACAATATACAAGTATCTTATCCTTCACGCTTTGTATAACAAGGACACTGGTAACCCTGCACAAAAGTTGTGAGGCTCTTCAAACCCTGTTATACTCCTTAACTGCATTAACATTCTTTCCAGAGAACAGCAACAGGATGATGTCTTTCATCAGGCTATGTCTGAGTCTTTTGTAGAGCTGGTTCTTTGTGGGGCTTTTTCCCCTTGTGACATTATGAACACCTAAGGCATAGTATCTTGGAATATTCAAAATGCTTTAATGCAAAAGGGAGGAGGATCTTCTGAATTCCAGGGGCTGCTGTTGGAAAGCATAAGGCTTTTGACCAGACAACTCTACTTCAATGAGTTGGAAAAGATTCCTTATTTCGGCAGCTCAAAAAGAAGCTCCTCTCTTGCTTTTAATGTAGCTGTCTATTACAACTGGAAGAGTTAAAACTGCGTGTTTTATTGGGCTGCATAGGGCTGCCATTTCAGTTTCCACTCTCCAATGCACAGCACAGTAGTCTTCCCTCATCCTGCAGCACACTAGTTTATAGAAGAGTTGCTACATATAGCATTAAAACTGCTTGGGATAATTGTTTTACTATAGCTGTGGCAAAGGATACTGACTTCTCCACTGCAGTGGATTTGGCTGTGCCATAGGTACCACGGAGGGATACATTGATTTGAGCTACCTTGAAGGTATTCTTTCCAGGAATCTCCTTTGCCATAGGATTGCAATCTTGTTCTCATAAAATTCGTAGGACCTCTTGTCTATTATTTTGTACTGTACCTCTGTGAAGAGAGCATTCCTCAAAGCCATAACTACAGTACAAAGAGTTAGTGAGAGACAGGCCATACAGCTAATTTTCCAGTAGAAGTATTAAGAACATAAGAATGGCCGTACTGGGCCAGACCAAATGTCCATCCAGCCCAGTATCCTGTCTACCGACAGTGGCCAATGCCAGGTGCCCCAGAGGGAGTGAACCTAACAGGTAATGATCAAGTGATCTCTCTCCTGCCATCTTTCACCACCCTCTGACAAACAGAGGCTAGGGACACCATTCCTTACCTATCCTGGCTAATAGCCATTAATGGACTTAACCTCTATGAATTTATCCAGTTCTCTTTTAAATTCTGTTATAGTCCTAGCCTTCACAACGTCCTCAGGCAAGGAGTTCCACAAGTTGACTGTGTGCTGTGTGAAGAACAACTTCCTTTTATTTGTTTTAAACCTGCTGCCCATTAATTTCATTTGGTGGCCCCTAGTTCTTATATTATGGGAACAAATAAATAACTTTTCCTTATTCACTTTCTCCACACCACCCCGTTAGTCTCCTCTTTTCCAAGCTGAAAAGTCCTAGCCTCTTTAATCTCTCCTCATATGGTACCCGTTCCAAACCCCTAATCATTTTAGTTTCTCTTCTCTGAACCTTTTCTAATGCCAGTATATCTTTTTTGAGATGAGGAGACCACATCGTACGCAGTATTCAAGATGTGGGTGTACCATGGATTTATATAAGGGCAATAAGATATTCTCTGTCTTATTCTCTATCCCCTTTTTAATGATTCCTAACATCCTGTTTGCATTTTTGACTGCCACTGCACACTGCGTGGACGTCTTCAGAGAACTATCCATGATGACTCCAAGATCATTTTCCTGATTAGTTATAGCTAAATTAGCCCCCATCATATTGTATGTATAGTTGGGGTTATTTTTTCCAATGTGCATTACTTTACATTTATCCACATTAAATTTCATTTGCCATTTTGTTGCCCAATCACTTAGTTTTGTGAGATCTTTTTGAAGTTCTTCACAGTCTGCTTTGGTCTTAACTATCTTTAGTAGTTTAGTATTATCTGCAAACTTTGCCACTTCACTTTTTACCCCTTTCTCCAGATCATTTATGAATAAGTTGAATAGGATTGGTCCTAGGACTGACCCTTGGGGAACACCACTAGTTACCCCCTCTCTGTTCTGAAAATTTACCATTTATTCCTACCCTTTGTTCCCTGTCTTTTAACCAGTTCTCAATCCATGAAAGGATCTTCCCTCTTATCCCATGACAACTTAATTTACATAAGAGCCTTTGGTGAGGGACCTTGTCAGAAGCTTTCTGGATATCTAAGTACACTATGTCCACTGGATTCCCCTTGTCCACATGTTTGTTGACCCCTTCAAAGAACTCTAATAGATTAGTAAGACATGATTTCCCTTTACAGAAACCATGTTGACTTTTGCCCAACAATTTATGTTCTTCTATGTGTCTGACAATTTTATTCTTTACGATTGTTTCAACTAATTTGCCCAATACTGATGTCAGACTTACCGGTCTGTAATTGCCGGGATCACCTCTAGAGCCCTTTTTAAATATTGGCGTTACATTAGCTATCTTCCAGTCATTGGGTACAGAAGCCGATTTAAAGGACAGGTTACAAACCATAGTTGTTAGTTCCGCAATTTCACATTTGAGTTCTTTCAGAAATCTTGGGTGAATGCCCTCTGGTCCCGGTGAGTTGTTACTGTTAAGTTTATCAATTCATTCCAAAACTTCCTCTAGTGACACCTCAATCTGTGACAATTCCTCAGATTTGTCACCTACAAAAGCCGGCTCAGGTTTGGAAATCTCCCGAACCTCCTCAGCCATGAAGACTGAAGCAAAGAATTCATTTAGTTTCTCTGCAATGACTTTATTGTCTTTAAGTACTCCTTTTCTATCTCGATCGTCCAGGGGCCCCACTGGTGGTTCAGCAGGCTTCCTGCTTCTGATGTACTTTAAAAACATTTTGTTATTACCTTTTGAGTTTTTGGCTAGCTGTTCTTCAAACTCCTTTTTGGCTTTTCTTATTACATTTTTACACTTAATTTGGCAGTGTTTATGCTCCTTTCTATTTACCTCACTAGGATTTGACTTCCACTTTTTAAAAGATGCCTTTTTTATCTCCCACTGCTTCTTTTACATGGTTGTTAAGCCATGGTGGCTCTTTTTTAGTTCTTTTACTGTGTTTTTTTAATTTGGGGTATACATTTAAGTTGGGCCTCTATTCCATAAAGAAAATGTGGTTTTGTCTATGTCCTCATCCTATTTTCCAGTCTAAAGTCCTCTCTGTTTTCTGTCTTTCAGGCCACTAGCCTACCTCTTTCCCCAAGCATTTCTTACAACTTTTTTTATACCTTGCCAGATGTTCAGCCACTTGGAATTATTGAAGTGTACTCAACTAAATTAAAAGCAGCATCCATATGATGCCTTAGTGTTGTCTTAGCCATATAATTGTGCAAAGCTACTACTTGACTCTCTATAGGCACTTTTTAAGCAGTTTTGTCCATCACTGAGGTAAGAGTCAGGGTGAAATTGCTGTCACTTCTAATACTTTTTTGACTCAGCATCCGGAATTGATGTTTGTCTTGTTCACCTAGAACTTCTTAGCCTACTTCCTGGGAGTTGTATGGTTTACTGAACCCCTGGTAGTGGGAACATATAGAGATAACTCAAATATGAGAAGCTGCATACCAGTAACTCTTGTCCTTTGAGAGTGTTGCCTCTGCATATTCACATTCCCCACCTATTTTCTTCATTTATTCAGTCTTAGGTCAAGAATTCCTGAAATAGAGAAGGAATTGAGGGGCACTTTCTTTTATACTCTCTGGGAATCCTCTGTGAGGGGAGAGAGAGAGGCCCCAAAGGACACTGCATACCAGAAGATTCTCAAGGCTTGTGGGACAGATGCAAGTCGGAATATGCAGAGGCAATATTTTTGAACATCGTATTGATGGAAGATAATAGTTTAGGTGTAGTAGGTAAAACTGTGAATCTGGCAGTCTAAAAATATTCCTTCAGATATTTTTAACCTCCATCTCCGTGTGATACTCATGACCAGTATCAATACTTACTGAAATGGGAAAGAGCAAAGTATTTGTCCCATGTATGCCAATGGTATAAATTTTAAAAACCTATAAGGCTAGTTCCCTGATTGAAGAATAGTTCAAAGGAAATATTTACAAAATGGATATTTGAAAAACATTAGCAATGTATTTAATCCTTCTCTCACCCCACAAAAATTCTATAAAATCTTTGCTTTCATATCCCTAGGACAATATTTAATATGCTTAAAGTTCATGTTGATAAGCACTTATTCTAAACTCTGATTTTCTGTTGTTTTTTTACTTTTATGTAAAAGTAAAAATGTACGTTGAAATGTTTCCATTATGGTCTCAGTCCAGAAGTTTTTTAATTCTAAATTTCTTAATCTGTTCAGCCATTTGAGTTAGTGATGAATGAATATTTTTCAGATTGTAAAACAGCTTAGAGTCTAAAATTGTCTTTTTTTTTTTTTTAAAGGTCAATATAAAAATAACATTTAAAGTAAATTGTTTGAAATCTTCTGTTAGATGTGCTATCATACTGGAGAGGTAATTCTAATCCAGCTGCATCCATCAGAGTGGAGACTGGCTTGACCTCAGTTAGTTCAGCATGTAATACTAGAGAGAGATCCAAACCACAAATCACTATACAATCTTGAGATTCCTTAAGACCAGCTGCTAACAAAGCAAAGAAAAGAATGTACTTAGTGAGAAGTGAAGAAGCAGAGGAGAAAAGATGGATGAACTACTGGCTAAGAATAGATTTCAGAAAATGATATTCCACTGATGCAGGCCAAAAAGGTGTTACAGTGAAGAAAATAAATGTGTATCACTCCTGAGGCCTGGCAATACTTCCTTTCAGCCACTATTATAAGAAACTGCTTTAAAGCCATTAATGTTAAGACTTTAAGTCTGACAAACACTGACATGCTGTTAATGAAAACTGGATGACCAGATTCTGTAATGAAAAACATGGGGGTCCTCCTGGCAAGGTTGGGAGAATGGATATAGAAAGAAGGGTACTGGAACGAGGAGAAAAGGGTGTAAGGGTGTTCTTTCTTCTCCCCACCCCCTTCCTGCCATTCTCCTACTGTGGAAATCAGGACACATTATAGAGAAGAGTGGTAGAGGACTATACTTGCTTATCAATGTCCCCTCTACTGTTTCCTTCCCATCCCAGCTCCTTTACTTCTTTTTTTTCTGCCCTATTTTTAATTTAACATTTTCTTCAAGTCCTTCCTTTATTTCCAGTTCTTCTTTCTCTTTCTACTGTTTTCATTATTTTTCATCTCTTAGCCTCTATTTTCTTCATTTTTCCTTTACTTCTTTTCCCATCTCTCCCCATTTCAGTTATCACTCTTTCACTCACTTTTTTGTTCTTTACCTCATTCTTTTTTTCCCTCTTTTTCTTTCTTTCTTGCCCTCATCCTTTACTGCATACAACCATTCATTCATTTCCTTACTTTCCTCTTGCCCTGTGGAATTGTGCCTGTAGAAGCTGAAGGACGATGGGGGTGGGGAGGAGACATGCGTGTAAAGGAGGAAGGAGAGGGTAACTCAAGTTTTTGAGTAATGCAAGTGCAAAAAAGCCTCAAAATATTGTTTAGTATACAACAGCTGAGAATATCTATAATAATGTTGCCTTTTGCTTTGAGTGGCATGTAGTTCTGGATTACTACCAGCCCCATTTCTCACCAGATTAACTAGGCATCACCTGCCCAGAACATTTCAGTATAATCAGACTTCTTAAAATCAAGCAGCATATTTTCCTGAGATTCCAGTTTTAAATCTCCAGTGTACTCCAGTAACAAAGGTTATTTGACTTGAATGGGGAGATTTGGATATGACAAACACTAGAACCTCAAGCTGATTTTGAATATTATAAAAATATATATACCATGAAAATGTTTTTGTGCTTTATACAGCTTTATCCAATATACCAAATAACTTCAGAATGTAATGTTCTTGTTTGAAAATGAAGTGTGAGTCTACTCTGAAAAATGACTAAAAATTGTATCATAGTGTTCTGTTTGTGCTTCAGTGACTTCTGGAGCAAACTTGCAAAAATACCACTGCGACCAGCAGCTTGATCATAAATGTACAGATGTCTTTCCAACAGCAAATCCTACAGACTTCCGTCTTCGATCTAAAAGTCCAGATGAATTATTTCTGGCTATTGCATGACCAATAATAAAGATTTTGGGGGTTAGGGGCAAATTCTGTCACCAGTTAGTAGTTATACTTTTGTAGCACCATTGTCAAAATAGGGTGTATGTTTATTCCTTCTAAAGCATGAACAGAACTATTTATGCATTTTCAATAGCAGGGCAAAATTATGTGCTCACTTTTACCCCTCTGTAACCTCATTGCCTTGGAATTGGAATTTTGTTAATTTTTTGAAGCATTAAAAGGGATAAAATGTGAATTACATAGCTATGGGTGTACTGACTCTGCAATGCTAAAAAGCAGTAAAAACTTAATTTTTGTCATTAATATAAGCAGAAGAATTCACACAGTGGCAGATCTGTTGAATAAAAAGCTATTTTTACAGTCATTATTGGAGTAAAATTGATATTCAAAAACAAGAGAAGGTAAGAGAAATTGAAATATAGGTCTGACCTTCCCAGCTGGGATATATGTGTGGGGAATCACTACTATACCCCAGCTGGGAAAGTGAAACCATGCTCCAAACAGCTGCACATTTTCAATTTTTTTTCTCAGGGTTTTTTCTATTTAACATGGCAACAGTGATTTTGAACAATTCAAAGCAACCCAGACAGTCTCATTGCCACTTAGGGTCTTGTGCTCCGGGACTTCACCATCTTTAGAGTTCTTCTTCCAGGGCTTCTCAGCCCTCTTCATCTGAGACTTTGCCCCAACTGGATCCTGGTGCCTGGTGTCTTTCTCTCAGATCATCCACATGACAGGTGCAGAGAACCCCTTCCCAGGTCTTTGCCTGCTCCAAGTTTTCTCTCATCATCTCCACTGGCTCAAGGGCATTAACCAATGCACTGGGGTGTTAAAATAGGCAAAGAAGATTTTTTTTCTTCAGCTGAGCATACAGATGAGATGATGCAGAAGCAGAGATGTGAGGAAAAGCTTTCCCAATTTCTGGTGTTGCAGAGAGAGCTCCTCAACAACAGGAGAACAATTAGGAAGACACAGAAGAGGCAGCCAGTGTCAGATGACCAGGGATACATCAACTTTTTTTTAAGAATATATCAGCTTCTCTTCCTTGGCTGTTGAAAGACCAAGATGTTTCTCCTCCTTCTTTCTTCTCCTATTCATTCTGATGGTGGTAAGGCAGGGGAAAGTATCTTTAGTTGCTCCAGTCTGTTTGATCAGTGCCCCACCCCTATAGCCTTATATGTATTGACGAGTATGAGGACCATTGCTTTGCTCACTTAAAATGTGATCAAGCCAAATGCATAGAAATACGTATGTGAGTTTTGAATATTCAGAAGGGGATAGTGAGTTAGAGTTTAGATAGAATGTGAACTTGAACAAGTTATTTTATCTCTCACAAAGGCACCATTTGTCTTACAAGTGTGATATTGCATTGATGTTTTTTATATTGTAAACAAAAAAGTCACAAAATGTATTTATCATAGTGTACTGTATTTTTGACAGAATTCACCTGTATTCTCTGCTGGTTCATATGGTGCATGCTTGAAAGAATTTATAGTAATGTGCATATTCTGCCCCATTGTACATCATTGTATAGCCAATTTTATCTTGATAAATTCCTCTTAACTAATTTAAAAATAGGATCTGTATGAATGTTTTTAGTAGCAATATATGAACTCCCTGGATAACTGGGCTGTAATTCGACCATGAGCTTTTCTGCCATTCATAAACTGCTGAAGCTGTGCTCTTAAAGTTTATGAAGGCCTCAGAAATGCTAGATTGAATTACAGCTTTATTTGCTATATAATCTAGAACGGCTAGATGTCGTAGCATTTAGTTCATGAGTCTGAGGATGTTTTGTAATCCTTAAAGTATTACTTACCATTTAATGTAAAACTTCCATTTCATAGACATTCTTTATAGATAGGGCCCTACCAAATTCACGGTCCATTTTGGACAATTTCACGGTCATAGGATTTTTAAAATAATAAATTTCATGATTTCAGTTATTTAAATTTTTATTTTCATGGTTTTGTAATTGTAGGGGTCGTACCCCAAAAAGGTACGGGGGGATCACAAGGTTACTGTAGGGGGGTTGCAGTATTGCTACCCTTACTTCTGTGCTGTTGGTGGGGATGATGCTATCTTCAGAGCTGGGCGGCCAGATAGTGGTGGCTGCTGGACGGGATCCCAGCTCTGAAGGCAGAAGTAAGGATGGCATGGTATGGTGTTGCCACCCTTATTTCTGCACTGCTGCCTGCAGAGCTGGGCCCTCGGTCAGAGGGCTGGGCTCTCTGGTCGCCCAGCTCTCAAGGCAGCAGTGGAGAAGTAAGGGTGCTATGGTATGGTATTGCCACCCTTACTTCTGCTCTGCTGCTGGCGGGGCGCTGCCTTCAGAGCTGGGTGCCCAGTCAACAGCTGCTGCTCTCTGGCCGCCCAACTCTGAAGGCAATGCAGAAGTAAGGGTGGCAATACCATGACCCCCCCCCCCCCCCAAAATAACCTTGCAACCTCTTTTGGGGTCAGGACCCCCAGTTTGAGAGATACTAGTTTCCCCCGTGAAATCTGGTCTTCTGTGTGCTTTTACCCTATACTATACAGATTTCATGGTCCATAACGTGTTTTTCATGGCTGTGTATTTGGTAGGGCCCTATTTATAGACGAGGGAAGAACAGTGCATTTCATAATTACTTTATCTTTTCATGTATTCATTATTTTGGGTATGTATATGTAAATGGACGTATTTGGATGTTTTCTTACATTGTACGTGTGTGTGTGTGTATGTGTGTATATATATATATATATTTTTTTTTAAACCAAACAAACTTGCACCTTGTATTGTGAATGGAGTGTTTTCTAGTACTGCATGTCGTTAACTTTTTGAAACATGTTTTCAGTAGGCAGCCAGAAAACTGCAGATCAGTTGTTTACAAAATAATTTTGTTAAATGTTTTGTTAAAATAAGGTTGGTATTTTGGAACAAAGCTCAAACATTTTGTATATAAATAGCCTCTTCAGATATTAGTTTTTGGAATTCATAATCACTGGTTAATCTTTTTAAATATTTTATGCCCACAGATTGCTGAGCCAAACGATGAAGGATCATTTAGTGAGAGTGGCAAATGAAGCAGAATTTATCCTAAGTAGACAGAGAGCAGAGGATATTCACAGACATGCTGAATTTGAGGTAAGAAGTAAAAAACCTTGTGTGCCAGCAAATGCTGTGGCAGTTCAATCCTACAAGATGTTTGGGAGGTATTACGTGTCCTTAACTCCCACTGACTTCAGTGGAAGTACCCAATGCTCAGAAACCTGCAGGAGTGCTCAGCATCTTGCAGAATCTACAAATAATATTGGGTTTTGTGAGGAGGAAGGTGGGCAAAAAGGGAGTGTCTAGCATACCAATCCTTTAGTCACTTACATCAAGTAAATAATACTGTAGTGTTTTTTTGTTAATGAAGCTTTGTAGCATCAAAGCTATTTTAATAAAGGGTCATAAATCAAGATAAAATTCACATTTAAAAAATTTCTTACGTGTGTTAACTTATATCAGCAAATTATATGGTTTGCTTATTTAACTCATCTGGTACAGTTTTTAAACAATTTAACTTTTTCGTGTGTCTCAATACAGTTTTGTTGCATTGCTATTTTTGTCACTCCAGGAGAATTTTAAAATGAAATATAAACATATATATTCGTAGAATTATAACAAAAAATGCAAATCTTATTTGTAACACCTGTTTAACCATATCTGCAGTTTTGGAGCTCCACTACTTAAAAAAACCACACACAAAATAGCTGTTAATTATGCCATTGTTTAAAAAAAAAAAAAAAACCACCAAACAAACCCCAAACTAGTGATATCTCATATATAGTTTCAGTTCTACTGAAAGGGAACTTATCTTTTCTTCTGGCATACCATATTGCTTGTGGTTTTGTTGTTAAAATGAAACATAAGTGTATGAAGGTATGCTTGTGTTTAATGTATTTCTAAGCTGTTTGTCTCTTAAATCTTTATTTGAACAAAATACTCCCAAAGATGAAAGCATATTTATTTTAGACCGTGCTTATGTCTAAAGGTCATCTGTGTTGGTCCCAGGATTCAAGCTGTGCATTGTTTAGTAACATATCTGCACTTCATCTAGACCTAGATACCTCCTCCTCCTGCAAACAAAGATGATGTAAGATATCTATAGGACCCTTCTGTGGTGGTGAAATAGTAGGCATGTTTCATTTATTACATCAAGGCAATCCAGGGTTTGGTGACAGTCCTGTGGATATGAAAACTGCATCTTTTTAGTTCAGTGACTGATAATCATTGGAGTGGGACGTGCTTGACATTTTATGCTCTGGATTTATGCAGAAGCTCCATGCATGACATGGTGTCATTGATTAGAAGAACAGCTCACTTTTTTCTACAGCTGCAAACTGTAAGAAAAGAGTGAGGGTGTGGGGGAAGCTGTGTGAAAAGCATTGGGCCTTGTCATGCAAATATGGGATATGAATGAATACACTTATTCAATGGCAACATCACCATTAACATTATTTCTGTCACAAAACACCTTTTTTATGGTGCCTGTCAGGAATGTATGCTGAGCAAGAACTTTATTTTTAGTATAGCTTTGTGTATTGCTTATGTCTGATCTCTCTAGGACAGCAGTTGGCTGACACTTTGTTGATGTTGCTTTAAATCTGTGCTATCTCAGTATGACGGCTTGAGGGGTTTAATTCATATCATCTTGAACTTAACCAGGAATTACATTAAAGCAGTCTTGTTTATCAGGGTTAATTTTGTTGCTGTGCATCTGCTGCTGAAAGATGTGTTAGAAAAATCGAACTCTATAGAGGATCATTTCTGTATATGCATAAAAATAATACAGCTATTAGAACTTTTGGGATTCCATAACACTTAAATGCCAAATTTAACATCAAACATAAATGAATTCTGTGGCACACTTCAATCAGCTTTGTAGGCTTTCTATGGAAGGGAAATTACTAGCCACACACAAATGCACTCCTCTTAGAACACCCATGAAAGTTCGGAAATCCCAGAATGGCTTGTCATATTTGTGTCATGGGTTGATCTTTAGACTTTTTATTTGTGTAGTACACTGTGCTGTTGCTTTAACAGACCAGGAAAATGAGCAGATATGTATAATAAAAACTCCAAGAAATGGAAAGACTAAGGAATGTTGTGGCAAAGTAGGTTAGTCCAACAGTATTTCCCTTGAAGAAAGATAGACTCAAGTCTGGTTTTAATCACAAGTGAAATTGTTTGGCGAGATTCCACTATAGTCACTTATCACAAAACTGCCACAGAATTTGGTGTGATTGGCAGTCTTTGTTCAGAAAATGCTTAGCACTGGAATAGGGCAAGTGTTTCTGGTCAGGACTGAGATGTAGCGGCAGACCTAAATGGGGAAGAATGCCCAATGTATCATAATGAGGGAGAGGAATTCACAAAATGTTGACAACTTTGAAAGGATTTGCTGTCAATTTTTTATTCATTTAGATTGATAAACAATAGAAGGAACATTCCTATTTTTGTTCTTAGTGCTTCTGATCACGCTTTGAAACAACTTACAATAACCTTTAGTCGTCAATAGGCCACCACAAAAACAGCTTTTAAGGCTTTCTGCTATGTTCCTCCACTACTCACTCTTAAATCTTTGCCTTCCCAAAGCCAGGAAAAAGAGATGGGCATTGAACTGTGCTCTGAAGGTCATCAGATTTGGGCTTTCCTGTGGAATTATTTTCAGAAATAGAAGGTTTCATTTTAAAAAATGAAGACTTACAGTTTCAATGGAAGCCAAAATATCACTCCCACCATTTAAAACGTTGTGGTCTGATTCCTGGAGGGTTTGGTGTCTTGAGGATGGAAAGAGAGCGATTGTGAGAGGAGATTGATAATTAAGTAATGTATATAGTATTAGATAGTCACTGGAGGCAACAGTGAGAAGATGCCAGGCAAGGAGCAGAAGCAGAGGGGAAAGCACAGACACCAGGGTAAGAGAGGAGATATTGTTCTGCTGCATGAGTCCAATAATGGTGGAAATAATTAAGCAATCAATTTGAAAACATGTAGAAGATAGTAAGTTGAACAGTGAGCATGGATATGTCAAGAACAAACGGTGTCAAACCAGCATAATAGCTTTATTTGACAGGGTAACAAACCTTGTGGATGTGGGGAAGCGGTAGATGTGGTGTATTTTGACTTTAGTAAGGCTTTTGATGCTGTCTCGCATGATCTTCTCATAAACAAACTAGGGAAATACAACCTAAATGGAGCTCCTATAAGGTGGGTGTACAACTGGTTGGAAAACTGTTTCCAGAGAGTAGTGATCAGTGGTTCACAGTCAAGCTGCAAGGACATATCAAGTGGGATCCTGTAGGGATCAGTTCTGGGTCTGGTTCTGTTCAATATCTTCATCAATGATTTAGATAATGGCATAGAGAGTACACATATAAAGTTTGCGGACGATACCAAGCTGGGAGGGGTTGCAAGTACTTTGGAGGATAGGATTAAAATTCAAAATGATCTGGACAAACTGGAGAAATGGTCTGAATTAAACAGGATGAAATTCAACAAGGACAAATGCAAAGAACTCCATGTAGGAAGGAACAATCAGCTGCACACATACAAAATGAGAAACGATTGCCTAGGAAGGAGTACTGCAGAAAGAGATCTGGGGGTCATAGTGCATCACAAGCTAAATATGAGTCAACGTGTAACACTGTTGCAAAAAAGCAAACATCATTCTGGGATGTATTAGCAGGAGTGTTGTAAGCAAGACATGAGAAGTACCGTATATACTAGATCATAAGCCAGTTCATTTATAAGCCAACCCCCCCCTCCCCCCCAAGCTGGATAAGTAAAAATGGAATATTTTTATGACCCATTCATAAGCCGACCCTATAATTCAGGGGTCAGCAAACTTTGGTTCCCGGGCCATCAGGATAAGCCACTGGTGGGCCAAGATGGTTTGTTTACCTTGAGCGTCTGCAGGCAGGGAGGTAAACCTAAGTAAACAAAGTGTCCTGGCACGCCAGCTGCTTACCCTGACGGTCCGGGACAGCAACTGGTGGGGAAATGTTTTCGGGGGAGAGAAGCTGAGTGTCAGGGGAGTAACCCCTGTGACCATCCCCCACATGACCACACCCCTAGCCTGGGATCCCCCCACACTCTCCCCTTCCCATTCCTTCCCACCTTATCTGGGGAGGGCCAAGGGAGGATGTCTCTGGTCTGGCTGGAGCTGCTCCGGCGGGCCGGGCGGCATGGCCACAACCTGCTCTGGGGGGTGTGGGGCTGAGCGGCACGGCTGCAGCCTGCCAGCCCCGGAGCTGCAGCTGCTTCGGAGGCTGGGGGGAGAGCAGCGTGGCCAGAAGAGGAGAGACTGGCCCCGCCTCTTCCCTTCTGGCTCTGCTGGCTGTGCTGCCTCTCCTTGCTCCCTCTGTTGGGAGGAGGGGCTGTGTCCCACCTCTCCCTCTCTATATCCATTCATAAGCCGACCCCCTTCTCTGGTGCTTCCCTTTTTTACTAAAAAAATTTGGCTTATGAACGAGTATATACGATAATTCTTCCGCTCTACTCCGTGCTGATTAGGCCTCAACTAGAGTATTGTGTCCAGTTCTGGGCACCACATTTCAGGAAAGATGTGGACATACTGGAGAAAGTCCAAAGAAGATCAACAAAAATGATTAAACGTCTAGAAAGCATGACCTATGAGGGAAGATTAAAAACATTGGGTTTGTTTAGTCTGGAGAAGAGAAGTTTGAGAGGGGACATAAGTTTTCAAGTACATAAAAGGTTGTTCCAAGGAGGAGGGAGAAAAATTGTTGTTGTTAACCTCTGAAGATAGGACAAGAAGCAATGGGCATAAATTGCAGCAAGGGCGGTCTAAGTTCGACGTTAGGAAGTTTTTTTTAACTGTCAGGGTGGTTAAGCACCGGAATAAATTGCCTAGAGAGGTTGTGGAATCTCCATCATTGAAGATTTTTAGGAGCAGGTTAGACAAACACTTATCACGGATGGTCTAGATAATATTTAGTTCTGCCATGAGATGAGGGGACTGGACTAGATGACCTCTCAAGGTCCCTTCCAGTCCTACCGGTCTATTATTCTATGATTCAGAGGTGGAGTGTAATGGAGCATGCATCATCTCTGTAGATGTCAAGTTCCAGATGTGTAGAGGGATTGGGATCCTAGTATGTGGTCCTTTCTCCATTACAAGCACAGAGAGAAATTTTTTGCCTATGAAGCAGAAAGTGAACATTGCAGAAAGAAGTGGGGAAAGAAGTCGGGACAGAGGTTACAGAATGAGGCATGTGAACAATTTTGCCCTCAGGATCAGGAGAAGCTAAAGAATCTAACAGTCATTCCTCTCTTTTTGGTGACTGGGATCATTTCCTCTTGGCCATATAAGAATCTGCTCTGGTCTCTCTTAGGTCTGGGTCTGCTCCTAAACAAATGGGAGTTGTGAAGAAGACATAGGGAGAAGGAAGACACTGGAGATGAGGGGGAGTGGGGTGGGATAAGGCTTTCTTTGGCTGTAGGAAGTCAACAGAGACCAGCCCATTTTCCTATGCTCTGTCTGGGTCCTTCTACTTCACCAACAATGTTCTGTTGGGCTCTGAGAAGAAGATACATCTATGGCTACGTAGATCTGCATGGGGGTACACAGACTCAGACATGACCAGTGAGGTGATATTATCATTATCATCATCCTCATTTTGCAGATGAAAGTGGGGCTGGGGCTTGAAGTAGTAATAAAACACCGAATACATGGTTCTTCGAGTGATTGCTCATGTGCATTTCACAATAGGTGTGCGTGCTCACCACATGCACCGGCGCCGGAATTTTTTTGCCTAGCAGTATCCGTAGGGGAGCACCCATAGCGAACCCTGGAGTGGCGCCTCCATGGCGCGGTATAAGGGGCACTGCGCGCTCCCCCCACCCTCAGTTCCTTCTTGCCACCAGTGGAGGTGCTTCAGAACTGCTTTGCTCCAGCTTTGCTGCAGGTCTTCCCCAGAACTCTTGTTCGTTCAGTGTATGGTACCTGTAGTTAGTAGCTTGATTAGTTTTAGTTTAGTTTAGTTAGTGCGCCCAGGCCGGGGCATGCTCTGCGCCCCGGGTTTTAAGTCGCGCAACACTTGTAGGCGACCGATGGCCATGAGTGATCCATACATGGACTGTTTACGCTGTTTGGGTGAAACCCATCTCAGCGATCGCTGCAAGATTTGCAAGTCATTCAAGCCTCAGCCTAAAAGAGAGAGACACGTTAGGCTACGGGCCATCCTGATGGAGTCGGTGTTGACCCCAATTCTGGAGCGCCGCTCCGAGTCAGCACTGTGTACTGCAGTGTCAGTGCGCGGTGATCCCATGGCGCCATCTACCAGTCAGCACTGCTCCCCGTCCACGGGGCATGCCAAGGAGGCTAAGAAGAGGCCTCCTCTGCCGCGGCACCGGAACAAGACGGGGGGAGAGGCTAGACCCATGTTGGGCAGTCCTCGGTCCCCATCAACCTCTAGGACTCCAACTCAGGTCGAGCGGAGTAGCCCGGCCCATTCGGAGCAGGCACCCCCGGATACCCAGATGCCCTCGATGCTGGAGGCCCTGCAAGTGGCACGGGACGTTATGTCCATGCCGGTACCAGGAGCACTGCCAGTGTTGGCCCCGCAGTCCAGGGGCAAGCCGCCGCTGGGATCTCCGCAGTCGCCTCCGTCTCGGTACCAGTCACGGTCGAGGGAATGTTCCCAACGCCGTTCACCACTCAGCGACCGTCCCATGCATAGTTCATGCAGGTTGCTGTTGACCCCCATCAAGTTGTCTGGCTGGGTTCTGACTGACAGAGACTCCAGGCACTGCTCCACCTCGAAGAGTGGACACCGATAGGATTGAGGCAGACCCCGCCAAAGGTCCTCATTTCGGAGGGGCTATCGTAACCAGTCGTGACGCGAACGTCGATGCCGTTCCCGTTTGTCATCTTGCTCCAGGATCCCACCACGGCACCGCTCCTGCAGCCCTGGGCGTCGATCGCTGTCGCCTCGCCGTCGCGGATCTGCCCACTGGAGCTGATTGTGGAGCAGTTACTACCGGCTTTACCGTTCCTCCACGTCAGGCCTGTTGTTAAACGACACCAAGTCCACATTAGTCCCGGTTCAATGCATAGAGTTTATCAGGGCAGTTCTGGACACCACATCGGCCAGAGCCTCCCTCCCCCCGGACAGGTTCGAGACCCTGAAAGGGCTCATCGACACAGTCACAAGGTTTTCAGTGATAATAGCCAGAGTGTCTCTCTAGCTCTTGGGTCACATGTCAGTGTGCACATATGTGGTTCGTCATACCAGACTCAGGATGAGGCGCCTCCAACTCTGGTTGGCCTTGGTGTTCTCCCAGGCCAGAGATAGGATGGACAAGGTCCTCACTGCCCGAACAGGTGATCGCCTCCCTTCGATGATGGTCCTCCCCGAGGAACATGCTCTGAGGAGTCCCGTTCAGAGGCAGGCCCCCATCGATGGAACTGGTGTCCGATGCATTGGACCTGGGGTGGGGAGCCCATGTGGGAGACGTTCAGACCCAAGGTCTGTGGTCGGCACAGGACCTGGCCCGCCACATAAACGTCAAGGAGCTCAGGGCAGTCCGGCTGGCGTGCGTGACCTTCTGCTCGCACCTGGAGGGCAGGGTGGTCAGGGTTCTCACGGACAACATGACCTCGATGTTTTACATCAACAGGCAAGGCGGGGCCTGATCTTCTGCCCTCTGCCTGGAAGCCCTCAATCTGTGGAACTTCTGTATAGCCCACGACATTTGCCTACAGGTCTACCACCTACCAGGCGCCCGTAACTTGAGGGCAGATCGCTTGAGCAGTGACTTCTCCTCTCATCACGAGTGGTCTCTTCACCTAGAGGTGGTGCACAGACTTTTCCAAGAGTGGGGAACTCCCCAGGTGGACCTGTTTGTGACTCGACAGCACCGTTGCTGTACCCAGTTCTGCTCTGGGGGGGTGGAGGGGCTGAGACGGTGCGCTATCTCCAATGCCTTCCCCCTATCCTGGTCAGGCCAGTTGCTCTATGCCTTCCCCCCGTTCCCACTGATTGGCAAGGTCCTGGAAAAGATAAAGACGGACAGGGCCCGGATCCTCCTGATTTGCCCCAGTGTGGCCCAGGCAGCATTCGTACGGGACCCTCACGAGCCTGGCAGTCACCCCGCCGCGGCCGTTACCATCCCATCTGGACCTGCTCTCCCAGGACCAGGGCCACCGCCTCCACCCCAACCTAGCAGCACTCCACCTCACAGCATGGCTGCTAAATGGTTAGGCCAGGAGGAAAGGACGTGCTCGGAAGGGGTTCAGCATGTCCTCTTGGAAAGCAGGCGGCCCTCCACGTGCCAAGCCTACTTGGCAAAGTGGTCTCAGTTTTCCCGATGAGCGGCTGAGAGGGGCATCTCCCCCTTGGCTGCCCCGATGCAGCTCATTTTGGACTACCTCTTTCACCTTAGAGCCCAAGGCCTGGCGCCCTCATCCGTCAAGGTGCACTTGGTGGCCATATCGGCGTTCCACCTGCTGGTGCAGGGGCACACGGTATTCTCCCATGCCATGACTAGCCGATTCCTTAAGGGATTGTATCGTCTCTTCCTGTACGTTAGGCCCCCAATCCTGCAGTGGGACCTGAACTTGGTGCTGGCCCAGGTGACGGGTGCCCCATTTGAGCCGCTAGCTATGTGCTCCTGGTCGTACCTCTTGTGGAAGGTAGCCTTCCTGGTAGCGATCACATCAGCTAGGCGGGTCTCGGAACTGAACTCCGAGCCCCTGTACATGGTGTTCCATAAGGATAAGGTCCAGCTCCGCCCACATCCTTCATTTCTCCCGAAGATGGTCTCCGCCTACCACATGGGTCAGAACATTTTCCTGCTGGTCCTCTGCCCCAAGCCCAATGCGTCCAGTGAGGAGCGCCACCTCCACATGCTGGATGTGAGACAGGCTCTGGCTTTTTACCTGGAGCCGACTCAGCCGTTCAGGAAGTCTTCGCAGCTGTTCATCACCTTGGCCGAATGCATGAGGGGTCGGCTGATTTCCACTCAGCAGCTCTCCAACTGGATCACCTTGTGCATCCGTACCTGTTATGACCTGGTGGGAATCCCTCCGCCATCAATCGTCGGCTGCCTTTTTAGCCCATGTCCCCATTCAGGACATTTGCAGGGCTGCCATGTGGTCTTCAGTTTACAAGTTCACCTCGCATTATGCGATCGTCTCCCAGACCAGGGATGACACTGGGTTCAGCAGAGCTGTGCTCTGTCCCGAGAGTCTGTGAACTCCTTTCCACCTCCAACAGATATAGCTTGGAATCATCTATTGTGGAATACACCTGAGAAATCACTCGAAGAAGAGAAGACAGTTACCTTTTCCGTAACTGGTGTTCTTCAAGATGTTTCTCATGTCTATTCCACATCCCGCCATCCTTCCCCTCTGTTGGAGTTGTCTGGCAAGAAGGAACCGAGGGTGTGGGGAGCGCACAGCTCCCCTTAAACCGCACCGTGGAGGCGCCACTCCAGGGGTCGCTAGGAGCGCTCCTCTACGGGTACTGCTAGGGGAAAAACTTCTGACACTGGTGCACGTGGCGAGCACACACACCTATTGTGGAATAGACATGAGCAACACATCTCGAAGAACACCAGTTACGGAAAAGGTAACTGTCTTTTTCCATTTTTTCCATCATCAGCAACCCTGCTATAAAAATTGTTCCAATGCCTCTGGACAGATAGGAAAACTGAAGCACAGAGGGTGTGATTGCCCAGTTTATACAGTGAGAGTAGAAATATTAAAATCACATGTGTGGCTTAGGACCATAAGTGCCACTGAATGGCAATGGGTGCTGTGCTCAAAGGTCACGAAGGCATTTTTTGACAATTTCACACTGAGTAATTGACAGAGCTGGGAATATTACCCAGGTGTCCTGCTTCTCACGCCTGTGCTCTAACTGTTAGTTATATGCTTCCTTCCAGTCCTCCTTGTGTAAGTGAGGAACCACGGGATCAGAAGGGGGCACTTGATAAAACCATTCATAATATTTTTGTCAAAATATTGCAGATTGTGAGGGAGTGCATGGTCTGAGTAGTAGTGTAATACAACTCCCAGATCTCTAAAACACTAATCTGTGGTGTTTTTCATTCAGTCAGTCTGAAGAGTACAGTGACAGTCTTTGACTGGCAAATCATTTTATCGGAGATGCAAACAACTGCCCTGTAAAATACTGTGGCAGCACCTCTCCCCACCCCCTGCCGTGCCCCTTTTCCCCCTGTGCCCTGGTGCTTTTCCTGGTTTTAGTCCTTTAAAAATGTTGAGTGGCATTTTAACTTTTTTCTATTTTTTGCTTTTTTACTCTCATGAATTGGTGTTAGTCTGCATCATAGATGGAACTGCAAAAACTAGTGGTCTGATTATTACTGCATTTCTGTTGATTAACTGAGAATTTTACATTCAAATTTTGCATTTCTTATAAATCCTGTTAGGCAGCTAACTTCTCTGCATGATTTCCCTTCAGTAATTAAATCTAGTATTTCTAGCTGCTGTAAAATTTGTTGCCCTTTTCTGTTCAGTTATGTTTCCTCATGCGTAAAACGTAGACTTCCTCACAGTTTTAATTCTTCTTCAGTACCAATTTATAGGACATAGTTTAGCTGTAATAAACTGTGAATGTTTTACTTTATGGTTCATGCTGAAATACGAACCTTAATGTTAATATGAATAGTATCTTGGCTGAAGTAAGATGCAAAGCTAGCCTGTTTGGCTTTCTTCTGGTAATTTTGATATTTTGTTTTTGTTTTGGCAGAAAACTAAATTTGGTAGTTCTGATGATTCACAATCTTAAGTATGCACCACCCTTTGCCCTATTCATGTAGCTAAGCATGAAATGTAATAAAGGATGTTCTTTTGTAACAAGGGAAATAACCAAAGGGAATTGGAAGCCAAGGAGAATAGCCTTAATTCAATGGGTATCAAGGAGCCCTAGAAGGATATTTGTGAATCTTTTTCACTTGTTTCAAGTTTCATTTTTTTGTGTCTTGGTACATCTGGCAGGTATTTATAGCAATTGGTGATCTACATACACAACATTCACCTTTTTTGGGTTGGGCGAAAGGGAGTTTATTCTAATTATATAGCTATATTCTCCATTTAATTTCCAAGGTTAATTTTTAAAATGAAAGTTGCTTTATTATAGAATTTTTATATCAAGCTGACACTTTGAAGTGAAGGTTTGCTTGTCTTTGCAGCATCCTGGCGTGCAAGGGTCTTCAGTACACTAAATGATAGTGACCAGATTGGTAGAAATAAAGTATTTAGTAATACTTTTAACTAACTAGATATTCTGAACAGTAGTGTGGGGTCTTATCTATTTGCAGGTCCAGTTTGAATAAAGATTTTGTAGTACTTGACACCAAACTGTCATACTCCTTTATGTTGCCACATTGTGTTATTGCAGAATGTAGTTTGCTGGCAATAGGACATGTTGTCACACCCAAAAGTATGACATCACACCTTTCACTGTGAATCAACTTAATTCCATCTCAAATTTACAGCTTTAAATAAATAAATGATATGTTTTGCACTGGGTAGCTTAAGCATTATAGCTCCATCTGTCAGAAGAAGGAGGAAGAAAGTATTTTGACTCTGTTTCTTAATGTTTTATTTTAGATGTTACATTAAAATAAAGTAGAAACCATTCTGGTGACGTTCTCAACTTGGGAGCATTTTCTTCTGGAGACTCAACATGCTAAGTATTGTGCTGCTGCAGTATGTTGGAGAGCCCCAGATTGATGATTTGGGTTTGTTTTCTCAAGGTGACAGAGGCTTACTCTAAGTCTCATCTGACAGTAAAAAAAAATCCCAAAGTGAGAGATCCTGTTGCACATTGAAAAATATTTTTAGTTGGTGTTCGCAGCTAGAAAAGTGCCATAGCTGTACCTGTGCACTGGGAAGTCATGATGTCAGAGGGATAAAAATAGTATCCTGATATGCAAGAGTGGATTACTCTTTTAATGGCCAGGAAGAGAAGGGGGGGAAAGCTCACACAGGGATGCTTCGGTGAGGGGCTTCCCTACCTCTCTGTTTTCCCCCCCTAGTTTTCCTTACTTCGTAAAATTTCTCAGAGCTGCGTTTCTAAGGGTAATCAAAGTTGTGACTTGGCTTCAGGTGCAGCATGATACTACAGCAGGAACTTTTTCTTGTAACCACCTTCTCCTGCTGTATGAGCCCCTTTGGAAAGAACAGTAATGGCGATCTCTCTAATAATTTGTGGTTGCCATTATCTGGCAAACTGTGAAAAAGGGTTATCTGAATTATATGAAAAGATGTTCCCACATTTCTTTTTTTTTTTGAAAGGTGAAACTTAAACATGTTGTTATTGCTTGAAATGAATACAATCTGCATATTTATTTAGTTAGAAAGAAACTTCTACAATTCAGACTTGCTTGAGAACTTATTGTGAAACATTTAGGACTGATCAGCCATTGCCAATTAGATTTCAGGAGTGGCAAAATAGTCTTCTAAAATATGGACATTTTCAAAGAACAATTAGATAAACACTTTGAAGAGTGGATGGAAGTGATCACGTAAATAAAATGTAGTTTGTATTTTATGCTTATAAGAAGCACATGAAATCTTTTTCAGAAGAAAAGGCAATATGCCGCGTTTATTGACGATACAATTAGCATATGCATTTAGTCACACAGACACTGTCCCGCCAGTCGATGTTATAGTTACCAGTCCAGAGTCCGGATCAATCTAGTGGCTAGCTAGGTTGATCACGGGTAGGTAGGAGCCGGGTTCTGTCGGTCAAGACACGATCTCCGGGGAAGTCTTGGCAGGCCGAACCCAAAGTTTCATGGCAAGGCACCCTGTTTATATAGTGATTTTTTTTCTTTGGAACCACTGAGTTTTGCACCATCATGCTGTAATTAATTGTTGTTTGACGAGTGCTTTTTTTTTTTTTTAAATTGTGGCAGGATATGGTCTAATCATACATTCATACATTTAATACATGCTACATTATCTTATTATTTTTTTATTTTTTATTCTAAATTATACAAAATACAAATATAAAATCCTACTACTACATGTATGCATTTCCCCTTCCAAAAAGATATGAAAACATACTGTAATACATACCAGCCAAAAACCACCACCTGCCCCTCCAAATCACATTGCATATGTAAATGAAGCATGCTGTGGATGATAAAAATGTGGCAGGCTGCTGAGTAAAGTCCTGGTAGACATTCAACAGTCATTGTAAAACACTAAACAAATATTTCTATCAGAATGACTAGGTTTTAGAATGCCTGTGTAAACAGGCAAAAATTATTATATGATTGTTTTATTTCCAATGTGTTAAAAAACATCTCTTACAGTATTGGGGAGGAGATTTGTTTATTTGATTGCTGTATCTTATACACACAGATATGATATGCCTACATCTCTTTTTGCTCCCAGTCATATGAGGACTCCATGAATAATCACAGTCTACAAAAAGAACAGGAGTACTTGTGGCACCTTAGAGACTAACAAATTTATTTGAGCATAAGCTTTCGTGGGCTACAGCCCACTTCTTCAGATGCATAGAATGGAACACATAGAAAGAAGATATTTATACATACAGAGAACATGAAAAGGTGGAAGTAGCCATACCAACTGTAAGAGGCCAATCAATTGAGATGAGCTATCATCAGCAGGAGAAAAAAAACCTTTGAAGTGATAATCGAGATGACCCATAGAAGGTGTGAGGATATGTAACATAGGGAAATAGATTCAATTAGTGTAATGACCCAACCATTCCCAGTCTCTGTTTAGACCTAAGTTAATTGTATCTAATTTGCATATTAATTCAAGTTCAGCAGTCTCTCTTTGGAGTCTGTTTTTGAAGTTTTTTTTGGTTGCAAAATTGCCACCTTCAAGTCTGTCACTGTGTGGTTAGAGAGGTTGAAGTGTTCTCCCACTGGTTTTTGAATGTTATGATCCCTGATGTCAGATTTGTGTCCATTTATTCTTTTGCATAGAGACTGTCCAGTTTGGCCAGTGTAGAGGGGCATTGCTGGCACATGATGGCATATATCACATTGGTAGATGTGCAGGTGAATGAGCCCCTGATAGCGTGGCTGATGTGGTTAGGTCCTATGATGGTGTCACTTGAATAGATATGTGGACAGAGTTGGCATCGGGCTTTGTTACAAGGATAGGTTCCTGGGTTAGTGTTTATGTTGTATGGTGTGCGGTTGCTGGTGAGTATTTGCTTCAGGTTGGGGGGCTGTCTGTAAGCGAGGACTGGTCTGTCTCCCAAGATCTGTCTACAGTCTACAGTTTTTCTAACCTTTTCCACACTAAGGTATTAACAACTAGTGATTTTCAACAAATATTATTGGTAAGCTAAAGAGAGCTCTTTCTACCTTGCTTGATGAGAAGATGGGGACGTGCAGGTTATGCTCAAAGATGTACTGTGCAGTAATTAATGATGGCCCTTTGTCATTTAGGACAGTGTGAGCTAGAAGACCTTAAAAATCTGTGCTGGAAGAAATCCAAATTCTGTAACCCTTGGTCCTTTAAATGTTGTCTCTGTGTTTCAATAACACTCAAGTTGAGATGGTGTTAGATACAGGGACTTTGTCGATAAAGGGATTTTCCTGAGGTTGATATGAGGTACTCACCCAGGGGATGAAAGTGTCCCATCCCTCTTCAGTGCTCTCAGCCTTGCTGCTAGACCAGGGAATAAGCAACAATCTTGGGACTTTGAACTCTGATCTCTCTTGTGCCCGTGCATCCAGAATAGAATCCATAATCAAAAAGCTAATTATTACTTAGTTGTTTTAACCAACAGCAGTGTACTGGCTACTATACAAGACACAGAATAAGGCTTGATGCTTTTCCAGAAGATTTTACAATATAAATAGGCTAATACAATCTAAATAGTACATTTTATGTACTGATCTAGATTCATCCTGTTATCAGATAGAAAAGCAGTGCTGTTGACATTTGTTTTTTTAATCGTTTCTTTATTTTAATTCCAAATTGTGGTTTGTATAACTTTGTTTCATTGTCACCATTTAAAACCCCTCATTCTCATTAGAATTTTCATTAAGAAGTAAATAAAGGGTAAAATGACAAATCAGATAGCCAATGAATATTGTTTGAAAGAATAGTGGGCTTTCCTCACAGATAAAGCAAAAGTTGAATGCCTGAGTTATTTTATTTAATGTCCCTTTAGAGTATCCTGAAGTTCTCTTGCCATTGGTATCAGTATTGGTTGTGTTGGTAAACGATCAATTTTCAGAGTCCTTTTATTTGGAACAACGTCTTCTGTGTGTTAATGTGAGTTATCTTTGTGAGTGAAAATATTAGGAGTATAACTACTACAAGGATCTAAGAATTGAAAGTTTACTCTTACGTTAATGTGTGGAGGATTTAGGTCTTGCTAAAGTCAACAGTCATTTCTTTCATGAACTCTGACTTTTGTGATGGGGCTAATGTAGACCCTCAAATAGTCAAAATGTGCATCATTTAGCTTGCGGTATCTGAAACAGGGTCTGTTTGTTGCTGGATATAGAAAAAGTTTGACTGAACTGTCAATGGTGTGTATACACCTCTACCCCGATATAACGCGACCCGATATAACACGAATTCGGATATAACGTGGTAAAGCAGCGCTCAGGGGGGCGGGGCTGCGCACTCCGGCGGATCAAAGCAAGTTCAATATAACGCGGTTTCACCTATAACGCGGTAAGATTTTTTGGCTCCCGAGGACAGCGTAATATCAAGGTAGAGGTGTACCTTCATTTTGCCTAGGGCAACAGAAACTCTCTCGGTACTGATGGTAACAAAATCCATTCAGAGGATTGAGAGAGACGATTAATTATTTTCCCCGTCTCACAATGAAACAAGCTGCTGTTATCTTCCATAAATATTTAGAGACCTGATAATATGAAAACTGTCAGTTGCCCCGAAAGAATGCTTGCTTAAAAAAATAGATGTTCCCAACAGAAATCTTGGTAATCTTACCTGTTTATGCAAAACAAATAATTAGCATTTACCTTGTTTATAATGTGTGTATGAGTGTTTGTGGTAATTTATACAGGAAAGGGTCATTTAGGATCATATGTTCTGGCTTTAATACATATATTGCATATTTATAGTGTTAATGTATTTAAGATCTTACTGTACTTGATTTGGCGTTTTCAATCTAAAAAACATTTGGACAGTGGTGGGCAGTACTTATTTCCCTCTTTAATGAGGCTTTTTTGGTATATGAGCCTTGAAGACAAGTCAATGTAAAGAGTAGAAATCCTTCATGGATAGCTAAATAGTTTAAGTATAGATTGCTTTGACCTGAACAAGGCAGGTACATTACATTACTTGAATGATAAATAAAAAATCATGACTGGTAGTGGCCAGGCAGTTTAATGACAACAGAAGAGATCTGAATTTGAATCCTTGGGTCCTGCTTGTCTAGGAAAGAAGGAGAAATGTTTTATATTTTCCGTGAGCGACTCTCTCTCTATTGAGGTAGTGATCATTGTTGCCCATTTGTAGTGGGAGCTATGCCCAGGCTCTTACGATACAAGGATGGATCAGCTAAAACTGGATCACTTTGGGGGACAGTATTGTGTGGAAGGATAACAAAGAAAAGAAATGGGGGATATAATTCAATCTAATCAACAGTACAACCCTTGTTTGCCTTACAACGGTTAACTGAAACTCCTGGCTAACCAAAGTATGCATCTCAACTGTGGAGAGATAACACACACCTGCAGTACTGCCAGCTAACATGGCCTCTCTTAAACTGGCTAGTTGGCAGAGCCAGTGACATAAACTTCATTGTGCAATGGGGATATGGACCTGGGGAGATATCCTAACCCCTTCTATGACTCCTTTATGCTGTATTCTTGGTAGCTTATAATGCTTCCCTGTGCCATTGTAATGATTTAGGTTTGATAAACAGGTCCTTACACACAGAGTCTTGCTCGAAAAGTTGAATTTCTCAACATGGGCCCACAAGGGTGACACAGGATATTACAATGTAAAATAAGAAAAAAGTGTCAAAGCATATTGAGAACTTCTTGGGATGAGTACATACATAGGGCTATAGACGTGCATAGTGCTTTACAATGCAGATAAAGATGGAGTCCCTGCTGCAAAGAGGTTTACAGTTAAGGCTAGAAGAGCAGGAGGAGATTAAAACCGAGTGGGGCAGGAGAAGGGAAAGCCGAGGATGAGGGTAGTATGTTTGGGAAGGCAAATGCATATATCTTAAGAACAAGGCTTTTTTAAATGTAGAGGATATTGTTTGTCACATTGAAGAAGTGAGTTTTGAGGTGTTAATAACCCTTACTTCACTTATTGTTTATAATAGGAATTTAAGGTCCCAAAAATATGTCTCTTATTATCCACTGAAGTCTAACTGTATTTGGCACTGCTGTTAATACATTTAAATTTTAACAGTAAATAATAGTCAGATCTAAAGGATTTCATTTTTTTTTCAATTGTATTCTCATTATATTTTGGGGAATGCTTTTCTTCTTTCCATGTTTGATATTAGAGTAGAGTTTTGTAATACAGATGTGTAATTTTAAAAAATATACAAGCCAGACATCCCTTTCCAAAATGATTAAGTATATTTTTATAAAAGTCATTTGCTGTTTTAGTTGATCATCAATATATTTTTGTACTCTTAAAAATCACTTTGAGATATAAAAAGAGAACTGAAGAAAGGAATAAAGCTAAATAAGAATAGAATTTTTTTTCTGTTGACATTAATCTGTATAAATAAGATTTACTTTCTTTGAATGTGAAAGCGTAAACATCAAAACCATTTTGAAACAAACTTTGGAAATAAAACACGAAAGGACAGTTTAGTTCATGCAAATCTGTAGAAACGTTAAACAGTGCTATGGCAAGATTTTGCCATCAATTTTGCTAAAAATAATATGGTTAATTAAGCATTTTTAATAGCATAGTTTTCAGATGCAACATTTTCAACTGGTCTTCATAATTCCAGAATTAGTGGAAACATATATGTCTTTAGATTCTTCCATCAAAGCATGAGGAAGTGAATTATTGAAAAGATAAAAATAAATTTGTTTGCTTTCTGTCAGAGTTCATATCCACAGCCAACCTTGATAGAAGACCAGAATGATTTAGACAAGTTTGCTTTGGAGATTCATAACATATGCTTGCTGGACAGAATTGAGTTATCTCTGCTCTGGAGAGTAAGTTATTGTAGCAGGAGCTGACAGAGATGAAGATAACTGAGGGAAATTCAATTACCTTTTAGTGTTTTCCTTCTAATAGGATTCTTAATGTGAAAAAGATCCTTAGATGATGCGCCTCTGTTGCTTTGTGAGATCTGCTATGATACCTGCATCCAGAATAAAGTGAACTCTCCTTTCCAGGCCTTCATTAGGGATGAAATATGCAGCTGTTTGTTAAATGTGGTGTTAGATTGAGAGGTTTTGATCCAGCATATTGTCACATCTGGTCCAGATGCATTTGGCAGCCATTGAGGAGCTTTATCTATTTATTGCAATACAGTTTTCTTTTTTGAAAGTGTTATGTTTATATGAAAGGCTTATTAAAGAAAGCTGACACAAAAATATAAAGTATTTTTCTATCAGTAGTTGTATCTTTTCCTCTTTGCTTCCTTCTGTGCATTTAATCACTATCTTGTTTGAATTTTCCTAGCTAATTAACACTCTTCAACTGCAAATGCTGCTTATGACAGTGTGATCAGCTGACTTAATGCTACTGGGGCCTGGGCACCCTGTTCAGCTGTAGTTACATTTCCTATAACACTCAGCAGCTCTGTGGTGTGTATGAACATTCTCCCAAATGTTAAGCTACTTGCTAGCTGGGATTTTAGAATCCTTAACCTCCTTAATTCAGCTTAAGGGTTTTTCAACTCTTCTCCTTTCTGAGGTACAAATAGCTGCTAAATAAACGTGTGTGTGTGTTTTAACAGTTGGTCACATGAAGTAGATTATCTTGTTTGAATACTTTCCGTCTCCTAACAAGATACACCTCTACCCTGATATAACGCTGTTCTCGGGAGCCAAAAAATCTTACAGCGTTATATCGAACTTGCTTTGATCCACCGGTGTGCACAGCCCCCCCCTCCCCCCGGAGCGCTGCTTTACCATGTTATATCCAAATTTGTGTTATATCAGGTCGCGTTATATCGGGATAGAGGTGTACTATGTAAAATAAACATATAAGCAATATATGTGTGGATTTTATTTTTAAAACTTTCAGCCTTGCCAACTTTCCTCTCTATTTCCTCATCCTTCATTTGGCAAACTCATTGCAAGCACTTGAGCACTTATATTCCATGCCCTCTCTGTGACTCACTGGATGGAAGAGGGAGTAAACTCCCTCAGAATTAGAGATTGAACTCCACTCCAAAACCACACTAACATGGCTCCTGTAGCCCTAAAGTGCCTGATTTGTCCAAGATTGCATTGAAAATATGGAAATGGTATGAAAAAGCTGATATTCACTTAGAAATTTTGCCTTGTTCTACTGAGACTTGTCTGTATGAAGGAACAGATACAACATTTTTTATCAACTTCACTGTAATCAAATTATCATGAGCATAGATAGTCTGATCTTACAACTAATGCAGTCTCCTTCCAGATGTTACGTTACTTAAGCATAACAAAGCTTGATTCATCCAGGCTATTACCAATGCTTATGGAGGCTGTTTTTGAAAATCAAATTAATTTACATGGAGGCATAGCAGGGAGAACTCAAAAATAAAAATTAGAGTCAGAAAAAGCATAGTTCATGTTAAGACACTGTATCTTAGAACCTATTAACACAGTACCTGGGCAATGAATACAAAATTAAGGATCACAGAATTTCATCTGCAAAGGATAGGGGCAATCGAGCCTGTCCCTGAAAGCTAAAATTGCTCAGGACTCTATTTCATTTGCTTATCAGAAATATGTATAATGGGTTGTGGAGCGTCTTAGTCCTCATGAGGCTGAACAAACTGAAATTCAGGATGGAGATTCAAGCTTCCACTATTGCTTCAACCTCTCTTGGAGACTTAAGACTGGTGGACATGGTAATTGCCTGTGCCAGTACAAAATGTTATCTCTTCAATCTTCTTGTTGTCCATCCTTTCTCCCCAGTGTGTTCATAATGCTATATGTTCATAATGTACATTCAAGATGGGCACAAAGCCAGCATCCAGTCAATGCAGAAAAGACTTAGTGAGACCAGGCATTTATTTCCAAGGTGTTTCAGAACCAGAATGTCTTCTGTTTATCAGCGGCTGCTGTGTCCTTCGGTCTCATGCACGGAGATTATGACATGAGGAAGAGCACATGAGAGAGAGTTTTAGGGACTTCTCTTAAAAATCTGTAACTACTCCTCCAAAAATGCAAAGCAATGTGAAGAAATTATCAAGAGTGATTGAGTCCATTCATGAAAATAAGAAGCCGATGTGAGGCCAGGGTTATCTCCTCACCCGGGATACCACAATGCACAAGGAATGTGGTGTGGGTCAGAGTTTCCAGGTTATATCTCATTTTAGAAGGCATGAACCTTATTTTATGACTTGTACTCCAGAAACATTTGTTAAAATTATAAACTCTTCCTTCAATACGTGATAGAAGACTGTTTGTTTCTTCATTCATTTTGCCTCAAACCCAGGCATTCATTCAGAAAGTGGAGCATGGCACATTCTGGAAGAGAAAAGTTCTGCCAAGATTTACTTTAACAGAACCAGCTACTTCAGGAAAACACTCTTGTTTCTTTTCACCCTATGCACCTGGCCTCTGGAAAACCAGGGCAGAGGGAGGGTGGGTGGGGATTGTTTTAACAGCCCTAGATTGGTTGTGCAGGGTCAGGTGTCAAGAGCTGCTCCTTTTGTCTAGGAGAGGTCTGTCTGTCCCTTGTTTTGGACAGGTTGTCCCAGGATTCTATTTCTCTTTGATCCCCAGCACAATCTGTGGCTATTTCATGGAAGATAAACATCTGCAGAGACAGAGTCAGGTGGAAACCTCTTATCGCTACCAGAAAATAAAGCTTTTAATCTGAATTAATTTATTGGGGTAGAGGTAAACACATATATGAGAGAATCCTGCTTCACCCTAAGGATACTGGATATTTCCTGCATGAAATTAATAGGGGTGCCACAGTGAGCACTTTCAGAGGGCCAAGCAGTGGTGCTGGGTGTGATCAGGGGTCAGTAAAAGCTCCAGTGGAGTTAATATTAAATTTTTCAAGGTGGTGAAAATATGTAGTGCAGAAGATGGTCTCTGTCACTCTAAAAGTCAGTGGACTCCATATAGAAGTTGGCTACCGCAGTCCAAGGGTCCATCTTGTTAGGTATTCTGTCTCCAACATTGAGTATTACAAGTCCCTTCTTTAGGGAGACAAATTAAAATAATATAGAAAAACAATATGCTAGATTGTAGAGGTTACAATATAATATTACAGAGATTATATATGACAATGTGCTATAAAGATTTTATTGTCATAAATTTAGGCTGGCCACATTAATCATGCATGACAAGCTATTGGAGAGTTACTCAATCATCCCAGATAAATGCCACTAAAATATTCATACCACACCATTGTCCCTGGTACATACTTTACAGAAATTTTCCAAAATTACTGTTTCTAAAATGTTGTTGTTTGTCATATCTATATACCTATGATTTCAGGTTTCCTCAGTAATCCTGAGTCCAACTGCAGAGGCATTCAAGACAGGAAAAATTGAAACTTAATACACTTTAGAAACCTCTAAAAATAGCATTTACATACCGTCTGTAGTCCAGTATCTTGTGATTTGTCAGGCTAGCAATGAACCTTTATGAGGGGGCGGGGGGAGAGGGAGATCCTGACCTTTTTTTTTTTTTTTTTTTTCAAAATACAGGAGTTAAACCAGTTGCAGGGCTGAACATTACTGGGCATTGGACCAACCTAATTTTTCAGAGAAATTCCGTATTTTCAGTGAGATGGAGAGAGGAACATTTCTCAGGCAGATTGTTTTTAAATTATAGCTGTTTGGAGCAACTCAAGGTTTGGAACACTAGAAATAGCCAGAGCCTGCTTATTGTGCAGTGTGTAGATGTAACTGTTAAAAGTACTATGATAAATTGCATTATTGTAAAGCACTGTGGTAGATCAGAGATATCGTGTGTGTGTGTGTGTGTGTATTCATATTCTAAACAAAATATTTTACATCCATTTCCCACATGCATGCCAGAAGATGGTAATCAAGGCTGCTCACAGTACTTTCTAGTAACAATAACCTTAGCCTGTGATCTGCGCACATGAAATCTCAGCTTCTTTGTGAGCTATACAGAGAGTTCCCATCCTGCTTGGCTGTTGATTCTAACACTTGAAAACTGGATCTTAATGATGTTTTAAATTCATTTATTTTAAATTTAGGGACAATTACTCAAATCTAATTGTGCAGAATTATACAGTTTTATGTAGGTAATTCTTCTTCCCATACCTTTGTGCAGAAATTCATAAGAGCAGCTGAACACCTGCTAACAATGAAGGTCCTAGCCAGTGGAAGTGTGAAATAACATTTCCACAAAAAACATTCCACTGACAAGAATCTGAGCTTTAATTTTAATGCAGTTATCAGTAGCTCTGATACTCAATATTAGCAACTTCCCATTTTAAAGAGCTCATGGAGTGGATTTAATATATGTCTGTTCCCATCCTCATGCAAATGATTACACTTTAAAAGAGTTTACAGATTTTGAAAATAGGTTTTGCAAAGCAATTCTGGTTGCTATACTTATGGCTACATATAGTGCTACCCATGTCTGAATAAAACATTTAAGGCAGTTAAATAGTTTGATGTAGGAGACTATTACAGTAATGTAGTTATATTGTCTAAACCAGGTGGTTTAAAGCTTAAACTGTTGGACTATTCACATTCCATCAGCGTTTGACCCCTTTTTCCCACACTCCCAGATAAAGGATCCATTTATGGTGGTTTGAAATAGTATTTTAAATCTGAACCATTCTCACTTCACGTACAGAGCCTGTTGCTTTTTGGCCCTTAGAGTAATGAAAATGTTTCACACAATGTGTATGTTAAGGTGTGTACTGGCAATATTTATTACATTGATATTTTAAATTAAAAAAAAAACTATCACGTTTTAGGCCAAAAAATAGATTTTTAAAGGATTTTAGAAGACCTTATATGAATGCAAATGTGTTAATTTTTTAAAAATTGCTTAACTATTTCTCTGAAGTCTGAAAACCAAAAACAATATTGTGCAAGTGTATGAGACCCATAAACAAAATTAACTAGAATCAAGAGGGAAACCGAATAGTTAAGATTCACACTCTAGCTAGAATGAAATGTAAAAGGTAGACTATTACCACAAATAATGAAATGTATATTAGAATGTTCAAGCATTTCACTTTTAATAGTTTGAGGTGATAGCAAATTTAGCTGTAAGGCTTTTAAGTTATATTATAGGTTATGTCTTGATTGTGACATTTAAGTTTTAAAATACATGGCTGGGAACGTCATTGAGGACTCTTACTGAAAACTAACCGTTCTGGCCTTCTGTAACCTTCCTTCCCATTTGCTTCTTGGGATTTTTCCCTTTTCAGCCATGTTTTCTTCTTTCTCCTCTTAAATCAAAACCATTAATTTTTTTAATACTTTGTTCATACAAACACTAAATATCTCCAGTACTTTTGTTTATCATTAGACTCAAAGCAAGCAAGGAGTGAGAGTCAGACAATAACAGATCAACACAGCTGAGAATCTTAAATTTTAGATGGACCTTTGAATACAATCCTATATAATCCGTTATCTTTTTTTTATTCCCCTCAGAGGTTCCTGACGGTCATTTGAAAGTCCCTCTGACAGAAAATCAAAGCCCGTAATGCTATTTCAAATATAAAAGTGTTGTAACTAATTGAAACCTTTGCCCAGATGCTGCTAGACACATGGACTCATCATAGTGGAAATTGTGAAGCAATGTTTCTAAATGTAGTGATGACAGCAAATACAATGTTTGTCCTGTTTAGCCCTCTGCATTAGTAACTTTGCATTGCAAGTACCAGTGAGGGCAGCCAGAGCTTCAAGTTAGAGAGGGCTTAAAAGGCCACAAACTAATTAAGGTAAAACCAACTAAATGAAACCCTTATGACAATGTAACGGACTGTAACCAGCTGGTGAAGGGCAGATGACAGTTATTCCTTGTACCATCTATAACCATTCTGATATTCATAGCATTCAATTTCCTGGTTTACCCCATTATTAATGTCTGTCCAATCCTAAATAGAATTGTAGTCCCATGCAAAGTACTATGCAGGGATATTATCAAGTATCACACAGAAATAGAATACTTATATTGCTCCGTCTTCCATTGGTTGATTCCTGGGTATACCCAAACTTCATTGAGTTTAAAAGCTTTATCACTTTCCTCATTTATCCCACAGTTTGATGGGCTGTTCAGAACAGGAGTGCTTACAAAAGACCTGATTTACCTTTGATTATACCATCAAAGCACAAAAGAAATTTTTGGAAATACCATCAAATACCATCGACTTTGATTTTAGCTGAGGTGCCCCATTTCCGGTACAACCCAGTCAAGCCTCAAGCCAAGTCAGTATTAAAGGTACTTGTTTTATAGATGTACCTGTCATTGGCATAAAACAGGCCAGAATAACATATTATGCTGAGAGGTACGCAGTTTGTGACTACATCGATCACAAACCTCTTTGAGATTGGGTGTGTGGACACACCCTTCAGTTAACATAACTGTCAGGATAAATTAATCACAAGTTCCCACCTAAGACAAAAGGTGTGGTGAACCTGCCCTGGAGTTTTGGACTGTGTGTGTTTGTTTGGTAAGAGAGGGGAAGGCAGAACACACAGAGTGAGAGAGACTCGGGACCAGATCAAGAAAGCCAGCAGTGGCCTGTAAGCATAATGTGATGTGGAGAAGCCTAGAGAGACAGCGGGGTCGGGATGCTGGCTGAACAAAGCTTAGGCCTATCAGCGGAAAAACTGTTCCTTTTGGTGTCGGTCCCTTCCGCATTCAGAGAAGCGGGACTTCGTACATTCCTTATAAATAAGTTTTCATCAAAGGTACCAGACTCTAATTTCTCCTCTTAACTGGAATAACCTGCAGGACCCTGGAGTTTTGATTAGCTGCTCAGGTCAAAAGAGGTCATAATATGAAGTCCTTGTGTAGAAGGTGTCTTGCCTCTGAATTAACATGTGACTTCTCCATTCTTGGTTATCTGTTCACTACGTTAGTTCACCTCCAAATCCTTTGTGCTAAATGGTTGGACCACATTAACTTGGCAGTTGGGTATATATGTCTCAACTGTGTTTTTACCAGGAGGGTTATATCAATGCAGATGCCAGTAATCACGTCTTATCAACTAGGATAAATGAGAGCACTGTGTTGGAGAGAAATAACTTAATTAAATTAATAAATTTAATCCCATTATGCTCCAGTTTCAAAAGCAAGTGAGTGAGCAAACCAGGCTAGTATTATTGGAAATGAGACTTCCAGTGTCTCATTTGTTCACCCAGTGATTGACATTGTGGTCCAAAATTAAGACCATGTCTAGAGAGACCTGAATGCTTTTTAGGGTTTTTGACTGGAACTGTGTAGAAAACAGAGGTAGAAGTAGGTACTTGCGTTTTAGGTTATACTGGGAAGAAAAAAACCAGGATGGGTTATTGAAAAGGGGAGAAGGGGCTAACCTGCCCATCTTTGAGGAGGGAAAGGGTGGAAAGGTTCCTTTGAATTTACTGTAGTCCTGAAAGCAAAATGGAACACCAGGTGCTCAAGGCCAGAACCTCTTGGTCCAGCAGAACAATTAAGGTAGCAGATGTTGCTGTACCTATCTAAAATGAATGGATATGCAAGCTCCAGGATCCCACCCAACATATGCTAGCAGATGGCTAGGCTAAGTTTCACAGAACAAACTGCAAAGCAATGTCTTTTTTTGTTTTTTTGAGTGGGATGGTTAGATTAGATAAATGGTTAGCAAGTATTATGTTTGACTTGGTTCTTTGTTCACTGTTAGCTGCATTAGAGAACCTTCGAAAATAATTTTTCCTAATTACCCTTTGGAAACTATTTGCATAGATCTCTTAGCAACACGTGAATTACTTTTTCACATGGGGGATATAACTGGCTAGGCAGTAATACTACAGAAAAGGATTTGAGGGTTATAATGGATCACAAATTGAATATGAACTAACAATATCATGGAGTTACAAAATAGGCAAATATCATTCGAAAAGAGGCTGGGTAGCCATCTCTCTTAGACACAACAAATCCTGCATCTTGTCAGGGGGTTACACTAGATGACCCTGCAGACCCTTCTAACCCTATGGTTCTATGCTTCTATGATCCTGGCGTATGTAAGACGTGAGGTAATTGTTCCACTCTACTCAGTGAGGCCTCTGCTTGAGTATTGTGTCCAGTTTTGGGTATCATGCTTTAAGAAAGATTTGGGCAAATTGGAGAGAGTGCAGAGAAGAGCAACAAAAATGATAAAACGTGACTTAGGAAAGGTTGAAAAAGCTGGGCATTTTTAGTATTGAGAAAAGAAGACTGACGGGGGGAGTGGGAGACCTGATAAGTCTTCAAATAAATTAAGGGCTGTTATAAAGAGGACTGTGGTCAATTGTTCTCCATGTCCACTGAAGGTAGGACAAGAAGTAAAGTGCAAAATCTGCAGCAAAGGATATTTAGGTTAGATATTAGTAAAAGCTTTCTAATTATAAGGATAGTTAGGCACTGGAATGGGCTTCCAAGAGAGGTTGTGGAATCCCTGTCACTGGTGCTTTTTAAGAACAGATGAGAAACACCTGCTGGGAATGGTCTAGGTTTACTTGGTCCTACCTAAGCATTAGATGACTTCTTAAGATCCCTTGCAATCCTACATTTCTATGATTCTGTGTTTTGAAGATTTCTAAGTAAATGTTTACTGAACATGCATGATACAGCTACAGTAGCAAATGGTAAGTAGTTAAAATATATTTTTTTCATTGTTCCATAGATATAATATTTAGGCAGATTTCTGCATATATGTAAGATGACTGTTAACCAGAGCTATATAATATTTGGTTTCTTCCATTTTACTGTGGTTAATATAAAACTTTAGTTATTCAGATAATTTCATTTTATTGTAGAGTTTAAAGTATTTGTGGCTGTATATTTATGATTTATGATGTGTACAGAAGCTAAATAAATACTTCTCCTGCAAATACCTTTCAATTAATTATAGGGAGAACTGATAATGAGACTTACAGTTAAAGTTGCCTAACACTTTTTCCATTATAAGACTCCATTATCACTTGCTTATAAATTTTCCATGTCAGATGTCTGCCTCAGTCTAAATATTTTTTTGAAAGTTTCAGCAAAAACTCTTCGGCTGTTTCGTAGAACAAGATTGGGGAAAATTATGTCCAAGTTTAAGGGGAAAAAACCTTACTACTGTTTACTTGAGAAGCACTAGGTCTTCCATGCTTTGCAGTAGGGGTGTTGTCCTGGTACGAGGGCTGTGTTTTCTGCCATCTGTAAAAATCCATCCAAAATTTGGCAGCAATATGAACATTGGAAAAACCGTAGTCTGTGTGTGCTCATGTAAGGCTTGTTAGAATTTGCAGCTGAATTCTCCAAAGATTCTGATCACACTGAACATGATCCCTCCCCACAGAGCTTCTATATGCTGACCAGATTGTACATCCATCATCCCCATAGAGTGAGCATGTTCCATTCCACAGCTCCACAGGGGCAGAGGAAGACTTTCTGTGTAATGGTTCTTCATGGCTGCTGGGGCCACAGTGACACCAGACACTGGAACTGAGAGCAGGGTAACTGCCCCTCGTATACTCTCTGATGATCCTCCTGCTTGTGCCGAGGCAACGTGGAGGAGAAAAAGAAAGCATCCTGACTGAAATGCTGAGGAGCAAGGATAGAGGCAGGAACAGAGAGGGCAGGAATGGTTAGGGGACAGGAGAAGGAACTGGTGGGTGGGCGGACGGGCATGGATGGAGCAGAGAGGGACGGGAACTGGAGCGTAGGGGGAGGTAGGAGCAGAAGGGTTTCTTACCACTACAGAACACTCCCCTCTAGAACCTGGAATTGAACATAGGATTCCTGAATCCCAAAATTCCCGTTCTGTCAGCAAATAACAGTGAAATCCACTGGCAAAGTGCATGTCTCATACACCACTGTTCACATAGCAGCAGTAGTTTGTTATTTCCTAGCAGCTACTTATGTGATAGAGGTCTGTACTGATATGGGGTCAATAATGGAAGGTATTTTCAATTTGTGATTTCAAAACTCATGAAGAAATGTACAAAAGGCTACATTGAAAGAAAATCATTATGGTTGCAAAGTCAAACACACAAAATTTAGGATATATGAGAAGCAAGATTATCTGTGCAACCTTTGTGCATTATGATACAGTCTTTAATTACATGATCACTGTAACAGGGTGGCCTGGCCATTAGGGTTGTACCTCTACACAGCCAGCGTCAGTGAGGCTCTGAGCCTGGGTCGACAGATTTGGGCTCGCAGGGCTCATGCTACTGTGCTAAAAATTGGTGTGTAGACATTGCAGGTTGGGCTGGACCTCGGTCTGAAGCCCACCCCCATTCCCTAGGCTTCAGACCCTGAGATCCAGCCTGAGCTGCAGAATCTACACAGCTATTTTTAGTGCAGTTGTATGAGCCCTGTGAACCTGAATCTGTTGACCTGGGCTCAGAGACTCGCTGCTGCAGTCTGTGTAGACATAACTGTAAGTGCCAGGAGGCCTGGGGCTAGTCAGTCCTATAAGTTAGTCCTCCCCTGCCTCATCTATGCTTGGGAGTAGGAGTTCAAAAGGGAGGAAGTCCAGGAGAGGGAGTAAGGTGAGGGAAAGAGAGCTACAGGAGTGGAGCTAGCTCCCATAGTAGTCCCATCTCCCCTAGGTGAGCCTTGGAAAAAGGGCCAGGCTCCAGGGAGGTGACTCTGGGGCCAATATTCCTGAATAGGAATGGGGAGTAGAGGAGAACCACAGTGAGCAACTGGGCTCCTGTGAAAGGTGCTGAAGTAGGTCTGGAAAAAGCAGAGGACTCCAGGGAAGTAGCTGGGAGACAATGTTGTGTCCTGAAGTGGAGAGGCTTAAAGATTGTCCAGAAGGGGTTGTACTGAATGAGGCTGTTGTCTGTGTGACTCCTGCCTTGTTTGTTGCAGAAGTTTGGCGGGATTTAGTGAATGAGTCAGGAAAGTGAAGGAAGAGAAAGTGGTTGTGGTAGTTGAACGCCACCCTGGAGAACTGGATTCTATCCCTGTCTCTACCATAAAGTTACTGTGTGATATTGACACAGCCTCTTAAACCAAACTTTTGACAAGTTGTCACTAATCAGGACTGGCTGTAGGCACCAGCAAACCAAGCACGCGCTTGGGGCGGCACAATTTCAGGGGCGGCATTCCAGGTACTCTCGGAGGCGTTTTTGTTTTTTTGTTTTTGTTTTTTGCTTGGGGGCTGCAAAAAACCTTGAGCGGGCCCTGTCACTAATTGTGTGTTCCTTATTTTCTGGGTACCTAAACTGCAACACCAGATTTATATAAGTGCTGAGTGCTCACAACTGAAATTAAAATCTATTGGTGCTGTGCTTTCAATATATAAAATGCTAGAAAAATGCTAAGTACTCTGCAAATTCAGATGCAAAGTCTCAAGTTAGACGATTACTGGGGATAATCCTGATCCTGCCTTAACATATGCTGGAGTGCATCTATAGTCCCACTGAGTCAGGATAGTGGCCTATTTTAAGGCAAGAACAACATGAAGAGACATGGTCTTGTAACAGAGAAGTATTGAGGATGATCTACCTGCAAGTGGTTTGAGAATGGATTTAGTGTGTAGGCGTGGTGCAGGAGGGAGATTCTATGTGTAAAGGCCAACATGAGAGAGAGTGCAGAGGTGGGCATGGATGGGGACTACACAAAGGGAATAGTCAGAGAAACAACTTGGGCTGATGGAAGGTGATTTGGGGCTGGGAACAAAAGGCCTGGTAAATAGGAGCTAATTTGTAGAGGACCTTGAAGGTGAGAACAAGGAATTGAATTGTATTTAGGGAGCCAGTGAAGGGTCTTGAAGTGATCCTACCATTAGCGGCAGAGTTTTGGAAGGATGGATGGAGCAAAACTGTCCTCTTTTTATTACATGGATATATAGGCCTTGAGTTGGTCTGAAGGTGCTACTGTAATGAGGTGAGTGTCAGAGAAGACCAGAGGAGGGTTGCATATGCCATGATAAATGTGTATTAAGATGTTCACAAAAAATACAAATTTAATCCAGGTCATCACATCACTGCTTCCTACAACCACTACTGATATATTGATTTATTTCTTCCCACCGGGGGCAGCGGAGCCTTCCCAGAATTGGGGGGATGGGCAGGGGCCCCTGCTCCTTCTGTGGCCCCGCCCCTGCCCCTCCTCTTCCTCTGGAGCCCCCACCCTTGGCCAATCCAAAAGCTGGAGCGGGGCCAGGGAGACTGGGCTCCTCCACCTGCATGGGGTGGAGGGGCCTGAGAGTAGCCCCTGGCCTGTATCCTGGGCCCCCCGCCCAGGACAGCCCCTCGCCCATGTCCCAGGCCCCCCACAGCTCTTACCCTGACCCAGATCTGGCAGGGGGGCGGGGTCTCGGAGCTCCAGCCAGGCCATAGTAAGAGCCACCTGGGCAGCTGTGGGGAGCCTTGGACCCTCCACCTGCCCTGGGCAGAGGGCAGGGACATGGGCTGGTGGCTGTTCTCACCCCCCACCTCCCAGACAGGTGGAGGCTCCCCACAGCTTCCCCGGGCTCCCGCTGCTGGCCTGCCTTGGGTGGGGCTAAGGTGGAAGCGGAGGGGCGGGACCGGTGGCAAAAAGTGGGAGGGCAATGGTCCCCTGGCCCCCCCTTGTTCTGGCACCACTACTTGCCTACTCAATATTGGGCTGCCATATTTTAGTATCTGGTTTAACTCATTAGTTTTGGTGATTTTTTTTTTTTTTTTTTTAATTCTAGAACATTCTGTTCATTTGCAGCCATTAATTTTTGGTAAACACCTACTCTTTGCCCAGATTTTGGTTGGGTTTACTAAAGCAGAATATTGGCTGACTTACCCAAGATCACAGAGAAAGCAATTGGCTCAGCCCAGATTAAAATCAGAAATCTCTTGATCACAACTGTTCACTCTAACCACTCACCCAAATAACTGCCTCTGATAGGGTCTTTTTAGTTTTGACCGTAATTTTACTAATACGCATCTGGCTTGGTATTTCTGACTCTTAGAATTTTGTCATCAATAGACTGCCTTTTTTTCCCTCTTAGAGAAACAAGGTGGGTGAGGTAATTTTTTTTTTTTTTTTATTGGACCAACTTCTGTTGGTGAAAGAGACAAGCTTTCGAGCAACACAGAGCTCTTCTTTGGGTCTTTCCTTCTTAAAATTCATTTGTTATTTTCAGAGCAGGTTGGGCATATTTTTCTTCTAGAAATGCCTGGATATGAACATGTATTTTGTAATAATTGTGTGACACAGATAATTAAATTACATGCAGATTTTTTTTCTTAATCTCCAAATCAATTAAAAGGCTGGATAAATGAGGTTTGGAAATTGTAGGTTGCAGAGATGAGAAGCCATCACATTGTACCCAGTCGATTAAAACAAGAAGAAATAGAACAGATTCTTTGATAAGTGTTCTGCCTGTGTTAACCTTGTTGGCTATTATCGGGGGGATGATGCTATATCTATTTCATTGGCTTAGGCTTTTTTCATGCTGAGAGAAATCAATACTTTGAGTTGCTGGATGACAGAGGCATCACTTCAGAATTGAAGGTGGCTGTCAGACATTGTCATTGGTTGACTTTTGTTCACTATTGAGTTTTTAAGCTTTCATTTTTCTAAGTCTTATTCAGGAGTCTTTGTAAGATTTCCCTGGGTAGCATTTTTTTTAGTACAGACTTGAAGCCTGAGGTCAGGGATCAAGTGCAAAGATCTTTGAAAGTGGAAGATTGAGGAGTGCCTTCATTTACTACAATGTCCTTATTTAAAGGGAATTTGCATTGGCAGCAGGACTATCCCTTGTCTTCTGGAGTATTTTTTTCTCTCTTAAATGACGTTTTCTAGGACAAGTTGTTCATGATGCTAGTAATTTTTAGCCAAATTAGGCGAAGGAATTGGAATACTTCAAAATGGTTAGTGAGAGCTCTGTGCCAAGTTGAAGTACAGAAAATGGACTGTAAGATAATGTAGTCTTTTTAAAAATCTTTGCTGCTATTAAATGCTGTTAAAATTAGATGTAGCTTTTGTAAAACATAACATGGTAATTTTAGGAATTGTAGTGATACATATGCAAATGTTACCATGCATAGGAAATCTTTAACAGTCAGCTTTATTTGATATGTTTTTCTATAAACCAAAAACAAAATTATCTTTAAAATACCAGATAATCCCCTAAATTGAACTAGAGACAGGGAGCATCTACTAATTCACCATAACATTTGTTTTTAACAGCATATCTGGAATCATCCTGATGACAGAATATACTATTTGTTCCCCTCTCCACACTACCTTTCTACAGCTAGGTACATAGGGTGGTTTTCTCCTTTCATATTTCCTGCTTCACCATGGCTGGGACCAATGGCTGTGAAATCCTCCCCTAATATCTCTAAGCATTGCTGTTGTGTTCGTACATTGGACCTGTTCCCAAAACACCATTTAATACATGTTTCAAGCACCAAAGTGCTCTCGGAAGTAGAAATCTTGGTTTAATTTACTCATAGGTATGTATCGGTCTAATTACATACAACCATGTAGAAGTCTGCAGGGCATGTATTGGTAGTATAGTTTGCAACCATAATGGTTATCCAATAGAAAGCAGAGGAAGTAAATGTGTAATAATTTGTAGAACTGTAGAAAAGGTTCCATGCAAACAAAATCTTTAACCAGTTTACTCAAGATGAACATTTGCAAAATGTGCTGGTTTATATAAAAACAAAATATGCATCAAATACCTTTGATGTAGCTGATCTTCAGGTAACCTATACTTTTAGTTAGGAGGGGTTCAGGTAATTGAATTATAACTGTATTGGTACATGTACTTAAAAATAATTTATCGAATATCGATATGTGCATGTCATCGACACATGGTTCATGTTGTAACCTGGCAGTTCTTCTAAACCACTCATATCCCTGACCGATCAATTCTCCATTTTCCAGTTGCAAGGTGAATGGGAATAAAAGGTGAGGTACTTAGTACTATTCCTCTACCACCAGAATGGCAATTTCATTGGGTCTCAGAAGGCATGACATACTTGAGCATATGTCCTTTAGATAATTAAAAGGAAGACAGTATTAACCGAACAGGCATTACAACCCTTCAATTTGATTGTGTGCACTAATCATCTGGTAGCTGACTCCCAGACTCATTGTCCTTCCATGAAAGTAAAGAAGTTTGCATTGGAAAAATAAAACTCCCTTGAGTTAAACTGATGGTGCAAGCCTGCATTGTGGAGTTTGTTTGCTGCATTTACAGTCTCAGTAAGTGGCTTGGCAAGACCTCTCCACACTTTTCACTATAGCATCAGTTTCCCCCATATTTGGATGCTGACATCTGGAGACCTTAGAAAATGCACCCTCCATGATCCAAATGATCCCAGTGAAGTTGCTGATCAATCCATTCCTAATGTTCAACATGAAAATATGGTCATTTGCTTATAGGTCATGTAGATTCTTGTTGAGATTTTCTCTGTGGTACCATGTGCAGGATAATATGAAATTTGAAACTGGCAGAAGCCCTTCAGATGTAAAGCATGAGCCCCGGCAGATGTCAATCTTCAGATTAATGTATCTTCCAGATGCACAATCTTTCATTCAAAATTCAAAACTAACCCAAACTTTGAAACAGCACCAAGTGAATCATTTCCTTAGCCAATTCCTAAGGCTTAAACCATCCCAGATGACACAACTGTTACATTTCACAGATTGGTCTCATAGAATATCAGTCATATACTCTTTGCTACTTCTTTCTATTCTTAAACTCTCTAAATAGGAGTAGAAATTATGTAGCATCTACCTCAGTGAGAATGGTTAGAAGCAAAACTTAAAACTGATTTACTTGTAGAGGTTTAGCTAGTTTGGTGGGACAAACTGCTTCTGGTGGAACTGATGGAAATCAACACTGAGATTTGAAGTGTTGAGCTGTTTTTACCAGACTCTGCAACACATCAGGCTGTTCCAAACTCAGACCCTGACATTGAGTGTAGATACTTGCCAATAGTCATTTTAGCCAGGATACTACCAGGTTTTGAAAATATATTTGTAACTGTGGTCCTGGCTGCTGTCCCAGGGCTGCGTGGTAGTGGAAAAGACTTTTTCTAAAAACTGAGCATCTCTCCCACCTACTTAGCAGCCCCGTCACCAAAGCCCCTGCTGTCTGCCTGTGTCTCATGCATGGAGTCAGCTCTCTGCTCTACTGTCTTAAAGCTGCTTCTGTAGAATTTTGCTTAGATTAATAAGGGATAGAGGCATTTGGCAGGCACTGAGGGACTGTGGCCACTAAACAGCTGAGAGAGTAAACCTGCACATGAGCAAAGAGAGAAATCAGTTACAGGGTGGTAGGTAATGAGGGAGAAGCCATTGTGGGACATGAAGGTAGCCATGAAAGTTTGGGGAAAGGGGTGTGGAAAGCCATGAGGAGGAGGAGGAACCATGGTAGGAAGGATCAATTCTTTTCCCAATGATAATTTTTCATGTAAGATTTCAGAGGCCAATGGAGAATTAATGTATATTCTGATGACATTTTATTTTCTTTGTTCTCCCTCTCCTCCCCATGACATTTCTAAAAGTCAAATTATTGAACAAACAGTAGAATGTGCACACAAATCTGGCAGCTAAGGACCTGACGGCCCACTAATTTTTGGTTTATTTGGAGAATTTTTCCTGACAAAACTTTTCGGATGTTAACAACTATGCATGAGCAGGTGCCAAACATCTGAGAAACCTGCAGCAGCTTCTGCGTCTTATTGTAATAATGTAAAATGTTAATGAGCTTGTTGCAATTAAGATTCCTGCATAGTGTGATGTTGTAATTGTGATGTTTCTGCATGTTAAAGCCTGTCAATTTTCAAACAGGTTATGGGGGAAATAGTAAACTTTCAATTTAAAAAGATTCATCATGGTGGTTTGCTGAAAGAGAGATCTTACTAATTTTAAGCTAGTGACATACTATTGCTATTTTGTCCTATGTACATGCAAGTTTTAGGAGGAAGAAATGCCATTCGTCTCTCTTCTTTTGAATGTCATGTCTACACACTTAAATTCATTATTGGTATTTAATAAAGAATGTGTTCAAAATTGCATCAGAAAGAGATTTTTTTTTAGAGGTACAAGTTCATTATATCTTTTACAAAACGTTCTCGTTTGATTTCCATTTTATCATGTTTTTAAGGTCAAATGTGACTTTAATGTTCCATAAAGAGACAGAGATTGATAATCTGGAAAGAGTAACCCTCTAATGTGATTTATATATATGGATTTTATGTCAGATATGAAAAGTTGCTGTTCAAATTGTAAAGGAGGATCCATTAAAGAGCACTTTAAAACACTTTACTACTTAGCTTACCTTGGACACTTGTTTTTAGAATTCTGCTCTTTCAAGCAACTTAAATATAACAGCTTATCAAACATTTACTAAGTGCTGGTGAAGAGAATTCAAAATTGTCGTTGGTGCAGGATAGGTTAATATACTGGAAAAGACAGCAGTGTTTAAAAGGAGCTATAAAAATCTTGTTTAGAGGCGGTCATAACTTAGCCAACTTATTTTTTTTTTTTGGCGGGGAGGCGTTGGCGGGATGCTGGGTTTAGGAGTACAAAAGACGATTCTTGATAATGTTTAATTGAACTGGAAATTCTACTGCTTATGGTTCACACTTTCTGGATTTCTGTTCATCAGGTGAGCATTGTAAGAGTGATAGGAGAGTTAGAGAACAGGTGAAAGGCAAAATCTAGATGGAGAATTTACAAGTGAATTTGTAATCAGCGTATTCTTACTGTTTTTACCATTTAAGGGTGTCTGTAAAATTAAATGCTTGTTAACCACTGGTTTAGATTTTCATAGACATTTACATTATATATATTGGATGTATTTTAGTCATTTTCTGCATAATTGTTGCAATTAAAGAGAGTGACTGATTAAAAAGTACTTCTTCATGTGTGTCATAAGGCATAACTAACTTATTGTTTTATGTGTATATAGGTTTTGTTTGTTTTTAATACCTTGGTACCTAAACTTGGAAGAATTGTTCTAAAGTCTGCTCTGGTTGCTCTCCCTTCCTTCCCCTTCCCCCCCAAAAAAGGAAATTTTTCTTGTTTGTTTGTTTGGATAAACATTTGTGTCCTTTCTACTAACTAGATAATAGAATAATCCAATCATTGACAAAGGCTCAAGTGCTTTGTCTACCTAGCATATGCAATCTGTAGAACTGCCAGGTTGAAATCTGAGGAACAGGAAGTCTTAAAGTTGGGGGTGCAGGACTTTCATGACACCACATTAACAGGAAAATAAAGAAAAAAGAAAAAAAAACACCCAGGAAAGCAAAGGTTTTAGTTTTTATGTTTTTAGTTTTTCACCATTTAGTTTTTATGTAGTTAGTCTTTCTTAATGGTGTTAGGTTTTGACAGCCTTGAAAAATTAGAATATTCTTACCAACAGTTGTTGTATATAAAGTTAGTGTTAGCTTTCCACACTGGCCTGCTAATGTATCACAACCTTCTGGCTAGAGGAATCACCCCTACCGGTGAAAAGCTAGTTCAGTCTTCATATCCATTCAGTGTTTTTCCTCTTTGAAACTTCCAGCAAGAAAACTATATGTAATGTACTATCCAAATAGCGTATATAAGGTTTTGATTTTATTTAGGGGAAGGATCTTCAAAGGTACATATAGCAGTTAGGTGCCCAACCTCCATTCACTTAGAATGCAAGTTACATGTCTAACTGCTATCGGTGTCTTTTGAAGATCTCCCCTTTGAGACTGGCACTATAAAAAGCTACACTCTTGCAGTGTGATAGAATGGGTTATTCTGAAATGTTCTACTGTGTTGTCAGGTTAGTAATGTTTTAAAAATATCTTGAGGGAACATGGTGTAGTGGCTAAAATACATAACTAATCTGAGTTCTGTATTTAGCTCTGCTATAAATGTACTGTAACCATAGGTAACTACTCTGTCCCTCAAGTTTGCACATCTGTAAAATGGGGATAATTCTTATTTCTGAAGGCTTAGTAAAACTAATTGTAAAGTACTTCAAGATTCTTGATTGGAAGGTGTTGAAGTGCAAAGTATTAAAGTATTTATTTATTTTTCTTAGTCGCTGTGTGCCCAGTATTCTGCAGATAAACGAGAGGATGAAAAGATGTGTGATCATTTGATAAGAGCAGCCAAGTTCCGAGATCATGTGACTGCATCCCAACTAATACAGAAAATTATCAACATTCTGACAGACAAGCATGGAGCCTGGGGAAATTCTGCATCAAGGTAAAGATAGATCTTTAAGATTTGGCTTTTGTTCAGATATGATGGGATGATTTGGATTATGTCTTCAGATGAGGTCAAACCTAATGGAAAACTGGCATATTACAATTTTGTTTATTGTAAAACAATATATATATATATATATATATATATATATATTTAAAGAAAAATTTTGGAAGATACAGAGGATTTTACTTCAGCAATGTGTTATCTACAGTTGGAGATTAATCCATTTTTCTTTTTTCAGCAGTCTTGTTTACTCACAAAGCAATATTTGTAGTTTAGTGACTTCTCTAAATACCATTACCGAGGCATATCTGAAATGGTAAAAATACATTTGCTATCCTGAATGTAGAGAATCAGTGCAACATATATGTGAAAGCAACAACAAAATAGAAAAAAATTCTTCCCCAGTTGGATTTAAACTTTATCACTATGTAGAGCTCCAGATTTTTTTTCAAATTCCAGTATAACTGCATAATTTATTTTAAAAAAAACCAGAAAATACATGAATACATATGCCCTAAAATATTTTCTGTTATTGAAGCGTGGAATGGAATGTTTAACACCTGACCAATGGAAATTTATGAAGAGGGGTAATGTTGCACCCCTCGTCTCCAGGAAAGAGGAAAATGGTTTTTTACTATGTTGCGTTGTCTACTCGTACATTAGAGCAAAACACAACCAAATGAAAATTACATTGCTTTCATTTGGGAAATTCTACACAGATGGAATAGTCATTGCATTGACACCTGTTTCATTGTTTCTGCGCAAGTGAAGCTGATAGTTTCAGCTGAATATTTAAAATGAAAGTTCAAATCCTAGAATGTCTGATTAGGATTTAAAAATAAACAGAACGTGTCTTGGCTAGAACATACCACACTGGGTCCATTTGCCTCTTGAAATGCTGTTATTTGTATGCAATGCAATGAAAGGTGGAGGTAGGAAATGAGAGTGAAAAATTGAATATTTTTTTTTTGCCAATAATCTCAATTGTATTAAAAACAATTTTTTCACGTTCAACAATTTCTCATTTCATAATAAGTTTTGAAGGATATTAGATATTAAGTACTATTAATATTGAGGTTTTTATTATAGCGTATTAGAATTACAGGTTAGCCACAAACCCAAAATGTGGTGCTCAAACTGTGTTAAATATGGAAAGCCTTTATGAAAATGCTCTGCAAGAAAATAAAAAATAATTACACACTTAAATATTTCCTGCAAAGGTTGGTTAGTTAATCACTTTCTATGAACATATTATTTTAAGATTGTAACAGAGTCTCTTCAAACAACTTTGTAAAGCACTTCATACATCAGTGGCTCTTGAGTTTTCAGAGTATGACCTTAGTGTTTTGTTCAGTTCTTTGTGTTCCTTAGCTTAAAACACTTTCTGTCCTTAATGGCTTTTAAATAAGGAATATGAAGAACTCTTTGCCATTTAGATGTGTTTTGCTCATCATGATAATACTGGTATAGCGAGATAGGTGGAGCTGTAATTGCTAAAATGTACTGCACTCAGAGAGTGGATTAACTATTCTCTGATTTTCTTCATATGAGGCTTGCATAATCAGCTTGTAAATTATGTAGTGTAGAAAATATGGACATGATTATTTCTATTTTATAATAAATAATGATCTACAGTGAAATGGAAATATCACATAATGCACTTTGCAATACACTTAACATAATTCTAAGAAACTTAAATGGCATTAGAGAAGGGAAAAAAATCTTTATCGGGAAGGCAGAATGCATTTACCCACCATAAACCTGTTTTTTTTTTAAAAAAAAAAAGCACACAAAATGGTTGTCATCCTAATCAAAAGCTATATTAAAGGGGTTAAATTAATGGTTTACAGCATTATTTTACTTTCCCTTAAAGAATTGTACTAGTTTTTTGTCATGTAAAATCAATCTTAGTAGTACTTTTTAATATTTGGTTTGTGGTATTTTGTTTTTCATCCTCCTTTGGAATCCATATAATTGCTTGTAGCCATGGCTCTGAAGGCCTAATACTTTCCCATTAATGTCATTTATTTTGTTTCAATATTGATGGCTTTTCTAATGCCATACGATCAGTGGGCTGCAGTGCTGGCAGCTGGCCTGGGATCGGCAGTGGTTTTAATAAATCACAATCAGACTCATGCCATTACATCAATATTTTTAGTCAATTATAGAGAAGGTCAGGTGCTACATTCGGTATAGGAGCCCCAGCATGTGGCATTTGAGAAACATCTGGTACTGCAACAAAACTGCAAGCCGGGGAAAAAAGAATCCAATTTATCCCATCTAAAGAGACCAAATGAAATCTGCTGCTTTATGGATAACACAATGATGATTATAGCCATTTTGAACATGTTATACTTGCTAGACTTAATACCCTTTATACAGACATATTCCCTAAAGTTTCCATTCAATAAAAACTGAAAATGAAAATATTATTTCCTCAGAAGCAGATGTGAATTGTTGTTTCCTCACAGCAGGCATCTAATATCTTTTGACACATAGTGACCTGCCTGAATGCAATTTGTGTCTTAATATCCAGATTGTACCAGCTTTTGCCACATGAGAGAGAGTAAGCAAGCTCTTTTTCCTCCACTGGATTTGAAGTTCTGGCTATTGCCTTGGCATGCAAAGAAAGTATTCCTCTCACAGAGCTCTGATATCTGTGTGCCCTTTACTGTCATTGCATTTTTTCAAATGCTTAGAGATTTCAGGAAATAATGGGACAGACAAGTACCTGTTCATCCATACATTACTGTCACCTGGAGTGAGGCTCAGGTGAAAACTGAGAGAGCCTGATAAGAATGGTGGAATAAGCAAGAAAGAGGACACAAATGAACAGACTGGCAGAAGTAATTTTTTTCTGGTGCATAGAGCAGGCATTGTGTTTATTTGGGTCAGGAGACAAATCATCTTTCATGTAGATGACACCTGGTAAAGTGGCTGAATATAAGAAGGATGAGGAGAGATGATGGAGAACACTGGATGAAAGTCTCAGAGGACATACTACCCTTTTCTCATATCGTCCTTCATTGCATTCTAATAGGCTGACTAATGTACCATGGAAATTCATTCTTGGTATTAGAGGGGAAAAGGGTGGTACTCTTCTCAGAAAAATGCAAAGGTAGAACTGCAGACATAAATTATTTTAGAAGCAATAAGGTTTAGGAATTTTTAAGAGAACCTCTGTATATCAAGATCTCTGAATGCTTTTGATTAGTTTAGAAGACTGAGTTTAGGCTCAGGTTTCGGTTGCTTAAGAAACTCTGTTTCAGATTGGTTGAATGTGTTCTAATGGATGCCCTCAAGCAAGAGGCGTCTCTGCCTTAGAGACATTCATCTTTTTTCTGTGTCACAGGCTTGCTGGTAAAAATCTTTGTGATGCTCTCTCCAATTTTTCTTCAGTAAATCAAATCTTCCTTCTTTCAAAAAGATGAATGCTGTAAGGTTGGGGTGTTATAAAAAAAAAATCAATGCAGGCAAAATTGAAACAGTATGCCTCTGTATTGATTGGCCTTGTGAAATCGAAACTAACAGCTTTGTAACTGTTCCAGTGGACAGTTAGCTGACCTGTAATGGATAAACTATCAATATTAGCATTACTATTTTATCTTGTAGTATGTCATTTTAGAATCCAGAGTCGAAGGAAAGAGAAGGGTTGAACTGAATTTTTAATGTTACTTGTAAGAAGTAACCACATTCTTTCTCTGTATAGTTGTTGGTAGATAAGTGACATATGTTTTTGTTCTGTTTTAAAACACAGTATTACTTTAAAGAGAAATGATTATTTTTAACCTGTTCCCTTTGGCATTTGCTATAAAATGCATTTCAAAATATTTGTTTTTTAAATAAAAAAAGAACAAGAAAAAACTCCAAACAAAATAGCACCAAGAGCTTTGCTTATCAGGGCAAATGTAGTTTTATTAGTCTAAAAATTGAGAATATGATGCACCTTTTCCCCCATCTGTAGTAAATTTTATGACTGAGTTTATTAATAAAAATTACAAAGTTTCAAGATGTTCATCATAGATTTATACAGTGTACTCTTCCTAAAGGGGTATCAATGCACAGAATTTTAAAAATGTCCCCATAAAACACGTAGTGATGAAGATGTATAAATTTTCCCCTTTCTTACTGGTTCACATGCTTTTCATTCTGACTCCTACCTGACCCTGAGGATCTTGCGCTTGACATCAGTGTAAGGCAACATTCATTGCTTTCTTTGGAGCTTTGATGATGCTAGGAAATTCTTTATAGCCTACAATGACAATAACATAGTGAAATGGCTTAATAAACCTAACATTTTTCCTATTTGTCTCCTGCCCTGTGTCCCCCTTCAAAAAATCCAAATCATTAGCAAATGACGTGAAGGTGGGGTGGGGGACGACTAATGTAAATGTCAAATAAAGAAATAAGTGCTTTTATGAAATAAGTAGGTGTATAGAAGTTAGTGTTTAAATGTATTTTTGTATGTGTATGTCAATACATATGCAGTAACTCCCTGTGAATTGTGGGAGTGCTATATTTGTAGACAGGCCTGAGGCCAAGTACCTTCAGCCATTATAAGTGAAAGTTCCTGTACAATCACACTCTATCATGTTAAAATGCCTTTATAAAATATTTTTATATAATTTTATTATAATTAGTTCCAAACAATGTTTGGGTTACAATGGATACCAAGAGATTGGAATTTTTACACAGCCAGTCAGATTTCTCCTTACACAATACCTTTTTGATAAATAAACTAAATGTGTAAGAGGCTGCTGAAAGATCTAATGGACACCTGATCTCTGTCTCTCACCAGAAGGAGAGTGTAAACTGTAGAAGTACTGTAAATACTCGTTCATAAGCTGAATATTTTTGGTAAAAAAGTGATGCATCAGAGAGCAGGAGTCAGCTTATAAACGGGTCTACACCATAATTTGATGATTTTAAACTCTATGGAATCATTGAATTGAATATCTAATACATTGTCGTTTTGTTTACCTGTGGTGCCACTTCCCACAGCTCCCATTGGCTGGGAACGGCGAACCTCGGCCACAGGGAGCTGAAGGGCTCCATGCCTGCAGACGCTCCAGGTAAACAAAACATCCCGACCTGCCAGTGGCTTACCCTGATGGGCTGGGAGCCAAAATTGTCCAACCCCTGGAATATAGGGTCGGCTTATGAAAGGGTCATACAGTTTTTGCTATTTTTACTTATCCATCTTGGGGGTTTGGCTTATAAACGAATGGGCTAATGAACGAGTATATATGGTAAGTACAATCTCCGTGTCATGCTGAGATCTACTGAGACTGTGAAGAGATTCAAGTTTGGAGTTTTCACCATCACCTTCTCAATAACTTTTCCCAAAAAGGGAACAATTCAACTTCAGCCCCATCTCAAGAGTTTTTTAGTGCCAGGAAAAGTTTTCTTAAACAGGGACCTAATTATAACTTGCTTTAGGGCTATTTGCAATTTGCTTTCACAAGGGGGAGACTTTGGCTGTTTCTATAACAAACAGACCCAGTCCCACCACCTTAGTTTTCACTAGTCATCTGAGAAGCGGTCATTTTAGTGGTGTTTGAGAGGCTGAATAAAGCTTACCTAACGGATCCAGAGCCACCATATGTGAAACTGAATGAAATACCACCGGAGAAGAGGGGGAGTTCTTTTCCCTTCCTGTTCTGAAACTGTATAGTGAGTTAAACTGTCAGTGAACCAATTCATCTTATCTGAAAAGTAGATGTAGGTGAGGCAGGGAAGAGAATAGTCACTATAAGAGATTCTTTATTCCATTACTCAGAACAGTGTTACTTGTCTAAATCTCGTAGTAGAGGGAAAGGAATAATTTCTTAGCTTCTAAGTTTCCACCTCAGTACAAAATACTGTAAGGGGAAAAAAAATCAGTTGCAATTCACAAATACAAAATGGAGAATAACTGGCTAGGCAGTGGTACTGCTGAAAAGGATCTGGGGATTATAGTGGATCACAAATTGAATATGAGTTAATAGAGTGAGGCTATTACAAAAAAGGCAGATATTTTTCTATGAAGTATTAACAGGGGTATCGTACACAAGACATGATGGGAGGTAGTCGTTCCACTCAGCATTCATGAGCTCTAAGTTGGAGTGTTTGTGTCCAGTTTTGGGCACCACACTTTAAGAAAGATGTGGACAAATCAGAGACAGCCCAAAGGAAAGTGACAAAAATAGAGGTTTAAAAAACATGACCTATCAGGCAAGTTTGAAACAGCTGGGTATGTTTAGCGCAGAGAAGAGAAGGATGATGGGGTGACATAAAACATGTAAAAGGCTATTATAACAAAGACAGTCGTCAATCAAAGTAATCAGCTTAGTTTGCAGCAAGGGAGATTTAGGTTATACATTAGGAAAATTTTCTAACTATAAGAATAGTTAAGCACTGGAACAAGTTACCTACAGAGGTTGTGGAATCCCCATCACTGGAGCTTTTAAAAACAGGTTAGACAACCACCTGTCAGGAATGGTCTAGGTGTACGTAATCCTGCCTCAATGGACGGGGATTGACTAGATGACGTTTTGAGGTGTCTTCCTGCCCTATCTGTGTCTGATTGGTTTCAGACTATTTTTTGTTACTGTTTGTCATTCCCTGTTACTCCATCTGTTGCAGATTCACTGTGCACTGTAGTGACTTGCAAAGCCAGTTAAGCAGAGGTGCCTGGGACTGATGGATTGATGGGTGTGGTCACAAGACATCCAACTAGGCCATCAATTCAATGGCCTAATGGTGGACATCGTTATCTTTCGGTCGCATTTAGGACCCATTGAGAGTCCACTGATTTCCAAGAGTGCAGACAATTTGAACAGGCCCATAGTGCTGACAGAAGCTGAGGTCTGACCTCAGGCTAATTGTCTGGCTATGCCGAAAGAATGACAGGACCTTACCAACCACCCCCACTCATAGGAGGGGTTAAGGTGGACTATAATGATGGGGGGTTGGCTCCCTGCTCTATCAATCAGGGGAGTCCCCAACTGCCCCCAGCTTGTTCAATTACCAGCTATGCATGAGGTACATGTACTCTATTTCACTGTATCATTCTCGGAGAGCCAGTTTGTATAGGATAACAACTGTTTCCTGCTGCCAGCAAATGTAGTTAGTTCTGTAGCTCAAGTGGTAGAAGTCTGTGTTGCAGGTTTGGGTTTTAAACTGGAGCTTGTTAGAACACTTTGGACTAAAAGAGAGGTTATTGCATCAAAGCCAAAAAAAAACATTTTGTGGAGACAATTTGGTTTTGACAAAGATTTTGTTTAAAAGGTTTAGGGGGAGCGGGGAAGTAGGAGAGAAAGAGAGAGAAACTCACACTCTAACATGTTTATTAGGGCACTGGTCTAGGATCTTCAAGTCTCTGCCTGATTTAATGATCTGGGATGAAAAACTCGGAGAGCACTTTATTCAATACACAATATTTTAAATTATTTGTCTATTAATCAGTGGTTTTCCATATGGTGTCTCTCTTTTAATGCAAATTTAATATTTAATTTTGGCTACTAGGCATTTTCATTTATGGTAGCCCTCGGTATATGCTAGGTACTTTCCAGATACCAGTGGATTATGGTGCCTTTTCCAAGAAGCTTACAAAGTAAACAGAGATTAGGGAAAGCAGAACAATTTTAAGTACATCAGCTTGATTCACTGTAAGCAGCATGGCATAAATTGGCCTTTTGAAAGGAGTGTAAGTATTGGTGGCATAGTGTCCACGTGAATGAACTCACGCAGGCTGTACCAGGCATAGACTCCTTCACGAAAGGAAGCAGTGAGAAGCTGGCAAATAGGTGGATAAGACTGGGAACACTGGGAGCAGAGTGGGAGGGGATGTGACAATGCAAAACTTGGCAAGGGAGGGTAAATAGGGTCTGTTCTGTGTCCAGTACCATTTATAATGTAATGACTTGGATAATAGAGTGGAGAGTATGCTTTTAAATATTTGTGGATGATACCAAGCTGGGGGGAGTGGAGCGGTTTGGAGGGCAAGATTAAAATGCAAAACAACTTTGACAAATTGGAGAATTGGTCTGAAATCAACAAGATGGAATTAAATCAGGGGTCACATCCAGCCCTCCAGACATTTTAATCCAGCCCTCGAGCTCCCGCTGGGAGCGGGGTCTGGGGCTTTCCCTGCTCCAGCTGGGAGTGGGGTTGGGGGCTTCCCTCGCTCCGCACGGCTCCTGGAAACAGTGGCATATTGCCCCTCCAGCTCCTACACTTAGGGGCAGCCAGGGGGCTCCGCACGCTGTCCCTGCCTCAAGAACCGTCCCCGCAGCTCCCATTAGCCGGGAACCACGGCCAATGGGAGCTGCAGGGGTGGTGCCTGTGGATGGGGCAGCTCGCAGAGCTGCCTGGCTGTGCCTTTGTGTAGGAGCCGGAGAGGGGACATGCCGCTGCTACTGGAGCTGCATGAGGTAAGCGCCACCCAGAGCCTGCACCCCTGACCCCCTCCCACCCCTCCAACCCATTGCCCCAGCCCTGATCCCCCTCCCGCCCTCCGAATCTCTTGGTCCCAGCTCGGAGCACCCTGCACCCCCAGCCCCGCATCCCCAGCCCACCCCCAGCCGGAGCCTTCACCCCTTCCTGCACCCCAACCCCCAATTTCGTGAGCATTCATGGCCAGCCGTACAATTTCATACCCAGATGTGGCCCTCAGGTCAAAAAGTTTACCCACCCTGAATTACATAAAGACAAATGCAAAGTAGCAAACTTAAGAAGAAAAAAAATCAAATGAACACCTACAAAATGGGGAATTACTGGGTAGACAGTAGTACTGCAGAAAATGATCTTGGGGTTATAGTGGATCACAAATTGAATATGAGCCAACAATGAGATGCAGTTGTGTATTAATAGGGATGCCGTGTATATATAAGACATGAGAGTTAATTGTCCATATCTACTGAGCATTGGTGAGGCCTCAGCTGGAGTACTCTGTCCAATTCTCGGTGCCACACTTTAAGAAAAATGTGAACAAACTGGAAAGAGTTCAGAGGAAAGCAACAAAAATGAGAAAAGATTTAGAAAACTGGACCTGTGAGGAAAGTATTGAGAAAAGATGACTGAAAGGGAACCTGATAATGAACGCCCTGCATCTTTAAGCGGGCGGGTATTTGGCTGGCTGGCGGAATGAAGGGAAACAGTGCTTTATGGCGGGGGGGGGGGAGACTTGCCAGGGCTGGGAGAGAGGCGCCCCTCCCCGCTGGTCCCAGCGCAGACCTGCCCTGCACTTGCTGCGGCCGGGGGAGAGGAGCCCTTCCCTCAGCCCAGCCCAGCCCAGCCCCGGCCCCGAGCTGCTGCAATGAGAGAGGGCTGGGGGGAGTCCTCTCTCCCCACCGCAGCCCCTGGGCAGCCTGCACCCCAAACCCCTCATCCCCGGCCCCACCCCAGAGCCTGCACTGCAAGCCAGAGCCCTCACCCCCCCGCACTCCAACCTTCTGCTCCAGCCCTGAGCCCCGTCCCACATTCCGAACCCTTTGGCCCCACCCCCACCACATGAATTTTGTTATGTGCACCAATATGGAGGTGATGTGTCACACATCACCTCCATATTGGTGCACATAACAAAATTCATTCCGCACATGGACGTAAAAAATTAGAGGGAACACTGGAGCCAACCCTGTATTCTTGTAGCCCACCTTAAATCCTCCTATGAGGTGGGGTGGATGGTGAGGTCCTGGCGATGGATTTGCTGGAGGGACCTGGATGGAAAAAGAGGGAGAGCTGGTAAAAGCCCCCTGGGTAATAACCCCATTTTTATTCTGTAATCTGCACTGTACACTTTTATCTGCGGAGTAGTGCCAGATATCTAATAATAAAGTGTGGCCTGATTAAACCCATGTCACATGTTTCTTGTCCTCCTTTCGGTATAGCCTAATCGTTTTCAAATATGTAAGGATTGTTTTAAAGAAGATGGCAATTGTTCCCCATGTCCTCCTAAGGTAGGACAAGAAGTAATCTTCAGCAAGGGAGATTTAAGTTAGATATTAGGAAAAACTTTTTAACTATAAGGATAGTTAAATATTGGACTAGGCTTTCCAGGGAGGTTGTAAAATCCCTGTCATTGGTTGTTTTTAAGAACAAGTTAGACAAACACCTGTTGTGGATGGTCTAGGTATACTTGGTCCTGTCACAGTGTAGGGGGTTGGATTAGATGATCTCTAGGCATCTCTTGTGGGCCTACATTTCTGTAATTTTATTATTCTAAATCAGGAGGAGCAGAGTTAATATAGATTTTTTGAAGGTGGTGATAAGAAATGTAAAGTTTATTTGTTAGCAGACAGACACTAGAGACAGTTGGAGAGGAGAGTGACATGAATTAAATAACAAAAAGTAAGGGGAAGAAAGATTACTTCAATTTAAACAAAATGTAGCCACTAAAGAGGGTCAATGTGTTTTTGGGAGGCCAGAGAGTAGGTTGTTATGACCAATCAGGGTATGTCTCCAAAGCAATTAAAAACCTAGGTGGCCCCTGCCAGGCTGATGGGCTGTTTAATTGTGATGTAGACCTTCAGGCTCAGGCTGCAGCCTAAACTCTGGGACCATCCCACCTTGCAGGATCCTGGAGCCCGGATTCCAGCCTGCAAGCCAGAGTCAGCTGGCACAGGCCTGCCAAAGGTATCTAATTGCAGTGTAGACATACCCTAAGATAGCTTACAGCAAAGGCCTGAATGAAAAATTTGTCTGTGGGAATGGAAGGATCCTGGATATTGGATATCCTGGATATTGAGAGCCAGATTTAGATATTGCCTGAACGGTGTATATGACGGAAATCAAAATTAACCCCAAAGTTGCAACCCTGAGTAATGGGGAGGATGCTGGTATAGGCAGTGGTAGGAATTGAATCCTAGTGTTTGGAATAGAAAATATGTACTTTGGTTTTGGCCACATTCAGTTTAACAAGATCTCCAAGAGTTATCTGAGAGAGAGGGAGGCCGAGATGTGGGATTGAATGGAAAGGGGAGAGATCGGAAAGTCATCAGCATAGAGACAATAGCTAAAGCTGTGTGAACAAGTGAGATTCCCCCATATGCAAAGTGTGAAGTGAGAGGAGCAAAGAACCATTGACAGAGGTCTGAGGCCACCACAAAGAATGCGAGAGTGGAAGAAGAATACCCACCAAAAGAGATACTGAAGCCTTGTGTAAACTAGAGAAGGTTTGCCTCTCTAGCTATACTGGTTCTCCAAATGAAATAAGATGTACTGGCAAATACACTTTTTTGCAAGTATAACTGCATCTATACTAGGGCTTTTGCCAGTATAAAGCTGCTGTTTAAACAAACAAATAAAAAAATCACATCCCTAATTGGCATTATTACTCTGGCAAAAGTTTCCAATGTAGACCTGAAACTGGCATAAGCTATAGTGATATATGGATGTTACACCAGTATAACTGCATCCATATTAGGGTTTATACTGGTATAGCAATATCAGTAATAATAATAATAATAATAATCACCCCCATAACTGATATAGCTATACTGCTGTGAGTTTCAAGTGTAGACCAGACTTGAAAGAATGGTCAGATGCAGGAGAGAGAACCAGGGAAGGACTATTGAAAGCTCAGTGAGGATAAGATGTCAAGGAGAAAGTGATGAATAAGGTCAAAAGCAGCAGAAGAGGAGGGAGGAGGAGTGGATAGATACTTTACATTTTTTTGCTTCATTTTGCATTGCTTTATGTTCTAGAATGACCATTTAGAAAAAATGATGTTCTGTGATTTACTTGGATTTTTGGCATATGTTTGTCTTAATTTTATAGCCAGTTATTTGTTTAATTTTTAAAAATATATATATATTATAAATATATTTAGTCCTTGAGAAAAATGATAGATTATATCAGAGGTTTTTCTAATCTAGTTTTTCTCTTTCAACATTTTAAAGCTGTAAAATTGCTAAAATGTTCCTTGACTTATAAGTGGTATCCATACAGACGTATTACTTGCTGTAGAAAGGTTAAGATTAACACTGCAGAGAGACTGAGAATTGATGAATCTAAAGAAAATGGACATGTTGTACAAAACAGGAGTGGGAGGAATTGTTAGAAAATCATTTTATGATAACATTTACCTTTCATAGTATAAACATTGTCGCTGAGATTACCAAGAATAACAATAATATGACAAGCATATGAATAGCTGAATTTACTACAGAGTTTGTAAAGTTTTCCATCTGGTGTATTACTATTTTGCTATAGAACCCTTGTAGTATTGCTAGTGTTGAAGTTGTCAGGGTTTTGCAAAAACTCCTATTTTCAGATATTTCATAACCAATTGAAAAACCCTTGTGGCTGAAACTTGATACAAAGGACTTAAGCCAGAAAATTTTCTTACGGATCTCGAGAAAAATCTGTTCAGTTTCTTTGGCTTACGCAAGGAAATACACATTACCTACTTTTATGTATTATGCAGTCATAAAAATACTGCTAAAGATATCAAAAGGTATCAGAGTATACTAAGAACTAATTTGCCTGAGAAATCTTCATTTTCTTAAATCAAACTTTTTGGGAGGGGGTTTGTGTGAGAGAGAGCGAGAGCAGGGGAAAAACAGGCCTCTGGAGGGGGAAAAAATTGTGAGGCTACTTTAAAAAAACCCATGATTTTTCACAATGTCGCTTCTAATAATTAATGCCTAAATAGATATAATAGCAAAAATTTCCCACATCAATCTGCAGCTGACCAAAAGATTCCATATCAGACCTGACCATGGTAATCCACACATCTGTGACATCTAGGCTTGATGATTGCAATTAATTATTCCTACGAATGAAGCCACACCTTGACAAAAACTCTAGCTGGTATAAAATACACGTTTAAAAAATGCTCATAGGAAAGGAAAATATCTTTAAAGGAAGAGAAAAAAATCCACATGCATATACTGTTACTCTGCCAAGAGGTGCATAGTACTAAACTGATTAACTACCTGACCTTGTTATAACTTTGTCCTCTCTAATTCCTCCATCCCCCCATATTTTTCACTTGTAGTGTCTAATCTTGTCTTTGTAAACTTTGACTGGAATGCAAACTCTTCATGGCAGGGAAAAAGTATTCCTCATTTGTGAAACATTTAGCATGCTTTTGGGCACTCAAAACTAACTAATATACATGCTGAATCTAGACAATCATTACTTCCTAACAGGGTGTTAGCTGCCTCTATTTACTCAAAAGAGGAGGGAGGCTATTGACATGTTATGAATTAAAATGGAACCTCTTATTTTGAACTGGCAATAGGTCCTGATAGCTGTAAGACACCAGATGGATTGGCAGTGGGTTTTGAGGTTTTTGATTGACACATTTATAGTATGACCAGGTTTATGTGCCCAAAACCCTCAGCCCAGAGATAGCACAAAAGAATAAATGGCTTGTAGGTCACACAGCAGTTGGAAAAGCAGACAAACTCTATCTGAAGAACTTGAACACAGAGCTATTGCTGGGGGTGTGAAAATAATAGGCTACGTATGAGCTGTAAGGCAAGCTTTGCTTTTGCCATTTTACCTGTATTAAAGAATGCACAGAATTCTAATTAGACTATAGAGTATCGTGTGTCTTGATCAACACATCACTTTTAAAACAAAGAAATAGACCACTTTTACAGTGCATGAGCCCAATGCTCCACTGCCTTGCATCTTGCACTGGTGCAAAGTAAGGCCAGGTCTACGCTTAAAACGCAGCTGCACCACTGTAACACTTTAATGAAGACACTCTTACACTGACGGGAGAGAGCTCTCCTGTCAGCATAGTTAATCCACACCCCCAAGAGGCAGTAGCTATATCGATGGGAGAAGCTCTCCTGCTGACATAGCACTGTCTACACCAGGTGTTAGGTTGGTTGCTCCGGGGTGTGGATTTTTCACACCCCTGAGTGATGTAGTTATACTGATGTAAGTCTGTAGTATAGATCAGACCTAAGTGTAAAACATTGATGTGTGTAGGTGGAGAATTCTGATTGGGTAGCATTTTACATTCACCTTGTGCAGGTGTAAATAACTACTCAGAGTGCCAAGTGGTGAAGAATCAGGCCCCCTATATTTCACACTGTACCAAAGCTGCTATACTATTACTACTTTACCTAACCTAAAATTTTTGGATTTGTTACTACCTGTAAATTACTGCTAGTACAAATTGCAAAGAGCAGTTGTTAAATCCATGATTTTCAATATGACCACACAAGTCCTATACTAAGTCTCCTATAGGGGTGAGGGATAGCTCAGTGGTTTGAGCATTGGCCTGCTAAACCCAGGGTTGTGAGTTCAATCCTTGTGGGGGCCACTTAGGGATCTGGGGCAAAATCAGTACTTGGTCCTGCTAGTGAAGGCAGGGGGCTGGACTCAATGACCTTTCAAGGTCCCTTCCAGTTCAAGGAGATAGGATATCTCCTTTAATTTAATTTAAAATACTAATTTTGCTTTCAGTGTATGACTTTAGATTAAATTTAGCCTACATCTTCCTAATAGAGTGTAGAGGCAGCATAAGAAGAATAGAGGGCCACTTGATCTGTGTAATTCAGTTACTTTTAATGTCATTAAATATACAACAGTGTCTCTGTTAACTGAGTATGCAGAGGTAACATACAGTAACATTCTCTTTAATCCACGCTCTGATAAATCACATACCTACCCAATTAATTAGAGATGCCTGATGGGGAACATTCAATGTATGCTTCTCAGTGACTGGGTAGTACACTGAGTCTCTTTACACAGCATGTCTGTTGTTGTCTGACAGTTTATTCACTGTAATATACAGGTGTGAATGATATTTATGCTAGTATACATTGACTTCATGCTGCCTCTCAGCTCTCTTGTGTTAGCTAAATCAATCTTATCTTAAAGTATGGTTCTTGCTTTCAATACACACTTTACATTTTAAATGTATCTATAGTAAACACCAGTTTAAAAAATACACACATACACTTTAGTGCCAGCTAAAGTAAAGATTGTATCCTCCTCCTCCTCAGACTGCTGGTTGGATTGTGGTACTGAATGGACTGCTTTGCCATCACATGCAGAAGTCCTTAGAAGTACCAATCAGCCAAGGCAGAGTTCCATCTGCTTATGCATAAGTAATATCCCCACTCTTATCTTCAGAAGTCATTTTGGGAAGGTGGGACAGAGATACAGAGCTGTAGTGAAAGGAGGCTCTGGAATTTTGGAGTTCATAATCCCACTGTGTGAAGTGAAAGGAGCTGTAGCTTTTGGCAGAATCATGGAAAGAGGGCACCTGGGCTGCTGACAAACAGTTGCTGTTAAAGAGCTGAGCTGGGGGAAGTGCCTGTCTGGTGTGGGGTGTCTCAGGTCAAGTCTTCACTGCACAGAAAGGTAATTGTTTTTTGTGTGTTTTTTTTACTGTAAATTAAGATAAAGTACCAGTAGCTTTTACCACAAGGTATCTAGGTGATGTTAACACTATACCCACCGCTTACGGTTGACCTGATCTAGTTTACCTCATGGTAAAACTAGTGCTTTCTCTCTACTGGGTTTGTTCATTCCACTCTCAGGAGCTACAGCACCATACGGTTTCCCTAGCTATTGTCTAGCAACTGCTGTAGCTGCAAGGGGTAGAAGCAGTGTCTCATCTGAGGGCAGCCACCAACACCAAAGAAAGGGAGGTGCTGGTGAACAGACACTGCCTCCAACCCTGCAAATGGCTTTTCCCAAGCAGCAGCTGCTTTTACGTGCCAGTGATACAGTATTCTCTCTCCTTCCTGCAGTGTGCCCCTTCCAGCAGACTGCAGTTATGTAGTCCACTAGTTCTCTCCTGAGTCTTCTGCTCCCCCTCGCTTGTCTCCTTTCAGTGTGAATGGATGGACACAAATGTTGCTTCCCCACAGGCTCAGTCCCTATGCTTTTCCTTTGTATGCCTAGTTAAAGACACCTAAAAATAGGTAGTGTATGTAGTTAAAATTCTGCTATATAAACTCTATCCAGTTGTGATGTAACATTAAGATGCCTTATTTTATAGTCTAGTGTTGTTGGAGATGGAATAATATAAACATACATGTTAAGCACAATGGGTCATTTGTTTTGTGACCTCCAATAAGACAAGTCGTCTTCTGGGGTATTATGGAGACCAAGTTCTTTAAAGGGTTTCTTACAAACAGACAAAGGGAATGCTATTTTTTCTCTATTCCACTCTGCTTTTTTAGATTAAGGATGTAAATTCTTATCTGGAAAGCAGTAAAGTATGTAAAAATTTAATGATGGTCCTGGATGTTGTCAAGAGTAATCATGTCATACATCAGAGAAGGGGGATTTGTAGATGGAATACCCAGCAAATGTAATATTCTTTCTTTCCTATTCTGCATTTTAGGATCATGTGGAATTAGAATAGCTGTAATTACACTGGGGCTGTTTTCCCTGTTATTCGTATTCTTCGTCTCTGGAGGTATTTTTAAAATGGGGGGGGGTGAGGAGGGGGAGCAGAGAATGAGGTAAACTCTACCAAATCACTCCAAAGGCTGATACTTTTATTTTTAACTTACCCTTGGTAAGGCCACTACACTTACTATTCCCATTATTGTATGAGAGGTCTGTGTTCCTATGAAAGTCAGTGCCAAAGCGCCTCTTGATTTCTTTGGGTGCATGATTGCTCTCAGAGTTTACCTATATGCAATATGATTTAAATCAGTAATAATATAGTTACATAGTACGAAATACTGTGTCTGACTGACACGTCACCTGCGCACACAGCTTCTGAAAGCCTAAGTACTGTTTAGATATACGAATGCTTCATAGTATTTCTTAGTATTCTGATAATTTACCATACAGTAGAACCTCAGAGTTATGAACACCAGAGTTGTGAACTGACTGGTCAACCACAACCTCATTTGAAATTGGAAGTACAGAGACAAAAGACGGGGAAAAAAATACAGTACTGGGTTGAACATAAACTACTAAAAAAAAGGGAAAGTTTAATTTTTTTTTGACAAGGAAAGGAAACTGTTTCTGTGCTTGTTTCATTTAAATTAAGATGGTTAAAAGCAACATTTTTCTTCTGCATAGCAAAGTTTTAAAACTGTATTAAGATAATGTTCAGTTGTAAACTTTTGAAAGAACAACCATAACACTTTGTTCAGAGTTACAGACATTTCAGAATAACGCACAACCTCCATTCCCAAGGCATTTGTAATTCTGAGGTTCTACTGTATTTGGAAAAAATACAATTTGGAAAATAAAAACTTTCCTAGTTTCTTTAATTATCTCCCCCAAAAAACTCCAACCTTGTTTTTTTTTCTTAGAAAATGTCTAACAAGGTATTTTCTAATCTGATTTGGCATGTAGCATGTCAGTATCTTCTCTCTTGCAATATGTTATCAAATAATTTCATTTTATCCATATTTTAAAAGTTTATTCCTTAACTAAAAACAAGAAAATTGTCCTATGCTACTATAAAACTGCAAAATGTGTTCTGCATAAACCTACCATGAAACAGTACATTTAGCACAATAAATTATCAAGTAGTATACCTCTTTTGACTCACATTCAGGCTGTGTCCCCCCAAAACATATTTTTATAGACTTTTTACATCACTGTTAATCAGATGAAATGGCAAGGTGTAATGGAGAGAATTTTTTTAGTGAACATTTCAGTAGCTGTTTTTCCTAGATTGAAATAGCATAGAAAATACAAATGAAACAAAAAGCCTCAAAACAAATCCTGAGCATGAACAACTACTCCTCCATTGTAAGAAAGAGCTTTCCAGGATACCAAAGGATTTATGTGTTCCATATACCTTTTAAAGAAAGTATTGCTTTTCCAAAATAAGGTCAAGATGAGTCTCTGATCAGTATCTTGTAAGGAGGGGGGGAATCTATTTTCAAACTTTTTTAGAACTCAATTGTCTTTTGAGAGAACAATATCTGTGGAGTATCGATCGTCTGTGTCCAGTAGTTAGTCAAAGGCTATCTCCTTTGACTAACCCCTTAGCATGGTGTCATCCTCCTTCATGTGATAGATTGTTACAATCTCAGCCAGTGTAATTACACAGTAGCCAAGTGGGTCATTTATTTCTGTACCTTCACCATTTACCAAAAATCTCCTTTATCTTTGGAAGCCAGCTCTTCCTTTTGCAGTAAAAGCAAAATAAGGCACATAAAACATTAGAGTCTAGAACTACGGGCTTGAAAAATCACTAGAAGAATAACTTTAAAAAACTGTTTTACCTTTTAGAACACCTAATATAGTTTTAAATCTATTTTTCCAGTGTCCTAGAGAACAAAACACACAAACGCAGTCCACTGTTTTTCATGTGCCTGATAAACGCTAATTTTTATTTCTGGATGTTTTTGTTTTATATTTTGTCTGTTAACAGCAGGTGCTTTCATTTACACAATGTCTTTTTTCCCCTTCAGTTCCCCGTCCTACTTAATTTCTCTTCATGGTGTTGGTTATGTTTAGCAGTGTTTTATAGTTAAAAGAATGGCATCTAAAACTGGTCATTTGTGGTATTTTAAGAGCAAATGCTATAGAAGGGCTGCTACTTTTCTTTGAAGGCACAATATTGACAATTTAAATGTATCTCTTCTTGAAAATATTTGGAGTTTAAAAGGAAAAAGTGTATAATTTCAACTTATTTGAAATTCTAAGGTTATCTTCCTGATTGTGTAAAAAGTCTCTTAACATGATTTCCAATGCATATTGTTAAATAAGACTGAAGCTCAATAGATTAGTGTACTAGCACTTTTTCATGTCATCTCATAGTTGAGACATGGATTCCTGTTAAGATTAGTTCCCAAATGAAGGACCTTTGACTTTGGTCATATCGCAAAGTATCTCATAATTTGGAAGTTTTCTGCTTGGAGGCCTAGGTTCAGAATAGCAAGAAAGTTGCTGGTCAGGATTAAGGAGCTGCATTTATTCATTTCCAGTCTCAAACATACCTGTGCACAACAATTCCCAGTGAAATTAATGTCAGTTTCTTGAGCATCACATTTCACTATGTAACCAAAAATAATTTGCCACTAGCCAGGAAAAAAGAAATTTGTTTTTGTATATTCATTTTTATAAAACTTCTTGTATTTCAACATACTGGAATCTAGATTTTGTATTGAAGAACAAACATATTTGCAGAATGAGGGTTTTTTAAATATTAAATTATTGCTACTTTTTGGTTTATATTTATTACTTTACAGTATCCCTACATATTTTTAAGACTGTGGCAGCATGTCAGGATCCTAAATCTTTCTCACTCTGACACATAAATCAGTTTATGTATGTTTATATTTGAATCCTTGGGCTGAGACAGCTTTGTGACCTACATCCTGATTCTAATTTCAGATGCATGACTCACATCTCAAAATCAAACATATTTGCTATTTTTTAAGGTACATGATAATTCATGCCATGATCTAGTTTAGGATCACTTTTTGATTAATCACCGAAGAATATTCTGAGAGAGAGCTACATATATTAAATTCCAAATATTGGGTTACTTGATACAGCTCTATATAGTATAGTTGTTACAGGGGTCTTTTCAATCTTAAAATGTTGGTGTAACTTAATAACCTCGAGTTGTTTCTTTGTTTCCTTCCCACTGCTTCCTCTGCCCAAGGCATCTCCAGTAGAGCACGTAAATATCACGGTTTTCAATAAAAAAACAAACATGGTTTTCATAAAAGAACCCAGGTTTGCTAGTCAAGTGATGTACTATTACATATTCCTCTTCTTCTTCTTCTCAGTCCTCCTCTCCCCTGTTCTCAACCTATCTAGCGGCCCCCATATCTGTTTCAGAATTTTGGCCTGAGACACAAGCTGATAGTTTTTGTGGGCCCACAGTACTACATCCAATATCTCAGTAATTTTGGTGGTGATACTGCAAACATGGTCCATCAATTCACATGCAGACTGCCCCCAACAAAGGCTGGCCAGTTATAGCTGGCAGATATGAAAATGAATAGTAGATTGGGGGGACGGATAGCTCAGTGGTTTGAGCATTGGCCTGCTAAACCCAGGGTTGTGAGTTTAATCCTTGAGGGAGCCATTTAGGGATCTGAGGCAAAAATCTGTCTGGGGATTAGTCCTGCCTTAAGCAAGAGGTTGGACTAGATGACCTCCTGAGGTCCCTTCCAACCCTGATATTCTATTGAGGGCAGGAGAAATGGAAAGATGAGTCCTATCTATGAAAACTCCAAAACACAATTTTTGGACCTCATGTTATCGTAACTAATCTAAAGTAAGGCATAATAACCTTGTATTATGCAAACCTTGACAGCCCCTATCTCTTATAGAAATATTTAATATGTAATGAATATTATGAGAAGTCTTGCAATATGAAGTCAGAATGTTGCATTTTGAGTTGGATTTCAGGTTACAGTGTGTGTAATATTTGGTTATTTACTGAGTTTGTAGTCAGGATACACACTAAGCGTATGCATTACAGTGCAATAATTAGCATATAATTTTCAACATTTCACTGAACTTTTGTCATAAAATTTAAGGGGATTTTAATTGCTAGTAATCAGGATTGCATGTTAATAGGCTGTAGATAATTAGGAAACCATTTGCATTTCTCTTCCCATGAATTTTCTTAGTATTCAGACCCTCATTTAATTAATAACTTTTTCTCATGAGGATTGGATAATCCTATTTAGTCACAGTAATAACAGACATGCCATTTTTTCCTTTAGCTTTTCCTTCAGTCCTAATGATTTTTTGGAAGGATTATAGTGTTGATTAGTTAGCTATATTAGTGTTAGATGTATTTTCCTTTTGGCTTCCAATAAACTAAAATAAACTGCCTTAGAAGCAACAATAGTAGCATTGAGTGTAAATCTTCATTGTTGTGCTTTTATCTCAGTTGGGGGGTGTTCTGAGTTTGGACAAAACTGTAACAATTAGTAAAGTATTTAGCAAGATTCTATTTTCAACATATTCATGCAGCTGAATGCACTGTATACTTTCCTATGCATTCCCAGTAAACCAGGCTACCTCATCCATTGTCATGTTTGTGGTAAATAGACATAGGAAATCCTTCTCTGGATTCTGCATAATTGAAATAAAGAATCGTTGAAGATATTTTAAATTGCAGAAGGATTCACTAATGGTGTCAGTATGAAAATGTTCCTTGTAAAAATCATATTAATAAAATCTGTCCAAATTCATGGAGCTAGATGAGGGTGTAAAATTACATTCACTGTAGAACGCAAAGTTGGCGCAGTTAATGCAAATAGATGTATGTGTAATAGTTTACTGTGTACTTCGGTAGGGTAAAGATATGTAATGGAACAGGGCAAAGGCTAGTAGTAACCATAGTAGCCCTTAAGCTATATAACACTGGGTAGTTCAGGACCCACCTCTTGTCTTGTTTGGTTTTGTTTGTTTATTTTATTAAACATATGTAAAGAAATGATGGAAAAGTGATCTTACAGCCAGAATAAGTGAAGTTTGATTATTTCTGAAAATAGGTGCATTCAAAGCAGTAAAAATGCATGAGGATGAGTCCAATGTACACAAGGAACAAGAATATCTGGTACAAATTTTTATTGTACCTCGTTAATTTGTCCTGCATTCAAAGCAGTAAAAATGCATGAGGGTGAGTCCAATGACAGAGGGAGATCAGACTGTGGGTAGCTACTCTGTTGGTTTTGTTCTCTTTACCAGACAGTACACCTACAAACAGAACTGTAAACAAGATAAGAAGGTCAACTGATAGAAATATAGCTGTTACAGTGAAAAGAAAAATTTAAAAAACTCATAACCTTCTTTATGCTTGATGCCAAGAGCTCTTGAAACCAAGAACAAAGTAATTAAATAAAATGGCAATTAATGCAATAGGCCGTATCCTTGTAAGTGTAACATAAGTGAAGTGGAAAAAAAAATGGCTGATGGCACTAGATATACTGAAATGCTAGATTAGGGCTTCTACAAAAATCAAATTTGATTTCCATCCCTTTCTCACTAGTCTGTTATGGCTCAGGATCTCTTTGAGAAAAAGAATTTGAGTAACTTTTCATAAATGTGTCTACCACTTTGTGGTGGTGATAGTACATAGACAAGTTTATAGTTACAGTAGCTTCAGCAGCACTAAAAACAGTAAACAAACAAGTGGGTCAGACATGTAACAACCCCTCTCTGCACCCACTACAAATCTGGTAAGGGCTTCCTACATTCTCTTTCTGCCAGTGAAAACAAAAGTCTGTTATTTTTTCATGAGATATTATCACTCCTGCTATTAGGACAATTATATTTTGAACTGGTATATGTATGCCATGTTTTTAATATTTATCAAGCCAAATTTAGAGGCAGTCTCAAGGAACTCTATAGAAGGTAAAGAAGAATGTGACAAGTGGGGAAATTTTGTGTTTAAAAAAAAAAAGTTGTTGAGAACAGTTTGTCCTGACTGGATTAAGACTTTTTCAGGTTTTCTTATGTTTTTCTTCATCTGTCCCCCAACGTCAGTGGAGGAGGTTCTTCTCCTTTTTTTCAGTAATCACTAAGTTCATTTTATTTGTGAGAATTTGTCTGCAGAATTCTATATTGTCTTCACCCTTGAGAGGATAGCAATGGATCTCATAATTAAAATATATGGTGATTGCACTAATCTGGTTACTTAATAATATGTTGCACAAGGGTCCTTAAATTACTACAACAATGTTAAAACTTGCTTCAAAGTGCCCTTCTAGCAACAGAATTTACTACAAAAGGAAAAGAAGAATTATTATCTGATGGAGATCAGCATCGTTATACTTTTGAATAGATAATTTAAAGGGTTCAGGATGGAGCAAAGAATTTTTAAAAGATCTAAATTTAACTAGTCAGGTTCAGACATATATGACTTGTGCCTCCCCATACTGGGAGGACACAATCTAAAGGGGAGGACACATGACCGTCCCACGTGTCTCCTCTGCCCAGTGACCCCTCCCTGCCCCATGTTACCTAGCTTCTTTAACAATCCATTTCACCTTGTATTTAGGTGTGACACTCTAAGTACCTTTCCCAACCAGAAGAAGAGCTCTGTGTAGCTTGAAAGCTTGTCTTTTTCACTAATAGAAGTTGGTCCAAGGAAAGATCTACCTCATCCATCTTGTCTTGGAAGTCATTAATAGCTTTCTATTTCATAGTCATTTGAGCATATAGAGCATGCAATTATGCTCTACTTGAGAGGCTGCAATCTCAGAATATTTTTCATCTGCAGCTTTTGCAAAGTATGATGATTTGGGAAGAATCGCTAGACACATGGATTAAACCCCCAAAGTGTGAAGCCTCCTCTGGGGCAATATACTTCCATAGATACCAGAGATGTTTTGCTTCCTTTTACAGTTTGACATCACTCGTATATCTTGATATGGCAATAAAGTGTTATTGAATTGAACTAAAATTAACTGTAAAGTTTACCTAAATTTGTTTTTTTCAGGACCTATGTTTTAAGAAATCTTTAAAAAAAACAAAAAAAAAAAAAGGAGAGAGAGAGAGAGAGAGAGAACCACAGAGTGGTATCCAGGGATTCCTCTATGCATAGAATATATCTATTGGGAACCACTGACTTTTGAAATGGAGATCATTGCAAAACGTGGCATATGGTTGAAAACCAGGAATGGCATTTGTCTCAATATTGAGGGTGACAAACTGGGAAATGTGGGGAGGAGAAAAATAAGGATTAAGCCATTCATTGAGCAATGATTTTGTCATACAGCTTTTCACATTCATAAAATTCGGAAAGGACATGGTTCCATAGGTGACAAATCTAGCTGCCTCTGTTTGGTTAATGCAGATTGTAAGGAACATGACACTAGATAACTGAACTGGTCAGGCATTTTCTGATGGAACATTTTTCCGTTGGAAACTGAATTTGTTGAAAGCTAATTGTTGTGTGGAAGCATATTGATTTTGACAAATTTTCATTTTGGAAAAAAAGACAGTGTGTCAATAATAATGAAACATCTTGGTGTGACATATTTGGAATGTAATGTTTTGATTTTTCATTTCATTACATTTTCAAATGTACTCCATAGTGGAATACTCTGCACCGGTATTGACCAGAAGTAGCCATACTTGACTTGTTAATGTCCAACTGAACACTGCAGTATGGTGCATCATTGGACGCCTCAAGTCAACCCCAACACCTTGGCTGCCAGTGCTGTTGCACATTGTCCCCCCCATCCATTTGCCACGATGCCGCAATTCTTTGGAAATATCAGAGGATTGTGGAAAATGAACATTTTCCCATTCACTAGGACCTTAATAACCCTCCCTCACCATGGCTTGAAGTCACATAAGCCCTTTTGGACCCGCACATTTAACTTTCAACAATACAACTTCAACCCTGATGAAACTTGGAAAGCCAAATGGTGTTTTACAAGAGGTTACAAATAAACACCCCATAAAAGACCTGACATAGAAGATCCCTGGCTTCAATCTCCCACAAAGCTCATGGGCAACCCTAAACTGCATCCGCACAAACTATGGCAGATGCAGATAGTTGCTGCACACACGGAAAATTAAAGACTCTCCAGTGTGTGACTCTGGTCATCCAGAACAGACTATAGAACATGAAACAACTCAATGCCCGATTTACAAATACAAGGGAGGCATCACAGTGATTCACTCAGCTACTCCAGACGCAATTATCTGGCTTAGCCATCTGAATATAAAATTATAGTTGTTGCTCTACATTTACATCAGCTATACAAAGAAGAAGATGATTTCAAAACTTTTTGTTTCAAAATTTATTTCATGTTATATATATATATAT
>NW_020664417.1:21509837-21594841 GCF_002925995.2 Terrapene triunguis | reverse complement strand
ATGTTATATATATATATATATAATATATATATATAACATGAAATAAATTTTGAAACAAAAAGTTTTATATATTTTATATATTAAAAAATATCAGAACTAAATATTTTGATTAACCTGAAACAAATTTAAGAATTTTGCTTTGTAGGAAATTTGGAAATTTTGGGTTTTGCTGCATTTTGGAATGGAAATTTTTTTGAACTTATGAATTTCCCAAGAAATGGAAAAATCAGTTCCTGCCCAGCTGTAGTCAATAAATGGATATAAATAAATTAGGGCTGTCACGCGATTAAAAAAATTAATCATGATTAATTGCACGATTAAAAGATTAATCACGCTTAATCACACAATTAAACAATAATAGAATACCATTTATTTAAATATTTTGCATGTTTTCTATATTTTCAAATATATTGATTTCAATTACAACACAGAATACAAAGTGTACAGTGCTCACTTTATATTTATTTTTTATTACACTGTAAAAAAACAAAAGAAATAGTATTTTTCAATTCCCCATTACAAGTACTTTAGTGCAATCTCTTTATCATGAAAGTTGACTTTACAAATGTAGAATTATATACAAAAAATAACTGCATTCAAAAATAAAACAATGTAAAACTGTAGAGCCTACAAGTCCACTCAGTCCTACTTCAGCCAATCACTCAGACAAACAAGTTTGTTTACATTTGCAGGAGATGATGCTATCCACTTCTTGTTTACAGTGTCACCTGAAAGTCAGAACAGGCATTCGCATGGCACTGTTGTAGCCAGCGTCGCAAAATATTTACATGCCAGATGCATTAAAGATTCATATGTCCCTTCATGCTTCAACACCATTCCAGAGGACATGCGTGCATGCTGATGACTGATTCTGCTCGATAACGATCCAAAGCAGAGTGGACCGACGCATGTTCACTTTCATCATCATGAGTCAGATGCCACCATCAGAACGTTGATCTTTCTTTTTTGGTGTTTCATGTTCTGTAGTTTCCGCATCTGAGTGTTCCTCTTTTAAGACTTCTGAAAGCATGCTTCACACCTCATCCCTCTCAGATTTTGGACAGCACTTCAGATTCTTAAACCTTGGGTTGAGTGCTGTAGCTAGTTTTAGAAATCTCACATTGGTACCATCTTTGCGTTTTGTCAAATCTGCTGTGAAAATGTTCTTAAAACGAACATGTGCTGGTTCATCATCTGAGACTGCTATAACATGAAATCTGTTGGCAGAATGTGGATAAAAGAACAGGAGACGTACGATTCTCCCCAAAGGAGGTCAGTCACAAATTTAATTAATGCATTATTTTTTTAACGAGCATCATCAGCATGGTAGCATGTCCTCTGGAATGGTGGCCGAAGCATGAAGCAGCATACGAATGTTTGGCATATCTGGAACGTAAATACCTTGGAACACCAGCTACAAAAGTGCCAGTTATTAGAATGGAGAGAAATGTAGAAAGTAAACAGTGAAAAATAAATTATCTTTCCAAAATGTGTTAAGGTTTGCAGTAATACCCTCCTAAGGTACATGTTGTAACTATTGTGAAGAATTTTATTAAAAATATGATTTTCAACTTGAACCTTTTATCTCTGAGAAACTTAAACACCTGCATTTTTTATACACCACCCAGGACCTCTTTGCTGGAAAAGCAGGATCTTCAATTATTTCTTCCTCTTTGAAACTGTACATTGCATATGTTCCAGAGCAAATATTAAGATCTCTGTTATATTTAGCATGTAGACTGTAGGATTACTACTACTGTAGTTTGCTGTCCTATTAAATGATATCTGCAAAGGTTTTGACATGCATTTTACTTACAGGCTTCTTACTTTTCAGACCAGGCCTCTTGTATCAGGTGAGGTAATGATTAGGAAAGGGAAAATTCAGACCAGCCACTCAGTGGCGATGGCTGTTACTGACACTTGTGTCCTCTCTCCATTTACTGTACCTTTTCCCTGCTACAGTAGTGGTGATCTGCTGCATGCTGACCAGATGTTTCTCTTTTGCATAGTTATCTTAGAGTGCCTTTATATACAAAAATCAGATTGTGCTGCTACTGTCACTTTTATCTGATGAGAGGAAATCCCACACGAATGAGGCTGGTTTTCTTTTCAGGCAGCTAAGAAATGATGCTCAGGGGCATGTATTTCTTTCCTTCATTCTGTTGCTGCTCCTTGCAAATGCTTTCTTTCTGGCATGTTTCTTCTTTAATCCCTTCTTCCCTCTTTGACCTGGATCCTTAATCCCATTGGATTTCTTTTGAACTTTGGTTATTTCTGAGTCTTTGGTACATCTGTCTGCTCCAACTCTGAAACTTTTGTCAACACTGCTTTTTATTATATTCCCTTTACAGCCCTTCCTTCCTTCACTGGCTTTGAAGGGCATCAGAAAGCTTTTTGGGACTGACCATTCTCTCCAGGCCCCTCTCTATTTTCTTTTTGACACTTTTTTCAATGTCTAAATCGTTGTCATAGTTCACTTTTGTTTTTGCAGTGGTACCACCATGTTCACTACAAGTACTATTTCTACTGCTCCTCTTTGCAGTCATTTTTTCCTTCTCTGGCCTTAATTGCATAGAAATTACTTAATTGAGGAGTGAAATAAGAATAAAATGGTGAGGGGAAGTGATATGCTGTTTCTAGTGCCCTGTCTTCTCCAACCTCTTGCATTTGCACAGAAAAACAGCTGCGGACAACTTTGTAATATTTGGTTCTATCCCTTACTTCATTCCTTTTTAAAATTTGTTTCTACCTGTTTTCATTTTGAGTGTTTTTCCTTTTTTATATATTCAGATCTTTTTTCTGTAGTAAGCCAATTCACTATTACTCTCACTAAGAGCAAAACTAAAATAGGATTATGTGTGTTAATGTAGCCAATATGGGCTCATATAATAAGTTTGAAGTATACTTGTTTAAAATGTTAGATTTCCACACTTCTATAACATACACAACATTTTTTTCTTCCTTTGTCAGAAAGTCTATTAATAGTGACTGTTGCTTATCACAGCTTGTAAAACTGTCGTGTGTAAATAGTGATTTTTTTTCATTGACAGTAGTTCTTACATTCACTTACAAAGTAATGTGTTCAAATGAAATGTACAGCTATAATTAGAGCAAACAAATGGAATAGGTGAACTTTGAAAAATATTGGTATGTTCATCATTAGGTGTATAATGTAGAATATCCTTCTGATGTGAGAGCATGTCCAACTTTATCATTTGGTGGATGGATCTTACCCACTGCAGTCTTCAAAGGCAGTTCTGAACTGAATCTAGGGGAAGTTCCAGTTTAGTTTGTAGGGACCAACCTTTTGGAAGCAATGCTGAGCTCTATCTCAGAGTTATCTCTAAAAGACTTCTGGGACTTAGCGTATTTTCTTATTTCTTTCTTTCTGCATTTCTTCTTCTCTTTCCTGTTCTTGTTTCTTCCCTTCCCTAGCACTCTCCCCCCCCCCCCCCCCGCCAACCAGCAAACGAAACAAGGCCATGTGTGCCTCAGCTATACGGAGATACTCCACTTCTTCCCCCTTACCCCTCAACCGGGCAGTATCGGAAGCTAAGATGTAGAGGAGTAAAAGGCAGATCTAACACACATCTGCTACTCAGTCAAGGACAGGCAGGATCAGGTGAATGGAAAGGCTCATTGTGGGCCAGTTCCTTCCACTCCAATTCCCAGAGCTCTGGCAGACATCCTGGGATATTGTCTCCTCTCCCTACCGCGGGAAAAGACAAGAACCAATGGATTGACTAAGGAGAATAAGAGAAACAAGAATTCACTTCCGACTTGGGGGGGAGAAGAGGGGAGAGAAGTCAAAGCAACCCTGAGTCCTCCCGAGGTAGTCTCCACATAATCCTCCAGGAGATACTGGAATGGTTTATGATCCCTCTAGGAGAACAATCAAGGATTCTCACCTTCTCAGATTCTAAGCAGGCATCTGCAGAGAGAGTTGCTCATTGGGATCTTTAACATTCAAGAGACTATCCCTCTTTTGAAAACTAATGAGTGATCTGGATTGGTGAAAATCCAAAGAACACTTGACAAGGAAACCAGTACTAGCCCCAGAGTGGACAGTAGTTGATACAGAGTATAGCCTGACTGGCTAGGGTGCACAGTTGGCAGGGCCGGCTCCAGGCACCAGCTGACCAAGCACGTGCTTGGGGCGGCACCTTGCGGCGGGGCGGGGCGGCACTCGGGTTTTTATTTATTTATTTATTTATTTATTGGTTCGTCTGGGCAGCGCTGGAGGGGTTTTTTTTGTTTCCGCGGCGCGGCGCTCGGAGAGGGCGGGGCTTCGGGCGGTACGGCGCTCAGTGGGGCGGGGGCTTGGCGTGGCGCTCAGAGGGGGGGCGGGGGCTGGCGCGGCACGGCGCTCGGAGAGGGTGGGGGCTTGGCGCTCGGAGGGGGCGGGGGCTGGCGCGGCACGGCGCTCGGAGGGGGCGGGGGCTGGCGCGGCACGGCGCTCGGAGGGGAGCGGGGGCTTGGTGCTCGGAGGGGGGGCAGGGGCTGGCGCGGCACGGCGCGCAGAGGGAGGACGGGGGCTTGGCGCGGCACTCGGAGAGGGGCGGGGGCTTGGCGCGGCACGGCGCTGGGAGGGGGCGGGGGGTTGGCGCGGCACGGCGCTGGGAGGCGGCGGGGGTTTCGGGCGGCGCGGTGCTCGGAGGGGGCGGGGCTTCGGGTGGCGTGGCACTCAGGGGGGCGGGGATTTCGGCGGTGCTGGGGGGGGTTCGGCTGCGCGGTGCTCGCGGTGGGGCAGGGGGGCAGCGCTCTTCTTTTTTTGCCTGGGGCGGCAAAAAAGTTAGAGCCGGCCCTGACAGTTGGGCAACTCCTGCCAAGTTCTCTGATCACAGGTGATATCTAGGAACAGTCACAGCTGTTTTGAGCCCTGGACAATAATACTTTGGAAATGTTGCCCATGCTCAGCAGGAGGTTTGTGCTGATATAGTTGGCTAAAGTCACCTCAGTAGCACACCTCAACACCTAAGGGAAAAAGAAGAGCAGGAAACTAAGGGAGGTTAAACTCTCCTTTGACTAGGCAGAATAAAATCTAAACTCAGCGACTGCATTACACATAAGTGAGGTTCTAATAACTAATGTGTACTGACTCAACAGAAAAGGAATGGACAAAAATGTGTGGAGATTTAACAAGGAGGTATGTGACAGGACAGTATGCTCATTTGATTACTGGACATGTTCACCTCAGCAACATGCAGCAAGAGATTTTACTCCAGGAGCCTACACGTCAGATACCCTGGACACAGATACCCAGACACAGCAATGGCCCTGTTTGCTCCTGTATATGCTTCCTTCTATTCTGTTACCACAGCTGGAAGGTCAATACTACAGTCTAAAGATGCCCTGACAGGATGATGATCTTATGACTTTGAGGAAGAGATCAAAGATGAGTTAATAGCTAGATATGGATCCAGAGTAATTGCTGTAAGAATAGAGGGACTAACCACTAGAAACTGAATTCACCAGTTTCTCCGGTCTCTGCAGAATAATTTAGAAACTGGTGTACCTCTTCTAGCTGAGAGTAAACGTCGTAGTAGTAAGCCCTACTACACTGTCACCTGGACAGTTAGGTGTTGGACTACCTACATAGTATGTTCTTCATAGCTGCCCCCGGCTAAGTCTTCTCAAGTTCACAGATACCCTACTTGGACCCAGAATCTCATCTTCAAGGCACTAACAGGTTGGCCTTTCAAATCAATGAATTCAGCTTCATTTTTCTCTCTTTATTTTCTCTCATTTAAAGTTACTTTGATTTTTTAATTGCCATAATTTCCACAAGAAGAATGTCCAAACTCTGAGCTCTGCTCATCAAAGAGCAATACTGTATTTTCCACATGGACAAAATGGTACTCAACATTCCACCTTCCCCTGGTCGCAATGCATAGCATTGCTGTGTTTTGGCCCCAAACCTGTCCATTCAAAGGAGATAACATATATACTGGATGTACTTGGAGCCTTGATTAAGTATATTGAAAGGACTAAATGGCACAGCCACAATGCTTGTTCAAGGTTTATCACTTCAAGTGTAATTGCAAGAAGCTTACCAGAAATCCTTACAAGTGGACTGTCAATCATTATGTGGAATTGAATGTGTCTAGGAAGAATATGCAGAGATGCATGATAATTACTAGGGTTTCCATATTTAAGCATTAAAAAAAGAGGACACTCCACGGGTCCTGCCCCTGCCCCTTTCCCACCCCGGCCCCGCCCCAACTCCGCCCCTTCCCCAAAGTCTCCGCCCCCTCCCCTGAGCGCCCCGCATTCCTCCTCCTCCCTCCCAGCCATGCGAAACAGCTGCCTGAGCGCTACCGGCTTCACGGTTGGCCGGGCAGCCCCCAGACCCTGCGCCCCCGGCCGGGCGCTTCCCCAGCGCAGCCGGAGCCCGGAGGATACTGCTCTCTCCTCTCCAGTCACACCCCTGCCCTCTCTCCAAACCTCCCGGTGGCCTCACCCAGTTAAGAGCAACAAGAGTGCAAACAGGTGGCTGTTGGGGCTGGGGGAAGAAAACTTTTGCTGCAGCAGAAAGGCACTGGGAGCACTTTCACCCGGCTGCATACTGCCGAGTGACACCCGATGCGAAGGGCCAGAGACCAGCCAGATCCACCAGCCCAGCCCCGCTTTCTGCACGTTGTCCAAGACCCGGCGCTGCAGCGCCCCCCGGTCTGCATCCCTCTCCCCGCCGTGGTGCTGGGTCTACTCATGCTGCTGTTGTGGCCCGACCAGTGCACCATGGCTTGGTTGTGCGCCGAGTCCCCGGTCAGCGCAAAAGTGCTGTTGCTCAGCTTCAGCTCCTCCAGCCTGAGGCGGGTGGCTTTGCCCTGCGGCTGCTCGGGGGATGCGCCTGCCGCCTCCCTGCCCTGCTGGTCCCGCTCCGCCGGGACCCCCCTGGCTCTCCTCCGCTCCGCCTGGCTCCTTCTCAGCCGGCTGCCGCGGGGCACACACCCAGCCGGGGTCCGCTCTTCGCCTTGTCGGCCTGGCAGGGCGGGCGCAGTTCCCCGGGGGAGAGCTCGGGACAGGCTGGGGTCAGCGGGACAGGCTGGGTATGCGCTGGGGTCGGGCTGGCTGGTCGGTTTCTCCTGGCTGGGAGCAGCCGGGGAGAGAACTTCCCCGCCAGGAACCACCTCGCGTCTTCCCCCGCGGCCCGGCCACCCGGGCATAATAATCCCTGCTGAGGCGGCTTCCCCGGGGCCAGGCAGGCGCGGCACGTTATCTTGGCTCTGCTGGTGCCAAAGGTGCAGAGGAATTGGACAAGCCTGGTCCTGGCGAGCAGAGCATACACGATCTCTGCCTTTGCCCACGCCTGGCTTTCCCATGATCATATGCCACCTCCCCAGACCTGCGTCCTGTTGAAAATTCCGATCCTCCCCGCATTCCTCTGAAAATGCAGACACACAAACATGTCCCCTGGGGAATGAAGGAACAAACACTCCCCTCCCCAGCCGCTTCAGTAATGCCGGCATTTTCCCGGACATGTTCGGCTTTTTGGCAATTCCCCCCGGACGGGGGTTTGATTACCAAAAAGCCGGACATGTCCGGGAAAATCCGGACGTATGGTAACCCTATAATTACCTGCTAGCTACATCCCATTGTGAAGGATGGCCAAATATGCTATGGTTTGAATGAGAAATTGCTACCTTACTATAAAATACTCCTGGAGGCATTCTGCACCAAAAAATTAAAAATTCTGTGCCAGAAAAATAAAAATTCTGCACACACTATTTTTAAATTCTGCAAATTTTGTCAAAATAATACATAATCATGCCAGTTTCAATTATTTTGGTAATTTATTTCAAAATACTTGTCAACAAGTATGTCTGTAACAATACAGAGACACACAAAAATTCCCCCGGGAGTAGAGAGTTAAAGAAATCCCTATGATAACCCAGTTCCTGTTTCTCTGCCGCCTGCCCCTCCCCGCAAGCTCAGCCGGAGGGGCGGGGGGAGAGAGACACCCTCAACCCATCCCCCCCATGAGCCCACCTGTGCCCCCCTTGCAATACACCCAAACCCCCTCTTCCCTAGAGCCCACCTGCAGGGTCCCCCTTTCCCAGACACCCGTCCTCTAGCTTGAACAGAGTTTCTTGTGTGCCACCCTCTCCTTCCCTCAGGGCATGCTGGGAACTGCAGCTGCCAGGAACCCTCTAGCTCCCTCTCCTTCCCCCTCAGCAGTGTCTTCTATGTGCAAGCTGGGCTCTGCCGAGTCCAGTGGCCCCTAGTGGCAGCTAGTATCACTGCAGCCCATTTTTGTAGGGAAAGGGAAATTCTGCACACAATCTTAATTTCTGCAAAATTCTGCATTGCGCAGTGGCACAGAATTCCCCCAGGAATATGTAAAATCCTGTCCAGTAAGTTTTTCCAGCGCATAGGTCCTAAGAGAAGATGGGTGCCCCTTCCTGGATTCAGTTCAGAACGGTTACCAAAGACTACTGAGAATAGTCCATTATGAGGGATTGTCAGACACTCTGAAGAAAGTTTTATAGGTGAAAGAGGCAAATTTCTGGTACTGTATCTACTGAGAATTGGACAAAATTGTCAATTTAAAAGATTACCAATCCTATAAAGTCTGAGGTTTATTATGAGTTACTTGTAGAGTGGGTAAAATTATTTATGATATTTTTGTCACATTTGACTCTTTCCTATTCAGTACTATCTATGAATCTGAGGATTTTTCTGAAGTTGATCATAATTACTCAAGCATTTTTTTGGTGAATACTTTCAATGTATCCACCCCCTACTCTCACAAATATTGTATTAGGCATGCTAGGAATGGACTAGAGTCCACTGGTCCCCATTTTATATCTTGCTCTCCATAATCATTGTTTGAGCATTGGCCTGCTAAAACCAGGGTTGTGAGTTCAATCCTTGAGGGGGCCATTTGGGGATTTAGTTGGGGATTGGTCCTGCTTTGAGCAGGGGGTTGGACTAGATGACCTCCTGAGGTCCCTTCCAACCCTGATATTCTATGATCATATTTATGGCATGTGGTCCCAGTTATAGCAAGTGGTTCACTTATTTTTGTTTTGTTTGATTTGCCAGGGCTCTGGTCAGTTGGGGAATTGCTGTGTCCCTCTCTTTGCCTCATCATGTATTTGCCTAAACACTATTTTTCATATCTATTCATTGATTGAATTTGCTGGTTGCCATTTTCATCCCCCTGACTACAAATAATTTAAGATAATGTGGTAATCACCTGTACATGCTCAGTCCCATTTATTAAGGGACCTTTTATTATTGGAGTGGTCATGTACCCGTATCTACCCTATTTTAGTAATTATGTTTATGCCAGACCTTGAAACTACTGTTTCACTGCTGCTTTGTCTCATCATTCCACATATGTGAAAGAATGATGTGTTTTCTAAGGTCTTTGCCCATTAATGAAGCAGTGATGGGGCCCCATCAAAACACTGTGGCAAACACCTCCTTTTCTGCCCCCCACCTCTAAAAGGGCAGAGAAGAAATACTATGTCCCAGCCGGTGGATTTGAGTACCTTTATTCGCCAAGGATCCCTGGTAATGTTGGCAGCAAATGAGTGGGACAGATAGGGCAGTTGAGTGCTATCCCCAAAAATAAAGACACCAAGAGACCTGTTTGAACGGGAGGTTTATTTGACAGGCAGTCAATAGTTACACATCTCCAACCAGCAGGCTCTGCTGGGGAGGTATGATTTTAATCTGTGGGACTCATTCAAATTTAAAGACTCCCTTCTTCAGGAGTCAAGGCAGGAGTTCGCAGACATCCTGGAGGAGGGCAAGACTGTGGCTAGGATCTCCCTCCAGGCAGCTCCAGATGCGGCCAGCTCAGCAGCCAGGACTATGGCATTGTTAGTCACCATGAGGCGCTGTTCATGGCTCCAATCATCTGGTCTCCCTCACGAAGTTCAACAGTCCATCCAGGACCTCCCCTTTGAGGACTCCTCCTGTTCTTGGAGCAGACAGTCTCAAGGACACAAGGGTCACCCGTAGTTCCTTAGGCCTTTACACGCCACCAGCATCCAGGAAGCATTTTAGGCCCCAGCAGCTTTCCAGAATCATGGCACCTCCCAGGCAAGAGCCCTACAAAAGAAAGAGGAAAGGTTACAAGCAATGCCAACGACTCCCTTCTACCTCAACCTCCCAGTCGGGATCTCAGATATTCTGGCGAGGGCAAGCAGGCCTTTTGAAGGTACGCCCAAAGGCGCTATACCAATCTCAACACTAGATCCGCTCCCCATTTTGGTTTGGGACAGTGTGTCGCCCTTCAGCCCAGCGTAGCCATATATAACATCGGACAGATGGGTACTGAGTACAGTAACAGTCGGTTACGCCCTCCAATTTTCATCCACCCTGTCCCACCCCACCACCAGTCCTTCAGGAACCATTCTCATGAGCAACTCCTCACCCAGGAGGTGCAAGCCCTCCTATGTGTGGGGGCCATAGAGGAAGTTCCTTGAGACTTGAGAGGGAAGAGGGTTTACTCCTGATATTTCCTAATCCTGAAGGCCAAAGTGGGCCTATGGACCATCTTGAACCTGTGTCGCCTCAACAGATATCTCAAGAAACTGAGGTTCCGCATGATCTCCATGGCCTCCATCATTCCCTCCCTGGATCCAGGAGACAGTATGCCACCCCCTACTTAAAGCAGTGGTTCTTAACCTGGGGTACACGATGCCCTTTCTGGGGGTGCGAGACATGCCAGATTTTTTTAGAAGGTAAATCATCGAAAACACAAATTAAGCACAGGCACCGTAAGTACAACTACTTTGTTTCATCAGATCTAAGGATAAGATAACACTTGACGTGTGTGGATCAATTTGCACCGATGGTGCCCCTGCCATGCTAGGAAAAAATTCAGGATTTGTTGCCTATGTAAAGAAAGAATAATAAATATATAACTCTAAAAAAAAAAAAAAGTGTGTAATTTTTCATGTATTCTTAATTTTACTGTGAAATAAATAAATATATAATTCTATCTCTTTCATTCTATAGTTATGATAAATCTAGGTTTAAAGAAGTGACCTACTTCAACGATTTTTGATAAGGGGGTGCGAGAACATATTTTGAGAACCAAAGGGGTGCAGGCTGTAGTAAAGGTTAAGAACCAGTGACTTAAAGGATGCTTATTTTCACATCTGTCTTCCACAGCCACAGAAGATTTCTCTGGTTTGTAGTGGGTCAACACCACTACCAATTCACCGCTTTCCCCTTCAGCCTATCGGTAGCCCGTGGGTCTTCAAGTAGTGTATGGAGGTGGTAGCAGCTTTCCTTAGGCATCGAAGCCTGCAAGTCTACCTGTACCTCCACAACTTGCTGATCAAAGGTTGGTCGCAGGCTGAGATTCAACACAGCATCAGTACAGTCAGGGCCACCTTCCAGGTGCTATGTCCGTTGATAAACGAGAAGAAGTCAACTCTGGTCCCAGTTTAGAGAATAGAGTTTATCGGAGAAGTGTTCGACTCAACCCAGGCCAAAACCTTCCTGCTGGAACTCTGATTCCGGACTATGTCGGACCTGATATCCAAGGTCATGATCCACCCAAAAACGACTGCTTGAGTCTGCCTCAAACTATTGGAATGCATGGTGGCATGTACTTATGTGGTGCAGTGCACAAGGCTATGCCTCGGACCCCTCCAGATGTGGCTGGCATCAGTCTGCTCCCCGAGCAGACACCACCTAAACTCAATACTCAAAGTTCTTCATGCAGTCCTCGCTTCCCTGGCCTGGTGGAGAGACCCAGGATCGGTAATGAAAGGGTGGCCTTTGCTGCCCCATAACCGTCGGTAGCCCTAGTCTCCGACACGTGAGACCTAGGATGGGGCGCTCACCTTGGCAATCTCAGGACGCAGGGTCTCTGGTCCCAGGAAGAACTCAGGGCAGTATGCCTGACTTGCCAGGTGTTCCTTCCCTAGATCTCAGGCAAAGTGGTGCAGGTTCTGATTGAAAACACTGCATCAATGTTTTACATCAACAAACAGGGAAGGGCTCGATCTTCAGCCTTGTGCCAGGAGGCTCTCTGGCTGTGAGACTTCTGTGTGAAAAAGGCCATTCACCTTAAGGCGACAAGTCTCACAGGAACCCAAAATGTACTGGCAGATCACCTCAGCCAAGCCTTTTCCATGGTCTCTTCACCCTAGGTCATCAGAGTCATCTTCCAGAGGTGGGGGCCTCCCCAGGTGGACCTGTTCACCACCAGGCAGAACAGGAAGTGCCTTCAGTTCTGTTCACTGTGAGGGCACAGCATGGGCTCCCTCTCCGATGCCTTCCTGCTCTCATGGGCAGACCATCTACTGTATGCCTTTCCTCTGATTCCCTTGGTTCACAAGGTTCTCATAAAAATTTAATGGGACAAAGCAAGGATCATCCGGATAGCACTGGAATGGCCATGTAAGTATTGGTTTTGCATGCTTCTAGAGTCTAGACCTTTTGTTGGCAGCTGCACTCGCACTCCCACTCTTCCCGGGCTTGATTTCACAAGACCACAACTGGTTACTCCACCCAAATCTTGCCTCCCCGCCCCTGATGGCATGGATTCTGCATGGCTAAACCCTGAGGAACAGGCATGCTCGAGCAGGTTAGACAGGTCTTGCTAAGTAGTAGACAGCCTTCTACCAGGGCTACCTACTTGGCTAAGTGGAAACGTGTCACTTGTTTGGCCTTTGGATGGAACCTCCCCCATCTCAGTCTTCTCTGCGATTTACCTTGGAGTATCTACTCCACCTAAAGCAGCAAGGTCTGGCTCTCTTGTCTACTAAGGTTTATCTGGCAGCAATCTCATCCTTCCACCCTTCAGTGAATGGCAGGTCAGTGTTCTCCCACAAGATGATGGTCCAGTTTCTTAAAGGGCTGGAAAGGCTTTATCCTCAGGTTTGGGAACTGACCCCCGCATGGGACTTAAACCTGGTCCTCTCAAGGTTCATTCCTCCCCCTCCCCCCAATTTGAGCCATTAGCATCGTGTTCACTTCACCTCTCCTCATGGTGATCAGTTCAGCCAGTAGGGTCTCTGAGATCAAAGCCCTTATGTTGGAACCACCCTACACAGTATTCTTCAAGGACAAGGTCCAAGTGTGTCTCCATCCAGTCTTCCTACCAGAAGTAGTATGGCAATTTCACAACAACCAGGTCATTTTTCTACCTGTCTTCTTCCCAAAACTCCAGAGACCTCTGAAGAACATCAGCTTCATATGTTGGATGTTAGGCAGGCCCTTGTCTTTTATACTGAAAGAACTAAGCCCTTCTGCAAGTACATGCAACTCTTTGTAGCAGTAGCAGAAAGGATGAAAGGACTACCTATGTCATCAGAAACAATCTTGTCCTGGATAACTGCCTATATCCAAGCTTGCTACGAGCAGACAAATGTTCCGCTTCCAGCCATCGTGACCGCTCACTCCACAAGAGTCCAAGCTTCGTCAGCAGCATTCCTTGCGATGGTACAGATCCAGGACATCTGCAGGCCTGCAACCTGGTCATCTGTGCATGCCTTCATATCCCACTACGCCATCACCCAACAGGCCCGTGATGACACCAGTTTTGGAAGAGTAGTGTTGCAGTCAGCACATACATGGACTCCAAGCCTACCTGTAGCAGTTCATGGGAGGGGCCCTCTTGGCTCCTGCCCCTGCTGTGCTGATAAAGTCACTTGGAGACCCTGGGGTTCAGTAACCACTGGTGCTTTTTCTTTACAGGTTGTGCTCCCACCACCTTTTCACCATATGCCACTTGCTTCTAGTGTCTGCTCCCTGGAGGGAAGGACTTTCACTCTGCTTCCTCTTCTCTCTTCCCCCTCCCCCGCCCCAGTTTCCTTCCCTGCAGCCTTTATATAGCCCCAGGCAGGTGTCTCCCATTCAACAATTAGGTGCAGGATTTTCTATCCAGCTCCAATTTGCTTCCCATAATGGGGGCTGGAGTGACAGAGGGCTGAGTCAGCAGTTTTTGCCCAACACCCTGTCGCACCACATTTGAGGGTACTGCTTGTGAGTCACCTAGCATGGAATGGACATGAGCAAGCACTCGAAGAAAAAATGGTTACCAACCTTTTGTAACTGTTGTTCTTTGAGATGTGTTGCTCATGTCCATTCCATGACCAACCCTCCTACCTCTGTGTTGGAGTTACCAGCAAGAAGGAACTGAGAGGATGCGGGGCTTGCGGCGCCCCTTATACTGGCACATAGGCACGTAACTCCAGAGGGTGCTAGAGCTGGCTGTACGGATACCACTAAGGGAAAAATCTTCAGCAACAGTGCACGCAGCATGCACACACGTAGCATGGAATGGACATGAGCAATACATCTCAAAGAACAAGAGTTACGAAAGGTTAGTAACCGTTTTTTCTTTTGACTGACTGAGATGGTGTCATCTGATGCCATTTTGATAATGTAGGACTTGATATTTTAAAATAACAATACTAGATTGCTTTAAGATATTACCCTAAAACAACATTGTGCATTAGCTTAGATCCAGTATTTTAAATGTGACCGTGTCAGGAGGGATTTCTTTAAACGAATGAAGTTTATATAGTACATGCCATGTACTGTATAACTGAATAAACACTGATATTAACCTTTATTCGTGAAAGGCAGTAATCTCAGACTAATGCCGCACTTAACTCTGTACTTTCAAAATGATTTGCCTGATCTGATAAATTATGCAGTCTTTCATTTTGACCTTGTGACCCTGTAGAGTTTACTCTAACTGACTCCATAGTATTTGCCACATTAGGAGTATAATGACTGTAACCAGTTCTTGTGCTATAATTCTTTCCACAGAGAAAGTAAACAGAGGGATGTGAAAATTTATTGATTTAATTATGAGATGTGAAGACAGTACCATTTGAAAAGTGTTTTAGGGATTAGGTTGTTACTCCTATTTTGTTGATCAAAAAAAGGAAAAAATGTAAAATCTATACAGAAGGGAGTAAGTAAATACTGGCAAATAAAAATCCCTCTTTTTCTTGTAAGCTAAAATATATCATCAGGTATTAGCCGGGGGGTTGTTTCAGTCAAAAAAACACACATTGAAGCTCAGCAGTTGTACCTAGAGCCCAGACCAAGGTAACTTACACCCTAAAAGGAATCTTGAAAAGTACATTATGACTTATGAAGAGAATAATTTTTGTATTGTGAGAGTGCATCAAAGAGTGTCCAGACTTAGTTTATTACTAAAGATTGTTATTATTGTTAAAGATGAACAGAACTGATGATAGTACAAGTTGCTTTATTACATAAACAGTAAAAGGGAGAGTACCAGGAAAGGGAATGGAACAGAACTGAGACAGTATAAATTACTAGTTGCAGTATATGCAATTACCATTATTAGATTATATCAGTGATTTATTTTTAATCAGTTCATCCCACTTGGTCAATTTTAACTCAGATACTTATGTTTTTAATGTAAAAAACTGCTGTTGTATTGGAATGTCTGAAGGGCTATTCCAGAGTCTCTATTTGAAGAGATGGGGGTATTCAGGTGCACAGTCAAGAGAAATAGAACTGTAAACTAAATTGGGGTGGTGGTGGGGGGTGATGTAAGGTAGTGGTCAAAATGACATCTTCTGTCATTAGTGCCTTTGAACTGATAGAAACAGAGAAATGTAGGGCTTGAAGGGACCTTGGGAGGTCATCAAGTCCAGCTGCCTGTGCTGAGGCAGGACCAAATAAGCCTAGACCATCCGTGATAGGTGTTAGTCCAACCAATTCTTAAAAGCTTCAGAGGATTCCACAGCCTCCCTTGGAAACCTGTTCCAGAGTTTAACTACCGTTATAGTTACAAGGCTTTTTGTAATATTTAACCTATATTGGCCTTGCTGCAGAAATAAGACCATTACTTCTTGTCCTACCTTCAGTGGACATGGAGAACAATTGATCACTGTCCTCTTTATAACAACTATTAACATATTTGAAGGTTATTATCAGATCCCCGCTCTGTCATCTTTTTTCAAGACTAAACATGCCCAGTTTTTTAACCTTTCCTGATATGACTGGTTTTCTAAACTATTTGTCATTTTTGTTGCTCTACTCTGTACTCTTTCCAGTTTGCCCGCATCTTTCCTAAAGTGTGGTGCCCAGAATTGGACAGAGTACTCCAGCTGAAGCCTCACCAGTGCTGAGTAGACAGGGACAATTATTTTCTATGTCTTATATAGGACACTGCTGTTAATACATTCCAGAATGATACTAGTCTTTTTTGCAATTGCATCTCACGGTTGAGACATATTCAATTCATAATTCACTATAAATCCCCCATGTATAAATGGCCATGTGCTTCGGATGGAAACTGATTCCATCACCAGAATAGCAATAAGATGGATACTGGAAGGCAAGCGAAAACAAGGCCGCCCGAAAACAACATGGCGAAAAGTGGTGGAAGCTAATCTGAAAAACCTGGGGCACCACTGGGGAAACATTGAAAGACTTGCCAGAAAGAGACAGGAGTGGAAGAGCTTCATCGCTGCCCTAAACACCCGAGGTATAATGGGAAGATGATGATAAATCCCCCAGATCCTTTTCAGCAGGCCTACCACCTACCCAGTTATTCCCCATTTTGTGGCTGTGGATTTGATTTTTCCTTTCTAAATTAAATACTTTGCACTTGTTGTGCTTAAATTTCATGTTGTTGATTTCAGACCAATTCTCCAATTTGTCATGCTCATTCTGAATTTTAAGCCTGGCCTCCAAAGTGCTTGCAGTCCCTACCAGCTTGGTGTTATCTGCAAATTTTATAAGCATGCTATCTGCTCCATTATCCAAGTAATTAATCGACTAGAGCTGGTCACAGGACTGACTCCTGTGGGGGACCCACTGTATACATCCTCTGTTTGACAATGAACCATTGATAACTGCTGTCTGAGTACCATCTTTCAACCAGTTATGCACCCACCTTATAGTAATTTCAGCTAGACCATGTTGTTTGCTTAGAAGAATGTCATGTGTGTCAAAAGCCTTACTCAAATCAAGATATATCACAGCTACTGCTTCCCTGCATCAACTAGACCAGTAACCCAGTCAAAGAAGGAAATTAGGTTTGTTTGGCATGATTTGTTCTGGACAAAACCATGCTGGCTATTCCTTATAACCCTATTATCCTCTAGGTGCTTACAAAATGATTGTTTAAAATTTTTGTCGTGTCTTTCTGGGTGTTGAAGTTAGGCTGACTGGTCTATAATTCCTGGGTCCTCTTTGTTCCTTTTTTTAAAAATAGGTACCCTTTTCCTGTCCCCTGGGACCTCACCTGTCCTCCATGAGTTCTCAAAGATAATTGCTAAAGATTCCAAGATTGCTTTAGCAGTTCCTTTAGTACCCTAGGATACATTTCATCAGGTTCTGCCAATTTCAATACATCTACTTTATCTAAATATTCTTTAATCTGTTCTTTCCCTCTTTGACTGTCATTAATATTAATTGTGTTGAGTATCTGGTCACCAGTCTTTTTAGTGAAAACTGAAGCAAAATAAGCATTAAACATCTCCGCTTTCTATGTCATCTGTTGTTAGCTCTCCTTCCCACGAAGTAGGGTACCTATGCTTTCCATCATCTTTCTCTCGCTCCTAATATATTTAAAGAATCTCTTATTGCCTTTTATGTCCCTTGCTAGGTGTAACTCATTTTGTACCTTAGCCTTTCTGATTTTGTCCCTGTGTAGTTGTGCTGCTCTGTTGTACTCCTCCTTAGCAATTCATCAGTATTTCCATTTTTTATAGAATTCTTTTTTGATATTCAGATAATTAAAGAGCTCCTGATGGAACCATTTTGGCCTCTTACTATTCTTCCTATCTTTTCTTTGCATCAGTTGTGCATTTAATATTGTCTCTTTGAGAAGCTGCCAGCTCTCCTGTATTCCTTTTATCACTTTAGGTTTTCTTCCCATGGGACCTTACTTGCTATTTCTCTAAGGGCTGGTCTACACTGGAAGTGCTACAGCAGCATAGCTGTACCGATGCAGCTGCACCACTGCAGCGCATCTGGTGAAGACACTCTAGGCCAACGGGAGAGAGCTCTCCCATTGGCATAATAAAACCACCTCTGTGAGCGGCTATGTGGGTGGAAGAAGCTCTCCCGCTAACATAGTGCTGTCCATACTGGTGCTTAGGTTGGTGTAACTTATGTCGCTTGGGGAGTGGCTGTTACAGTCTGTGTTTAAGTCCATTGTCCTTATTCTGCAGCTTTCACTCCTTCTTTTCCTTAGAATCATGAAATCATAGCCACTGCTTCAAGCATCCCCTGCAATTGTCTATAGAGCAAACCACTGGTTGATGGCACCCGTTAATGCCTTTGAGCATAAAAATATCCCACTGATCTCTGCTCAGCCTTCCAATAGTTTAATATGTTGACACCCTGAATGACTTCTCACCCAAAAGGAAAGAAGAATAATGATGTTGCAGGGAAGAGGGCATTGGGTGCTGGGAGAAGAAAATGAAGGCATGCACAGAGACCCTGGCATGGGGGAAATGGGGCACACAGAACTGCTGGTTGGGGGGGAGAAGTGGGGGATTGTGTTATGGGGTGGAAGAGGAGGCACACAGCCCCTATCATGGGAGGGCAGGTGAAAATGGGAGCATGGAGAGGAGACAGAGCACCTGGCATTGGGAGAAGGAGGAAATGGGGAGAAAGGAATAATAGTTCACACAGGGATGAGAATGGAGGAAGTGGGGAATGGAGGGCACACAGAATCCCTGGTGGAGGGAGACTCTGAGATCCAGTAATAGGGAAAGATGTTTGGGGGAAATAGGGGTGCACACAGAGCCCTGCCATGGGGAGAAAAGAGGGCAAACAAATCCCCTGGCAGGGGGCAGATTGGGAGGAATTAGAAGGAGTCCCTGAAATAGAGGTGCGTGGGAGAGTGTCAGGGAGCTTGTTTGGGGTGGAGGGGGAATGGAGCCCTGTGGTGTGCAATAAATTTGGCCTACACAAGCTGTGAAGTATACTGTACTACATTATATTGAATGCTTATCTGTGACTTATTTTATAAGCCTCAATACTCTGATCTGCTTCTTCAGCATTAGTAACTAGATTATAATGAAGTCTTCCACTACGCAGAGTTTTTTGTTTTACATAACTGATAAAAGCTCTTTTGGGGTCTTTGATACTGTTGGAAACAACCTGCTGATTTAACTGTGGATGTGGCAGGAGTGGCCAGAGTTGCTTTATAGTAGCTTTTCTGTTTTGTCATAGAGCAATTCCAGAAGTTTGTGTTGGGCAATTGCTCTTGTTATGAGGGATCTCGTTTATGGTGTTCCACAGTGCCCAAACTATCCACTTTTGTTTCAGCATATGTGAAATTGCTGTAGGAGATTATGAAGTGGGCTATTTGTTTCATTGGCTGAGCAAAGCAAGGCTTTATATTCAACTTGATGGCATTTCTCTGTTTGTCTGTAATACAATAACTTTTGAATGTTGTATCTGATCAATTCCAAAATTTCACAGAACTTTGTAGACATCAATGAGCAGAACCCTGTTGATTTTGGTGAAAATTGGAAAATCGGAAGGAGGGAAATGGGGGACATATAGAGTCCCACATAAGTTTAACCCGCTCTGTAATTGTCTTTAGATTAAAGAACCAACCACTTGGTGCTATTTGGTAGAAAATCGACTCCTAACTAAAATAGTTATACCAGTACAAATTCTGTGTGTTGAACAGCCCTAAAAGCAATATTAACTATGGTGAGAGAAGACTACAGTATTATTTAATTATGTTAGTGTTTGGCAAATTGTTGTTTAAATGTTGACTAAGTACTTCATGATTGTGTACTTGTATTGATGATATTGTAAGAGAGTCCCCCTAGAGCAATGTTTCTTAGCCCACGAGGTGTGACTTTCCTCCTGGCTCCCAGTTCAAATCTCCTTGCCTTCCCAGCCCCAATCTCTAACGTCTCCAGTGTTGATTGCTTCTTCCCCTCCCCTAGAGGTTCCTTGTTCCAGCCTACTCCCCCTCCCCTACAGGTCTGACTCCTGTTCCCTCTTCATTTGAATCAGGCAGCCTCCGCCCCCATGTTGACTGGGCCCAGCGGAAAGCAGAGGAGAGATGACCTCCCTATGTTCAGTTCAGTGTCCAGATCTGGCACAGCCATGAGCAGCTCAGAGTTATAATTGCACTGAAAGTCCTGCTCAGTCCTGAGTTGGAGCATGCTTAGCAAGATGGAATTTTCCTGGAATTCAGCTGCTAAAAATATAAGAAGTCCCTATTGAGTATGTGCACACTGAGATTTTTTCAAAGGCTTATGATTGGGCCATATTGGGGCAGATTTTCACAGGGACAGTAAAAGGCACATCCCTGACAAGGGCCACTGCTTGCCAAAGTTCAAGTCCATGAAAGCACTAGAATTTTTCAAATAAAAGGTCTCCAGAATTTTTTTAACATGGGCACAAGTGTATTTTTCCCTAGACTTTTTCTCAGAAATAGCCCAGAAAATTCAGCCTGAGCATGGAAATTTCAGCCCAGCATGGAAATTTCAGCCCAAATGATTAAAGTAGGGTAGAGTTATAAGCAATTGAAAACAGGTTTTATAAATGGGAAGTGTCATGTAACCTTAACAATATAAAGTGCTACCAACCCTACTTATAATATAGTGCATATAACTAACCTTTGTTTATATATTGTGTAATAAAACTTTACTAGTTCTTTGTATCTCCATTTCCCACCTTCCATCTGCTTAGCCTGCAAGTTCTTCTGGGCAGGGAATATCTTTTTCCCCCCTATACAGCACTCATCACAATGTAGCTCCAATCGTGATTGGGACATTTGGTGCTATCATCATAAAAAAATAAATAACAGGAAGCTGCAAGTACTCAGCACCTTTGAAAATCAAGTTGTTTTTATTTAAATGGTTAAATATGGATTTAGGATCCCACTTCTAATGTAAATCATTTTAATGTGAAATAACTCAGTTTAACCTGTCACAAATTTCAAGAGTAGACAAGCCAGTAGGCACCCAGCTTTTTAATGTAGTCTTATTTTTTTTTTAAGTTGCTAAGTGGGAATGTGTGGCCTGTTTGGGAGGCAGGTAATTGCTAATGGTTCCAAGATTGCTTCAGCAATTCCTTAAGTACCCTAGAATGAACTTCTTCAAGTCCTGCCAATTTGTATGCATCTAATTTATCTAAATATTCTTTAATCTGTTCTTGGGGAGTGGGCTGCCAATGGACAGATTTGGAGGCATGACTGGGAGCGGTTCTCGTGTATATATGGGAGTATAAAACTTATAGCACTGTCTGTGAAGCGATTCCCTTCTTTTCTGATTTGGAGAAGCAGTGGAAGGAGGTTTAATAAACAGCTTCAGGGAGTTAGTGTATCAACTACCAGGCTCAATCTACAACGAAGGAGGGAATGAAAAACTGAAGACGAGTCTGAAATTGGCAAAGCAGAGGAAACCAGATGAACTGAAAGAAATAGACAAGCATGTATCTAAAGGAACTGAAGAAAAAGAGGAAATTTTCTTTGGTGGGTGGAGAGCCAATAGTGGCCTTTCAGAACTCTGATAAGGTGGTCATGTTTGTACACGTGTGTGGAAAAAATGGTGTTGAATAGACTAATGTTTGTATAAGAACAATTTTGAGAAGCCTACTATTCAGTGAGCGTTTCAGTGTTTTATCAAGTGGGCAGGGATGTTTTGGTGTTCAGATTTGCACTGTGGTCTCTGTCACTTGTCAATGATTTCTGCAGTGTTTTAAATTATATAAGTGCCCCCCAAAACCTTTGTATTGAACTCATTTGATAAATTACAAGTTAATAAGCATGGACATGATTTTTCAGAGTGAGGTGACAGTAGGCAGAACTTCAGGTTGCAGCAATGCATAGAGAAAAGAAAAGTTCAGAAGTCAGTCCAAGATTCTGGATCTGAAAAGCAGAAGGGAAATGGATGAACTAGAGATACAACAAAAGGGTACTTCACTATCAAAATAAGTAATATTTCTTGATCAGTGAAAGACAATTAAAATATACCCAGCTATTGATATACTTGAGGCAGATGGGTGTGGGTGTGCGCGCACAATTATGCAGTATTTAAGAGGTTTGATATAACTGTTGCTACATGAGAAGAAATAAAAGCTGCCAGTAGAAGCTGAACCGACAAGGGGGGATGCTATTTTAGATTTGGTTTTGGTGTGTAGTGAGGACCTCGTTGAGGAAATGGTTGTAGGGGACAACCTTGGCTCGAGTGATCATGAGCTAATTCGGTTTAAACTAAATGGAAGGATTAACAGAATTAAATCAGGGACTAGGGTTTACAATTTCAAAAGGGCTAACTTTAATAAATTAAGGCAACTAACTAGGGAAGTGGATTGGACTAACATATTTATGGATCTAAAGGCGGAAGGCGCCTGGGATTATTTCAAGTTGAAGTTGCAGGAGCTGTCGGAGGCCTGTATCCCGAGAAAGGGAAAACGGTTCGTAGGCAGGAGATTTAGACCGAGCTGGATGAACGAGTGTCTCAGAGGGGTGATTAAGAAAAAACAGAAAGCGTACAGAGAGTGGAAGAGGGGAGGGATCAGCAAAGAAACCTACCTTATCGAGGTCAGAGCATGTAGAGATGGAGTGAGAAAGGCCAAAAGCCGTGTAGAGTTGGACCTTGCGAGGGGAATTAAAACCAATAGTAAGAGGTTTTATAGCCATATAAATAGGAAGAAAACAAAGAAAGAAGAAGTGGGACCGCTGAAGACTGTAGAAGGAGTGGAGATTAAGGATAATCTAGGCATGACACAATGTCTAAACGAATATTTTGCATCGGTCTTTAATGAGGCTAATGAAGGATTTAGGAATAGTGGAGGCGTGACGGATGGGAATAAAGGAGGGGGGGTTGACATTACCATATCCGAGGTAGAAGCCAAACTCGAACAGCTTAACGGGACTAAATTGGGCGGACCGGATGATCTTCATCCGAGAATATTAAAGGAGCTGGCGCGAGAAATTGCAAGCCCATTAGCGATAATTTTTAATGAATCTGTAAACTCGGGGGTGGTACTGTTGGACTGGAGAATAGCTAATGTGGTTCCTATTTTCAAGAAGGGGAAAAAAAGTGACCCGGGTAACTACAGGCCTGTTAGTTTAACATCTATAATAGGCAAGGTCTTGGAAAAAATTTTGAAGGAGAAAGTAGTTAAGGACCTTGAGGTGAATGGCAATTGGGACAAATTACAACATGGTTTTACGAAAGGCAGATCATGCCAAACCAACCTGATCTCCTTCTTTGAGAAAGTAACAGATTTTTTAGATAAAGGAAATGCGGTGGATCTAATATACCTCGATTTCAGTAAAGCGTTTGATACGGTACCGCATGAGGAATTATTGGTTAAATTGGAAAAGATGGGGATCGATATGAAAATCCAGAGGTGGATAAAGAACTGGTTAAAGGGGAGACTGCAGCGGGTCGTACTGAAAGGAGAACTGTCAGGTTGGAGGGAGGTTACCAGTGGAGTTCCTCAAGGTTCGGTTTTGGGTCCGATTTTATTTAATCTATTTATTACTGACCTCGGAACCGAATGTAGAAGTGGGTTCATAAAGTTTGCGGATGACACAAAGTTGGGAGGTATTGCCAATTCGGAGAAGGATCGGGATATCCTGCAGGGAGACTTGGATGACCTTGTAAACTGGAGTAATAGTAATAGGATGAAATTTAATAGTGAGAAGTGTAAGGTGATGCATTTAGGGATGACTAACAAGAATTTTAGTTATAAGCTGGGGACGCATCGGTTGGAAGTAATGGAGGAGGAGAAGGACCTCGGAGTCCTGGTTGATTGCAGGATGACTAAGTCGGCAATGTGACGTGGCCGTGAAAAAAGCTAATGCGGTCTTGGGATGCATTAGGCGAGGTATTTCTAGTAGGGATAAGGAGGTGCTGCTTCCGTTATACAAGGCACTGGTGAGACCTCATTTGGAGTACTGTGTGCAGTTCTGGTCTCCCATGTTTAAAAAGGATGAACTCAAACTGGAACGGGTGCAGAGAAGGGCCACTAGGATGATCCGAGGAATGGAAAACCTGTCGTATGAAAGGAGACTCGAGGAGCTCGGTTTGTTTACCCTAACCAAAAGGAGGCTGAGGGGGGATATGATTGCTCTCTTTAAATATATCAGAGGGATAAATACCAGGGAGGGAGAGGAATTATTTCAGCTCAGTACTAATGTGGACACGAGAACAAATGGATATAAACTGGCTGTCGGGAAGTTTAGGCTTGTAATTAGACGACGGTTTCTAACCGTCAGAGGGGTGAAGTTCTGGAACAGCCTTCCGAGGGAAACAGTAGGGGCGAAAGACCTCTCTGGCTTTAAGATTAAGCTTGATAAGTTTATGGAGGGGATGGTTTGATGGGATAACGTGATTTTAGTCAATAGGTCAATAACGTGCCATCGCTGGTAATTAGTATCAATGGTCAATGTGGATCTGGCTGGAGAATCTTGCCCGCATGCTCGGGGTTCTGCTGATCGCCATATTTGGGGTCGGGAAGGAATTTTCCTCCAGGGTAGATTGGCAGAGGCCCTGGAGGTTTTTCGCCTTCCTCCGCAGCATGGGGCAGGGGTAACTTGCTGGAGGATTCTCTGCGACTTGAAGTCTTTAAATCATGATTTGGGGACTTCAACAGCTGAGTCAAGGGAGAGAATTATTCCAGGAGTGGGTGGGTCAGCTTTTGTGGCCTGCATCATGCGGGAGGTCAGACTAGATGATCATAATGGTCCCTTCTGACCTTAAAGTCTATGAGTCTGAGTCTATAAGAAGAATTAAACATGACATAATTTTCGTAACTTTACTACATAAGCAATTGCTATTGTTGCACAAAGAGGTTGTGTGATAGTGAACTATGGGAGCGGGGGAGGTGTCCATGTAAATAGGAGAAGAGGCAATAAAGTAAAACAAACCTCTACAACCTGATGTAGTATTTGAAGTGCAGTTGGACCACCAGAGACAGCGTGGCTAAAGAGGGGGTAACGTTTGGAGGATTGTATGGTCAGTGTCAAATGTTGCAGCAAGGTCAAGTAAGATTAGTAGTTTGGAGAAGCCATGGTCAGTAGAATAGCAAAAGTTATTGAGCCACCATGAGTGGGGAGGTCTGGATGGTATGGCAGCTGGAATGGATAAAGGATTCAGTGAGGTGGTTTTGAGAGCAATTTACTTTCCCAGTATGTTGCTCAGAAAAGGTAAGTTGATTATGGACTGGTTGTTTTCAACCAGTGTTGGTTTTGTCATGTAATAGAGAAAAGTACAATCATTCTTAATTTGATTTCTCACCTTCATGACTTTGTATAAAGTCTTGCAGTTTTGGAACAGGATAGTGTTTTTATGAAGATCTTAATTTTAAACATTTAAATGAGGGTCCTTGCATCCTTAAGTGTTGTGTAGTTCTCTAAATTGATTGAAATCAGATTCTTTAATATATTTTTGGTTTTTTGTTTCCTTGTTGGTGTAAGTAGGACAAGACTGCAACAATGTTGTTGAGTTGAGCTTGGGTGGGGAGGTCTTTGCTACAGTTTGTCATACATTCCATATAAGCCTACTTTCTATAAAAGTGAGTTAATGACTTGGTGATAGTTTTTATCATTATGAAAATCTTTTTGCAGTTTTTAAAATGTGCTTAGAATAGCTATTGTTCAATAATGAGGAATAAACAAAGGAAGGTAAACTTTTTAAGGTTAGACTTAATAGCTAAAACAAAAAGCTTAAAGAACTACAATGTGTGGTTAACTAATACTGTTCAGTATATTAATATGAATTTTTATGAAAAAAATACTGTGATCACCATCAATTTTAAATGATTAGGGTTAGCATAACCTGAAATCTAGGGACAGAAAATTTTGCTATCAGTAACATTCTATTTTGTGGTGAAATAAAAGCTTATAATATTTGTTACTTTTAGTATGTTTAGAGGGCATAAGTAACAGGTTAAGGGGGAGGAGAAGTCAAAAATATAACAAGTACTTCATATCATTTTCTTTCAACCTTAATACTTCACCATGAACATTATAAATGACTCTTTCTCCTTTAGGAACTGACTTGCTTTAGAATGATGTATGAAATAATATGTGTTTTGCATGTCCTGTTTGTAATGATAAAGGTCATATAGTATCATTTACATAATCTCCAGCCAGAAATGAACTCTAGCAATATCTTCTGTATAACATATACATTATCTGAGGTTTAAAACTCTCATTATTCATGAAAGTTAATTTTACAGTGGGTGTGAATGATCTATCTTATGGCTGCTTTTTTGATCATTCTATAAAATAATATGGAGCAAAGCCTGCACAAATAGCAGGAAAACCAGTAAAGAGTGATGCATTTGCCTGACTCTCTGTATACCCGATTGGATCTTGATTGATGGCAATCATTTGTCTTTGTCAAAAAAAAGGAGAAAAATTCAGACATTGAAATAAGAGTGCTATCAAACTTTCTACAATGGCAGAAAGATTCTATTAATGTGGCCTCAGAGTATTAACTGTCTCTGTTGGGAAATGATAAAGAATGTTAATTTTTTTTCTGGAGCATGTTTAAGTGTAAAATGCATTATTTTGTCTACGTGGTAAGACTAAAAGTGGCATACTTCAGATTTATAACATGCTGGAATTGGAAGTAAAAAAAAAAGAAGAGTAAATTAGAAAAAATAGAAAAGAGAAATAAAAAGCCTAATAGGATAGCTTAATCCTTCTGATTTTGATTTCTCCACAAAACAATAAAAGTTTAAGTAGCATAGTGTCGTAAAATCCTTAATGCTGCATTCCATTTGATATTGGAGCTTTGAAGACTAACTTCAAAGAAGGCTGAACAAGAACCAAAGAAAAAGATATAAAATAAACAAAAATTGGCAAACTTAGTCATGGAAATCCTTTTTTATGTCAAACCAAAGAATACTGACCTATTACTTTAAAGGGACTTCAAGTCAACTTCCTCATTAATTAAGCTTAAACATCTAGAAATAAAAAGCATGTGGTTGTGGGTAGTTGTGTTTTTTTGTTTTGTGTTTTTTTTTTAAATAAAGTGTGGTATATGACAAAACAGTTCTGGGAGCAGTAGAATATTTTTTCCTACATATAATGGAAGGAAAGACTTCCAGTAATTACTTGGTTTGCCATATCACATATGTTCTGTGGAATTTTATTATACGGCTGTTATCAGATCTAGCTCTTTTAAAGTAAATAGCAAAGTAGAGGTCTAATTACTAAAATACTAAAGTTCCAAAACTATGAACATAGCATACTTGGCTCAATAAATACCGCTACTTCAGTCTAGTAACATTACCGCTATGTTGTTTCTAAATTCTTAAGGAGTATAGTTGAAAAATAAATCTTTATTCATTGTTTAGTGTTTACTATTCCATTGATAAACTTTTAAAATTAAATGGCTGAGAGGTTTCAGTGTAAAAGACAGCTGGAAGACAGGCAAAGTCTAGTGGGTTCAACAAAATTGGGAATCTGGAACTAGAGAGTTCTAATACTAGTTATTACACTAATGTCCTCTGTGTCCTTGAGCAAGTCTTTCTACATTCTTGTGACTCTTCTCTGAACCCTCTCTAATTTATCAACATCCTTCTTTATTTGTGGATGCCAGAATGGGACACAGTATTCCAGCAGCAGTCACATATGTGCCGCATACAGAGGTAAAGTAACCTCTCTACTCCTCCTTGAGATTCTCCTGCTTATGCATCCTAGCATTACATTAGCCACCTTTTGGCCACAGTGTGACACTGGGAAGGCTCGTGTTCAGCTGATTATCCACCACAAGCCCAGTTTTTTTTTCCAGTCACTGCTTCCCAGGGTAGAGTCCTCCATCCTTTAAGTATGGCCTACATTCTTTGTTCCTAGATGTATATGTTTACGTTTAGCCATATTAAAAAGTATAATGTTTGCTTGCCCGCTGCTTACCAAACAATCCATATTGCTCTGTATCAGGACCTGTCCTCATTATTTATGGCTCCCCCAATTTTTGTGTCCTCCAATCAGTGATGATTTTGTTTTCTTCCAAGTCATTGACAAAAAATGTTAGTGTAGGATCAAGAACTAATCCCTGTGGGACCCCACTAGAAACACACCCACTCAATGATAATTCCCCATTTACAGTTGCATTTTGAGACCTATCATTTAGCCAGCTTTTAATCCATTTACTGTTTGCCATGTTCATTTTATATCATTCCAGTTTTTAATCAAAATATCATGCAGCACCAAGTCAAACATATGTATTTGATGTAATATAATTTATCAGGGGTGGGTTTTTTTGTTTTTTTTAAAGCAAAATTTTGTTGGGCAATACCAAATATTTTGGTAAGTTATCCTTATGTATTTGTTGCTGTGATTTGTTGCTTACCCTTACAGATTCACACATGTATTTCATTTCCAAAGTCCAGCAACATGACTCCCTGTAAATTGGGTGCCAGTTTAGATGAAAGACATCCTTCTTGTGAAAACCATAGTCTCTTATCCCTCTTAGTGACTAGTACAACAAAGAATAAATCTTAGTGGTGCATGATACTGAAAATGAATACTGATCTTAAAAATTTATAACAGAATATCCGATTTCATACCAGTAATGTTGTCATTAGTGTTTAAAGTGACTTCTGAATTTTGATTGGGGTTAAGTTGGCATAGTACATATATGCAGCCACTAACCATTCATATTTTAACTAAAGATTAAGAATAAAATAATTCATGAAAATAAACTACTGAATTAAGTCATGTATCACTCTCTTCCCTTAATGTAAATGTTTACCTTAAAAATAATATACTCTAAAATTCTGATTTACCAAACTCTGGTTAATCAAAGTCCTCAGGAGTTGTACTCAAAAAGTCTGTGCTTCCACCCTTACATACTGAAGAAAATGTTGGCCATCTTTGTAGATTACCTAGCTTTAAAGGGTCATTGCTGATTGGAGAACAGGCTATTCTACAGCCAACCAATCATTATCTCTTCACTATTACCTAAGTCTTGGGAAATCCTCAGTGTAGGCTTTTCAGAATGCATAGGCAACTCCTCTGTCTTACTGAACCCTGTCTTTCTAAAGGTTTCCAGCATCCTCCATCTCTGGGATTTTGAAGTCATGCTGTATTGAACAAACATGTATCAAAATTGTTGATTAGTTTAAAAAAAATCAGTTTCTTCTGGGTATCTCCTCCAGTAATTCTATCTACCAGTCCTCTCTTGTAGGTTCTCACTTTGGTTATCAACTGGCTGTTTATATGGCTATTTATCTAGCCATAAACCCCAGAAGCACCATTCTCTTCATATTCTACTTCAGTCTTCTCTTCACCTAAACTGAGGTTTATTTCTAAGTCTAGCATATATGCAAGATACTTTTATATATTTGACTATAATTACCTTACTTTCATGTGTGTCCATGAAAAAATATTTTCCATATTTAAAGAACTAAATTGAGGATGAAATATGTCTGATCTTATAGCAGTGTTAAGAGCATTAATAAAGCTTCAGCAACTAACTTAGAAATGAGAAAAAAATATTGTTTGTAATTTTTGTATAGTATTGGAGAGTCTAATTAAAGAGCCAGTATTTTATGGTAAAATTGACTTCAGTTCTTCTGCAAAAGTGTTCCTAGCCCTTTTATTTCTTCCAATGGAAGGAGGATTACTAACATGCCATTTGCTTACACTTGTGCCAACCCCGCTGCGTGGCTCCATCTTGTTTCTTTTAGCCCCCATGTTTTAGGTGCTGAGCAGGAAAAAGTGTTCCACAGGGCCTCCAGTATCTTGGGGTGGGGGGAACATTCATGGTTATTTCTTCAGCTGAATAGTTACGGAAGATATGGGGCCTTATATATAATCATAACATATAGATGATTATACACACACATACTAGAGGTGGTTTTATATTTTAAATGTGTTTTTGATTAAAGAATGGGAAATATCCAATTTTCACCAAATTTATCAGGTTTTTCACAGAAAAAGAAAGCCCAAAATTTTCCATGATTGAAATGCCATCCCCATAAACAATTAGTTTTTTGTTGCAAACTCATTAACTTTTGAAGACGAATGTTGACAAAAATGAAAAAAGTTTTCATTTTCATCAAAAATTTTCATGGGAACAAAAAACTTCATGACCAAATCTAGGGAAGGCAAGATTCCATTCATTTAAAAATATAGCTATTTTCCTTACATACTAAGTGTTTTAAATTTCAGCTTGTGAGATTTTGTTTTCCTTACTTAGAGACTGCACTTATGCTGCTCTGTTCAATTTTGTAATATATAGCACTGTGCTGTGTATATGTACAGTGTTGAAGGTTTTCAACCTGTACTGTGCATTTGCTCATAGGTGTGAATGTTCATAGATATCAAACATACTCATTTTTATGATAAAATAACTTGGATTATTAAAACTGATTTCCTGCTATATTTAAGATAAATATTAGTGAAGTTGATGCAGTTTAGGGGGACATAATAGCCTGATAAAGTATGTTATAATAGAGCTTTGAAGTCTTTGAGTTACTTTTATGTACCTTATTAACTAGTGTTCAGTTTGTCTCAAAAGACAGGAATTTTGTTCGTTTACATTGGAAAATACACATTTTAAAATCTCATCTGTTTTTCAATTTGAATGTGGTAATGTGCAAACAGGTACTTAATGTTATGACCTAACAAGAAAAACGTACTGATATTCAGGTCACCATAATGACCCATTTTTGGGTATGACAGTATAGGTTGTGATGTAATATACCTAAATTACTACATAAAGATGAGCCTAATAAATTACAAGTGACAGTGTCTTCAACAAGTGACAGCATCAAGAAATTACATACAGTAAGAACTAATATTGCATATGGGGAAATACAAGGGAGATATAGTTGTTACAGAGAGAATGTTTTGTTCTCTCATTCATGCTTATGGATTTAAGTGGGTAACCCATATACTAGGTGTTTCCTAGGTGAATCCCTAAAGATATCTCCTCTTTCTCCTTTTCTGTGCCCCTATCATTTTGTTTTGTGATGATTAACTGCTACATAATAAATATGCATATATCTGATTTTTGAGCACATAGAAGGAATCCTCCAGTCTGGAGATCAAACTAAGGCTAAACAAGTTGCTGAAACTTTTTATTTTGGCACTTAAAATGCTACTCTCCAAAAACACTGGAATTGCATCACGGTCTAAGGCTTTGTTTACATTACCACTTTTGTCGGTAAAACTTTTGTCAGTCAGGTCTGGAAAAAAAAACACACACCCCTGAGCAACATAAGGTTCATTGGCAAAAATGCAGGTGTGGACAGTACTACGTCCATAGGAGAGGCTCTCCTGCTGACGTAGCTAGTGCTGCTCACTGGGAGTGGTTTAATTATGCTGGCTGGAGAGCTCTCTGCTGCTGGCAAAGAGTGGCTACACTACAGCAGTGATGCTGTAAGGGCCGTAGTGTAGACATAACCTAAGCCTGCTACTTCTGGCCACAGAACAGCTCTTCTCAGCAGCTCTGCTCTGAACTTGAGGATTTAGGCCACTGATTTTTGGGTTTTGTCAAACATCTTCCTGTCTGTTCTTTCCACTCTTCCTGATTATCTGTACTGGGACTGTGGCCTATGGGGCTTAGTGGTGCTGCAACAACCTTGAACCCTGGGTGCAGGCATTGTACACTACCCAAAAATGGTGGTGGCTGCCCCATTTTTTGGGGCCCAACTGTATCCTATACAAGCCAGAGACTTCCTCCCAAGTCACAGATTTTTGGCAGTAGTCAGTCTCATCTCCACCATGAGAACCAACCCACAGATCTCTGCCAGGACATGCCCACAGCTACTTGGTCATTTGGCAGCGGACACATTTGTGGTAAAACATGCCTGATTACACATGCACTGTCTCCAGGCATGGCTACGGATAGTGTACATACTCTACAGACATAGCCTAAACAAACTCTTATCGATATCACTCAAGATCAAGGACTCATTAGACTAATGGCCACAACCTCAAAATGTATGCATGAGTGTCCCCTTTCTCCATCCCACACCGCCCTTAATTCTGACAACCAATGCCTCCCTAATCAGTTGGGGAGCACATATACAGACCCATACTGTGCAGTGCAGGTGGTCCCCCTTGAAATCCACATTGCAAATCAACTTCCTAGAACTATGTGCAGTCCGCAACACATGCCAACACTTTCTGCCATTGATCAGACAAAGGGCCATAACAGTAATGACAGAAAACATCGCCTGCACGTTCTACATCAACAGATAAGAGGGAGCGAAATCACAATGCCTCTGCTCAGAAGCACTAAAATTGTGGAACCGGTGTATCCGCCACGACATTAATATCTCTGCCTCTTAAGTACCTGGATGCCAGAACCATCACAGACTCACTGAGCAGGAGATCCTCAGAAGACCACAAGTGGAAGTTAGACACAAGCCCAGCAGCACATATTCAACCACTGGGGATTCCCGAGCATATATCTCTTTGTCAAAAATGCCAAATGTCCACAATTCTGCTCAAGAGTGGGTCTGGGTTGCTGGTCTCTGGGGGCCACCTTCCTCATTACACGGGATGCACGTCTACTCTACACCTTTCCACCTTTCCCCCTATTGTTTAAAGTGCTCCACAAGATACAGGTGGAATAAGCCATAGTCATTCTCATAGCCCCAACATGACCATGACAGATTCGGTATCCTTACCTCATGCGCATGACAGCCTGTCTATCAATCACCCTACAGTTGACTCCACACCTTCTCTTGCAGAATGCAGGCCAAATCCTCCATCCCAGTCTAGAACTCCTCCATCTGAAGGCATGGCTCCTTCATAGTTCCAAGATTTGGAGATGACCTATTCAGAAGGGGTAAGAGATTCTTTTAAATCACAGATGTGATAGAACTCACCATATTTGTCTATAAATGACAAAGATTCCGGACTTGATGTGACACCAAACATATTCCCGCAATGAATGCTCTTTTGCCATTCATTCTAGACTACATTCTAGAATTTAAAAATCAGGACTGTCCACAAGCTCCATTTGTGTACACCTGGCTGCCATCACTGCATTCCACCCCAAGATAGAAGATCATTCCATATTTACCTACACACTAACAAAAAGATTCCTTAAGGGCCTTCAAAACATCTGTACCCTCAAGTATGAGACTCCACCCCATCTTGGGATACCAGTCTAGTTTTATGCTTTCTGACTGGCCCCACATTTGAGCCCAGCCATCCTCTTTTCATCTAAACAAACGTATCTACCTTCCCTACTTCTTCCCAAAGCCACATGGCAACCAACATGAAACCACGCTTCAAGCCTTGGATGTCAGACAAACAGCCTTTTATCTTGCTGGAACTAAATCTTTCAGGCACTCATCATGCTTATTCCTCTTTATTGCTGAAAGACCAAAGAAATCAGCTGTATCCAAACAATGTCTTTTCAAATAGATCTTGGAGTGTATCCTCCTTTGCTACCAATGATACAAATTGCAACCCCCACCTGGAACTCAACCACATTCCATTTGCTCGCTGTCCACCTCGATTGCCTTTCTAAACAGCATGACGATTTCTGACCTTTGCAAAGTGGCCAATAGGGCAGCCATAGACACTTTTAGCCAACGCTATACCATTACCCATGAGCATAAGATTCCCTATTAGGATGCACTGTCCTATCATCCTGGTAGATGTCACTTGAAGTCCCAGACTTCTATCTAGGGGCACTGCTCTACAGTCACCTACAGTGGAGCACCCATAGGGACGCTACTTGAAGAAGAAGAGAAGGTTACTCACCTGTGCAGTAACTAAGGTTCTTTGAGATGTGTGTCCCTATGGGTGCTCCGCTACCCACCCTCCTTCCCTCTTTTCGGAGTTCAAAAGTAGACACTGTGGTAGAGAAGAAATTGAGACCAGTTGGACCACACAGCGCTATATAGATGCTGCTCATGGCATGAGACTGGAAACAGGCACTGCTACCAAAGATCTCTGATCCCAGGCACAGGAGGCGTTATCGCACCTCCAGTGGAGCACCCAGAAGGGGACACATCTTGAAGAACTTCAGTTACTGCAGAGTGAGTAACCTTCCCCTCTTCTGTGCTACATCTGGCTTGAAATAAATGCTGGCCTAGATATAGTCCTAAGACTCTTCTACTCTTTCATTTGGGGGATTACATTCCCCTCCCCCTCCATGAATCCCTTTTCTATCTCCGCAGCTGTAGTCACTGGCCCCTCCCTATGTTTGTAATGGTGCAAGAACAGCTTCAGCTATACCAGGGATAATGAAGCAAGAAGTGGTTCTTCTGCAATAGCATTACACACTCATAGCATTATCCAGTTGTCACTTACATTCTGTTTAATTCCTTCAGGTGTGAGAGTTTCAAGGTAACTCCCAGACCTAGGACTCCAGTTTTGCAGCACTGAAACAAAACCATTAGCCTACTTAGTATACCTTGTTTTATTTGTAGTTATTTCTTGTAACTAGTTGAGAGCAAATAGATTTTTTTGATATTCTTGTTCTTGAGATGACCATCTGTGGCGTACTGAGCTTGAAGAACATTTCCTATAGACCACAGTGAAGTGAATGCTCCTTTTTAATTTTTCTGGTAATAGTATGTTCATTATCTTGTGCTATATTTTATGTCAGTTGTTGTACATTTCATGTGATCCATGAATAACTGTAATTTTCTATTTAGCAGTAGTTGCACAGGAATAGGGGGGACATCTTAAGGAAGAGGGAGACAGGCAGGCAGTCATCTTGAATCTTAGTAATTCTTGGGGGGGAAAATTAATGAAATATTTTTTTGAAGGAAATGTTTAATTTGAAGTAGTTTTATATGCTCATTCAATACTGTTACTGAGGAACCACTAATTACTCTGGAACATGTTAGTAGGGTCCCTAGCCAACCTATGCAAATCATATAACTGGCAATTCATAAGCCTTCAGATCCATGAAAAGTAGACAGTCGTGCATATGCACATGTATTTTTGCTAACTGACTACTCCAGTCCATACAGCACCTTCACTCCATATAGCAACCTCTACAGCAGGACCTGAAAGTTTTCCAGTCAGACATCCAGTTATAGAGGTCGTCATCAATTCTCTAGCAATCCAAGATCTTAGCAGTTTACTTCTATAAAGCTTCACTCCTTTAGCAGTCTAATTCTATCACTCAGATTCTGGCAAAGTGATATTCTTGTCTTTCTCCTCCTGTCTGCAGTCTCAACTCTAACACAAGGGTATGAAGGTTAGATGATGTATTATTGCTTTGGTTTGGATTTTGAACAAATTTCAATAGTTATTTGATTAATTCCATAACTGTTACACTATTAAATGTGGCTTAAATTGATATCAGTGTGTATTAATGACCAGGGGATCTACTCTTTTAGAACAGGCTCACAATTAAATATTACCTGAAGGTCTATTGCTATGCAACTGCTCAGTAGGTTAGTTTCTATGTGAAAGGGTATAGGTTTTCCATTTGCTTGCCTTGAGGATTAGTCCCAAAATAAACAAACCTAATAGTTTACTTGCTGTTATTTGTGAATAATTGACAAATGCATAAGGGACATGATATTCTATACAAATTTCTTATACTTAATCAAAAATAAGATTAGATGCTAAAGATATATTGAATTATGTTACAGAATGATATGTTGTGCCTGAGCCTACTATTATATCTAATTTTTCTAATAGTTTTAGTATAGTTGCTTAACATGTCATATTTTAATTGTTATCAATAAGAACAGAATCGCTTAATTCCATCAAAAGTACAGAAAGATAGATGGATGACAAATTAATAATTTACTATATTTGCATAATACAGTGGCACAGAGCATCAGAAGGATTGATGGCAGAAGAGGTTAACAAATTTTAGCAGCTTCCGTTAGCTTTTCATTGTCATATGTTTGTGGTACTGACTGAAATAAGCTTTGTAGGAGATCTCAGTCTAGGGAACTAATTACTTGTGCCGATTGCCATACTGATGAATAGACCCTCATTGTATCATTCCCCTGAAGACGAGGAGCAGTCCGTGATTCACGACTGCATCCTGGCTGATATTTGATAATAATTTTAACAGATAAATGTAGGCAGAATGATGAAGTGCCTATCCATGCTCTACGACTATCAAAGGCATACACATAGCCAGCTGTGTTCTGCCTTTTTTTTATAATCACTAATGGAGAATTTTAAGTTATTAATCGAGCTTTGAGTAAATGTAGCTCTTCCCATGTTTTTAACAATTCTGGGCTGTAGTTTCATTTCTCTAAACTCATTTAATTTTATAATCAAATAGTTCAATCTAGACATGATTGAAATGTACTATGATGTAGCTATAGTTAGCAAAAATAAGACTTTCTTTCAATAAAAAGAAATGCTAATATATTAGTATATTTTTCAAGAAGTGGCAAGATCTAAAATACCAATGTTCTTTTTTTAAATAATAGAACTAGGTATAATAATTCCATTCAATTAAATATGGGATGTACTTTAGTAGCTGATAATCAAAATCTCGAGTTTTAAAAATTTAAGTTCAAGCGTATCATTGCACAATGGATTGTGGCACTGATTTATTTTTGTTGGAAAGCTGGATTTACCTTTAAGTATTAATCTTTTCTTCAGATTTAATTTGCAAAACTAAGAACATATAGATGTCTTGTATTTTTAACATTTTGATCTGTAAATTAGTCCAGGCTATCCATTTGTCACCTTGACAGGTACACAGTTTCTTATTAGCTTGTGAAACAAAAGTAGGACTTTACTCTGTATTTTTCTATTTATCATTCCATCAGAAGTTATGTTAATAAACAAAATTAGTGTTCTGTAATTGAAGCATACAGGTTTTCTAGCTGAAGACCTTTAATGATTGTGCTGTGCAGTAGACATTTTTTTTGCTGTACCTGAAATAGGTGCTTTTGCACATTCTCATGGTTAAAATATTTTTACAGTGGTTCTCATTCATCTAACAAGATAGTAACTGGCATTTATATATGACCGTATTAAAAAGATCTACGTATATTTGAAGCGTACAATGGAAAATAATGAATTTGATATAACTTCTTCTAGATGGAAATTTTTAAAAGTATGCCTTCAATATAGCAATTATTTCACATCATAACATGTAGTTTTTAATTAAATGTAAAAATACAACTACATAAAACAGAAATCCAATCTGATTTGCTTGAAAATAGATTGCTATTTCACTCTCCTGGAATGGTTTATTTAAAAACAGTAAATGGAAAAGAAAGGCATTTTCTTGTGTTGTTCTAAGCCTCAGGGGCTAAATGTAATGAATATTTTAAGAGATTATTTTAATTAAATTCCTGCACATCTAAACAGAGTAATATTTTATTATCACATACATAACCATGTAACTGAGGTATTCATTAAAGTTAACACTTTCTGGACCAAGAATTCATGGTATGATTTACTGACCTTGTGTGAAAAGGCACAAATTAGGAAGAAAAATGAAGGGGGACAGACTTTGATTAATATAGGTAATGCTATACCATATTTATAATAGCCTTTTCCCTATTCTGGTTTATAAATGCAGTCACTGAGAAAGGTGCCCTGCTGAGGCTGAAATGAGGCTGAAATCGGAGCACATGCCACTAGAGTGTGGGGAAACTGATCACACTGTCAGCAATTCATTTCAAAATGATGTATTTAGTGCTCATTTCACCTTCCAAGAAAAAAGGGAAAGGAGTTCCTTAGACTGGAAGGTGATATTGTTATTTTCAAGGACATACCTAAGTAAAAGATTGCAGAAATGGGGGAGGTTTAAAAAAAAAAAAAAGGCAGAGCAAACAAGGAGAGCTTTATGCAGAAATTCAGCGCTACCATGCTGTTTGATAATTGCTAACATATGTGGCTCCTCTGTTTCATTGTAGTCGTCCTCGTGAGTTCTGGCGCCTTGACTACTGGGAAGATGACTTGCGGCGCCGGCGACGATTTGTGCGTAACCCCCTTGGATCGACACATCCTGAAGCGACACTAAAAGCAGCTGTAGAACATGGTCAGTGTAAAAACTGCTTCTTGCCAGTAGTAGCAGGTACAGTACATGGCAATGAAGACTAGACCTTCATTCCTACAAGACATTGTTCCACATTCCGAAGGCTTGTCACTTAATTTCAAACATGTTTAACAAAAAGATAAATTGACCACTATTCATCATAAACAATGTAAATATCTGTTAAACCTCTTCTTAAGTATATCTTCAGAGAATCTGTGTGTGCAAATGTTTTACACATAATGTTTATACACACAGTTCTCATTACTTTGAAGCAAATGTGGATACAATTTTTTCACTACTCCCTGGATGTATTATTTGTGGTAAATTACCTATTTATATTTCAGCAAGTTGAATAGTAAATATTTCCCTATGAAAATCCCAACCAATTGTTTGTTAGCTGTAGCGTAAAAAGGAAAGCAGTTATAAAGCAATATGGATTTCCAGAGATGCTTGTGTATTTCTATCTCCTAAATTTTAGCGTGAGAATCCAGCCAGAGAGAGATGCTAACAAATACCAGAGTGCAAGGTAAAATCCAAGCAGTGATTGCTAGGGGGTAACATACCTGGTGAGTGAGAGGGGAGATAGCATTTTAATGTTTTCATATGTTCATATTTGCATCTTTTTATTGGAGAAAGCTCTACATATGTTTCCATTTCCATTATAATGTGTATCTCTAAAATTTTAATTTTGTAACTGTTTTGAAAGCCCTGATAAACTAAAGGGAATAAATAAGCAGAGCCATTGATTGTTCCTTTGGGTTTAAAATGTATTTAGTTTGATCATGTACTTAAATTATCATTTTATGATGTTGAGAGCTAATTAAGATTCATTAGTGGAAAAAAATTCCCCACATTTAAAATTAATTGGTTATGATTAAAGCTGAATACTCTAAACCACAAAAGTATATGTTTTCATGAACCAGAATTATTTTTTAAAATATTTAGCAACCTTGTTCTTTTTGTTTTCTAATGTATGAATATGTTGTTTCTTGCTCTCAATTAATACCAATTTTAAATCATTAAGACTATTGTATGGCTCCAGAAGAGCATCATCATCTTAAAGGTTGGCCTCGGCCTAGCATCTTAACCTCTTGCACTCAGCCTTAAAGAGCCATTTCTGGAGGAAAATGTCTACAATATGTCAGCAGATATAATGCCAAATGTGACATCAGTCCTTTAAAATAAATGACCATACAGAGAATAGTCAATAAAATGATCTAAAAGCAATAATGGTCCCAGAGCCCTACATCTTTGACTATAGGAGAAGGAGAAACAAGATGTAGAATTAATTAGGCCACTTCTGCTTTGAGGCTTGTTTTTAATTTTGTGTGTTTTTTCTACACCATGAGTTTCAAGGGTGTAAGGTATCTTTTAGCTAATGATCTTACATTAGAAAGAACTGCTTCCTTTAAAACCATGTTCAGCTTCAATAAAATAGATTTTTGTCACACATTTTGAGTTCATATTTACAATCTTGTGGTTTAATATGAATATCTTTCTCCAATCTTTATATTCTGTTGTTTATCAGATATATAAAAATACATATACACACACATCTATATTTTCATTGTTAATCCTTTAGAGCATATCTTTATTTAGACAAACCATGTTTTCTATGTAATTAAACACAGACTAATACAATTCCACCAGTTGGAGAGATGGGTAACATTTATCAATAACCAAACTCCATTTTTTAATGTCTGTTTCTGCTAGCTGATTCACATAGGAGAGAGACTCTTTTCAATACAAAAGTAAACTAAATCCAAGTAACCCTTTTTCATAATATATTATTGCTTGCTAATGAAAATAAAGCTGATTAAATTTTCCATCAGCTATTCCCTCTGTTTAACATTTTTTAAAATCTTTGACAAACTTCTGTTGTTTAATTTTTGATGGTGTTTTAATTGTGAAGTTTTAATTTAATGCCATAATTACTTATTGCCATTTTCATTTATTACATAAATTTTTCAGTTTTTTAAGTTAAAATATTCATTGCATAGTTAAACATAAACACAAATGCCAGATAGGTGAGTCAATTTAGTAATAATTTAGCTAGAAAGAGGCTAACCAGTCATCTATCAGTATTAATACAAACTTCTGAAGTAATGAAAGAAAACAGCATTATAAATACAGGCATCAAAACCTTTTCATTATTATAATAATAATTAATAAACAATAGCAAAGCAAAAAATTCCATCCCTTGGAGATTCTGGTGATAAGACTTTCAGGCTATGCTCTTATGAGTTAGGATGATGCCAGAATTCTCAATGGAATTGTCCTTATGTTCTGTAGTTTCTCATTAATATTGTGTCATGAATCATTCTATATCAATTAAATATGCACTTCTCTAAAGCAAATAAACTTTTGGTATAATGAACGCCCCCCCCCCCCAGCCTTTTTTTTTAACAGCATGAACCTACTCTGAAATCAAATACACCTCTACCCCGATATAACGCGACCCGATATAACATGAATTCGGATATAACACGGTAAAGCAGCGCTCTAGGGGGGCGGGGCTGCACACTCCGGCAGATCAAAGCAAGTTCGATGTAACACGGTTTCACCTATAACGTGGTAAGATTTTTTGGCTCCCAAGGACAGCGTTATATCGGGGTAGAGGTGTATATGGATTTTGCCAATGGATAGGAAAGTTAAGATAAATGTTTAAGTATAAACAATGAAAAAAGAAAATGTTGAACTGAACACATTTTTAAAAGCAGTTTATTTTTCAGCTAACTTATCACTGTTAAGATAGGCTGTATCTACTGTTGTTTGCATTACAGTAGTTCTAGGTGTAGTCCCTGCCCCAGAGAGCTCACAGTCAAAGAAAGCTCACACTGTGAAATGGCAAAAAAGAGCCAAAAGCAATCAGACTACAGTAAACATACAAAGAACAACAGCAACAAAAATCAGCCCTGTTGCAGCCTAATTATATGTTTTCGTAGCAAGAGCCCATCTTTTCCACGGATTGATTTGATTTGAAGGAAAGCCTCTGGTGTAGAGGTGGCAGAGTAAATACCTGAAGACTAATGTTCTCTGTTCAGGCAATCAATACCAGCCCCATGACTATACTTCTGGCTACCTTCTAGTTAAAAACAAATTTTTAATTCTGACAATTTAATTGCCCTTCCCAAGTTCACATTAACTTGCTTGGGAAAAAGGGCTTCAGGTAATTTTTCAAAGGAGGATGGGGGAAAGAACCTCCAAAATGGTTATTTATAAAAGTCAGTCTGGCACTGTGTCCCTCGCACATGGCGGGGGGAAAGGCGGATGTAATTTGTTCTTCCTTTAGAAATTGAACCCTAAGTATTTTAAAATAAAATAACAGGCATAGAAATTGAACTTGCTTTATGGAAATTGGCAGCATCAGGCAAAGATGAACATTTTAAAATAAATTAATTTAAGCCAAAAATCATCTGTTAAATAAGTCTGACAATCTAATTGATGGAAAATACTTTTATGAAATTTGTTCGAGTGTGTCAATAAAAAAAAAATTTCTGTTTGGATTAAAATAGACTGCTGCAGTACTGTTAACTTACACTGGCACAATCTGCAATGTTTATCACACCATAATTGTGAAATTGACTAGAAACTGACCATGAACTAAAACAAAGCTGACTAGTCAATTTTCATTATCTAAGCTCCAGTGAAAAAGAATCAAAAATATAAAAATAAAATGGTGCAAAAGAGCATTATATTTTCAATATTTCCCTTGAGCTAAGTGGTGGTAGTGAAAGAGAGGGAAATTGTTTTTAAATTATTATTTTTTAAATGAAATTAGTTTAAATGGGTACTACCAGACTAAACTTTTAAAAATTCTTCCTTTTTTTTCAATTTGTCAGAAATCAACAACTTGACATTATCTGCTGTATAATACTTTCTGATGGTTTATCAAACTGATTTTTAAATTAAGTAGCTGCTAACCTTAAACCATGAATATAAATGAGTGATAAACAAATAGTTGCACCCACCTCCAAAAAACCCAAGCCTAGTTTTATGAAAATTTGGCCAGCAACACAAGATAAATCAAGATTTTAGACCCCTATCCTTTAAGGAGCTCTGCTTCATTGAAGTCAATAAGGCTCTCTGCTTTCTTCAGAAATCTGCCTCCATAGAGCTCCTTGCAGGATCAGGGCCGTAGTATGGAGGGTGAGAAGGAAAGAACATGGATTTTAAATAATGGCATAATTACTGTGCCAGATAAGTATTATGCCAGTGGTCTGTTGTTTGCTGTACAAGTCATAGAGACTATGTCTCTTGGGGTATGTCTACACTACAAAGAAAAAGCTGTGGCTGGCCCACGCCAGCTTACTCAGGCTGCCGGGACTTGGGTTGCAGGGCTGTTTCATTGCAGTGTAGACTTCCGGGCTTGGGCTGCAGCCCGACCTCTGGGACCTTCCTACCTTGCAGGGTGCCCTCATTCTGAAAAGATGTAAGCATGTGTTTAGATCTGCAGGCCTAAGGCTCAAATTCTTCCAGGGAACTGCCAGAGGGTTACAGGGATTTGCATTAGCAGATACCAAAGCAGGATTGGGGACCTAAATATGAAATCAAATGTAGCATGATACAACTTATTAAATTTTTACTTTGGGGAATGCTTTTCATTCATACTTCTAAAAAGATTTACTGTTAGAGATCACTTCCTCCCCATACACTTTTTTTTGCATGATTGAGAATGTTAGCTGCTGAAGGTAGACCATCATAATACTTTGAAATGTCATTTGTTAGCATTTGACTAAACTGAATACACAAATGTGCATGCACATATATATATGCGCATGTGGACGTGTGTGTGTATGCGCGCATGTATGCATAGACAGAATATATATATATGTATCATGCTCTGTCTTGCACACACAAGTCTCTGATTTATACCTGTAGAGAGAGAACCAGAATGCTGTGTGTATAGATTGCATCTGTGCAATATATCTTATCTGTGCACAATTACATAAATACACACACTTATGTGTACATTGAGTGTGTGTGTGTATTCCTGTGTTCAGGTTAGCAGGGTGCTAACAGACGATGCTTTATTATATTCTGATTTTCTGCCTTCCAGCAACAGGCATTTTTTTATATTTATACATATACGTGTATATATTTATATATATATAGGGGGGCGGGGTAAGGATAGATGACAAACTTTAAAATGCCCACAAGGACTAAAACAACTAATAGCCTCAAATCTTCAATTAATGCAGTTTGCTTCAATAGTTTTCTTTCGGAGTATCCATAGTGATATATTTTAAATAATTATAAGATAATTAGCTTATGTGGAAAAATTAAATCCAATGATTGGAAAAGAGATGATGGAAGGAAGAGTTAATTTCTACTTATCCAATCTACATTTATAATTCCCCAGTCACCTTGATATGGAAAGTCCCTTGTTTACTTTATTTTTCCTAATGATAGTGAGAAAAAGTGGAGAAAACTTTAGTAACTTGGCCAGAAATTACCTGATTTGTGTCTAAAAGTTGTACATACAGATCTTGAATTTCAGATTAACTCTTAAATGGACAACAGGTACAGTTTTAGTTTGAAATGAGACCTTCAGTGTAATTAAGGCAGAATGTGCCAAAGACAGTGAAAATATCTGACATTTACTTGTGAATGGCGATTTAAAAAGTACAATCCAGACATGGTTTATAAAATAACAGATAAAATTTAGCAGCATTTAAAAAATGTTTTTTATTTTGTACTTGAGATAATTTTTTTCTAATTAAAAAATAAAATCGTCAACAGAGTACTATTACGCCATTGAGAATTGAACGCAAGTGCATGTGGTGTGCATTAGAATACTGTTGGTAATTTTACTGCTGCTAACTTAAAATCCTCCAGGGGGAGTTAATTACAGGAAAACCTTTCTAAATATCAGCTGCATATTTTCTGTGACAGGACTGTTTTCAACTCAGGTTGAACAATTCCAGAGTCTGAGTTTTCTTTAGTTATATGAACTGATATATTTTAATACAAAATGTTGTTTCATTGGGTGTAATACACTCAGTATTTTCCAAGTAAACTAAATCCTATGCATAATGTGGCAAAGCAATTTTGTCTGGAAGAAATTGTCATACAAACCAGAAATAATTTATAAATTAAACTTCCATTTTTTTTAAACTGAAGGCCTAAACATAAAGTAGGGCTTTTTACTTTTCACTTAATTGGATAGTTTATTATTTGCAATGTACGTGTATATATTTACTTAAACACTTTAAGCCATGGTATATTGCCACTAGGGATTGCATTCTTCTGTAAATGTTTGCAGATTAAAGTTTTTTTAAAATAAGCCAGTGGACCCTCAAATCCTCTCTGGCAGTAATCAGAGAACGCAATGAGCAATGTGCTGAAGTAAGTTGATCATGATGTTAGGCATATGTTTCTTAAAAGAAGTTTGGCCAGGTATTCTCTCATTTAATAATTTATTTTTAAGATTATATACAATTATGTGAATGTTCATAGTCAAAAACAATTGTATGATTGCACTACTATTTCCTACCTTAGTATCTCCGTATCTACAGCACAGAATACCTTTGATGTATAATGAACCACTGCCTCCTATCTGTTGCCTCTGTTGAGCTTGAAATGTAAATAAATAGATTTAATCATGGTAGTGTAGAGATAAAAATAGTGCAAATGTTTTCCCCATAAAACTGGCATTTCCTTGGTGTATATTCTGTCCATTCCAAATAGAGAAAAGAAAACTGTTTAAGGCATGTTACAATTACATGTATTGTCACATTAATTTAATGTTTGCTTAACTATGACATAAAATATTTAATTAGAAGGTATAGCATGAAATATGCTTTCTGTTGGTGATGTTAAAGATGAGGATGAGTTTTCGTTTTTGTTTTTTATTCGGCATATTTAGTAATCCAGGCACGAACCTATTAACATCCTCTAGACTTTCAGAATTTGCCTGTCTTTTCTTTATAGCCCCTTTTGAAAGCAGGTGGGTGCACACTTCGGTAGAATTCTAAAAGTGATTTTTTATTAACGTCTCACTCATCTCCATGTCTGTAAGGCTGGGTGTGTGTATCTAGTTAGTAAAATTCGCATATAACTTAGTTTTTCAACTCCTTATTTCCACTCATCCTATTACTAATGGAAAATATAGGAACCTGGCGTCTAGTTCTGCAGTGAATTGGCAAACGGTATGAAATGTTGTATATTAAGTTCGAGTTTAGTCATAAAATATGAAATTATAAGAATACTATTCACAAGGATTAGCTTGCAAGAAGATCTAAAATAAACTCCCCACCACAGTGACCTCTTCGAAGTGAATCTCTGGAATAGCCGTGTGTCTCTTGCTGTTACTAGTTAGATTTGAATATTTTAAACGTTAGTAAGTCGCAGCTGTTTTGGAAGCTAATACCTAGTGTAGAGAAATTATTTCCATTAATTCTTTCTTGGGACGCCATCAGATGTAACCGTGTATTGAAAGCCTCTGGCAACACCGAGAGTTTTCTAAAGTTTATTGACTTGCTGGCCCCAGCATTGTGCACACGCGAAGATCAGATGCATGGCGGGCTAGCAAAAGTGTGTGTGTTGGTTTTGGGGGAAGAGAAAAGGAGAGATGTAAAGAAATGCAAATAAACAAACCACCCCTATGTAAAGAATACAAGATCACGGAGGCGCTGAATCGGGTTACGTTTAACAGGAAGATAGGGCGAACGTACGATGTAAACTGTGTATTGGCTTTTGTCTTGAGCAAGTTTGTATCTGTAAAATGAACTCGTGTATTGCTGTTGTCACTGTCTAGAATAGATTTGCTGTTGTGTAGTGTGAGCAGAGACACACACTCACTCTCTTTGAGAGCCTACTGAAGCCAGTCCCTACTTCAGCTTCCCCCTGCCGGCCTGTCTCCAGGTCTCCCGCTGCCTCTCTTCTCTGCTTCGTTTCTCCACTTGCTGCTTTTTGCAGCGTGGAGACAGCAAGGCCAACCCTGGTCGGCTCGCAGCACTTTCCCTGTTGCGTTTATCCAAAGCTTTAGTTCACTGGCCGGAGAAGTTGTCGGGCGGCTGCTGCTGCTCTCGCTTCCAGCCTGCAGCGCTGGGGGGCCTGGGAACAGCCGCGCAGGGCGCAGCAGGCTGGATCGCGGCTCGCGAGTTCACAATTGCGACCTGCTCCCGAAGGAGCCCCTCGAGGAGTTGCTGTTGTCGCCGCGGCACTCTGGGTCAAATCGAGCCCCTGAGCTTTTAACGGAGACTCTCCATTGGTTCCAGTGGGGAATTTTTCTTAAAAACTTGATGGCTCGACGTGGCCCTGTGATTGGCAAGGGAATTGTGCCCCTTTCCTGTTGGCCTTTCCTGAATCGGCGCTTAACATGTAGCATTTAAAGATAAGTTACTCTGCAGAGTCTAGAACCATCTCCAGCAGAGATCATCTTAACTTCTGGCGGAATGTCTGGTGGTTTTCTCATCCCAAATTTTGGGAGGACTAAAACAGAGCTCAATACTGCAGAGAGAGCCCCGTATATTTCAAGGCAGGTTTAATAGAATTAAAACTAGCTCTGCTAGCCACTTGTTCCCCTAATGTTAGAGTTTTAACGAAAGCTTACCTCGCATACTTACTCCCAACCAGTTTTCTCCTCTCTGATCTTCATTGCAAAAGGCTATTTTCCAATTACTGTTGCCTCTGAGAGCTGATAGACAGCAATGTTTCTCTTTCATTTCAGCTCCAGACGAAGACGTGCTTCTTAAAGGAAAGCAGTCCATCAAGAGTCAGGTTTTAGGAAATCAGAACTCGGAGAGTGAGATTCTCTTGGAAGGCGACGATGATACCTTGTCATCCATTGAGGAGAAAGATTTGGAGAACTTAATTGGTAACTTCAACTATTTGCTCCCCAGCTCCTCAGTTTCCTTACCCATTTAGCTCTATTTTCATGCTTTTCTGCAGTGAGTAATCTTTTGGGATAGACAGTGATAGATTGTTCTTTCCCATAATTGAGTTAATGAAAGATAATTTTCTGTGCACCTCAGGGTTTGAGACTCAGCTTTAGCACACTAGTGAATTTTCCTTCTGCGGCTTTTATAACCCTATTGTTTTCACCCCGGGAGATTTTTTTTTTTTGCATTTTCCTAAGAAAGCATATGTAGAAAAGTAGCCTTTTTCATTAACAAGAGCTCCCTTTTTCTACTTCTGACTAGACTACGTGCTCAAAACACTGTGGCTAATGGGCAATTTTATGTTATTTATAATTGGAGGCTTTAGATGGTTTTATTTTTGAGTCATAAAAATATATCAGTCACTTCTCTTTTGTTGAAGGGTCTGTTTACTGCACTAAGAGTTCAACTCTTCTAACCTTTCTCCTCAGTCCCTTTCCCCCAAAAGTATCTTCATAGCTGATGTCTTTTTTTCCCCTGAAAATGGTCAGTATCACTAACTTGATTACTTTTACTGTGTTGGATGCAAGTCTCTTTGTTAGAGTTTGCAATCAAAATGGCATAAACCTGCTTCTTTTACTTGTCATGTTTAAATGGTAAACAATAGCTCCATATTCAGGGACTATAACTTCTAATTTAGCTCCATTTTTAGAAGAGTAACACAGGCTTACGTGAAAACTCGAAGTCCTTTGCACCATTCCACTTTACATGTGGATTTCTATGTGTGCTCATAATCCACATCCATTAAATTTACAGAAGAATGTCCTCCAGTTAAATTCTGACTCACTAGGAAGCAAATAAGGTTATCAAAATGGAAGCCGATACTATGTGAAGTAATTGGAAATTGTATTTGGCAATTCATTTACCAATTGTCTGAACTACATGCCACTTTTATTTTTTAGAACATTGAAAATATAGCCTGATGTTAAGGCCATATACTAATCGGTGATATAAAATAGAAGTAATTGGAGCATAATGCAGTTTTTTTAATGGAATCTGTTCCTGTCTGTTGATGGTCTCCTCCTCAACAGCCTTCTGACCATTTTCTTCTCTTTTATTATGCATTGGTTGCTTCTAGTAATACATTCATACTGTAATAGAGGTGAAAGGGGAGTTTAATTATTTAATCTTGACAATGGCAATAGGATTAAGAAGTAATCCTCACTAATAAAGTGGTGTGGGTTAGAAATGAAGTGGAAATTGTCAAGGGTCTTCTACGGGACCTGGGTTGCCCCAGCTTCTGCAGCTGTCTGCTCGCCCTGTAATTGAATGTCTGAGAGTGATTGAAAAAATGTTATTTCTCCTCTGGATTACATGCTAATGTACAGAGGGCAAAGGGAGACAGCCAAAGAACACATAGCTGCTTATTTCAACCATTTGTGGGGATGAGCTTTGGGAAATCACGGCAGTTCTGCAACTATCTGATGCCCATCTGCAAACACAATGTATTTGTACATTGGGAATAGAGGGCAAAGCTGCACTGATCTCAGCAGAGCATCTCTGCTATTGTCCTACTGGCACACATTAAGATTGATGCGAAATTAAAGACCATCATCCTCCTAACAATCGATGGAAATGACAATTCATCTGAGTTTTTTGGCAGTTATTCACCCATTGATTACCTGAACGTGTGTACCTCATTTATAGACACTTTATTAATTCAAAATTGTACGTGTCACTCTCATATTTTCAATTTTTTTTCAAAGATTTATGACAATGCTGCCACAAAGTAACTTAATTTCCCTCTCTTTTAATCAATTGGATAACAAATCTAACCTGTTTTCCCCTTGTATGTGTTCTCTTGTATAATAGGTTGTGTGTTGTCATATCTGTGCTGAGCCTATTGTTTTACTAGTAGTCTGATTTGTCTCTGTGATAAGCCCTGTGGAGATGTGATTATTCCAGTAAAAATGCATTCAGTTGGAAACCAACCCTCCAGCTGTTTACTCCCACAGTCCCCAAGCTACACTAACACTATCTGGAATCCTTGAACAGTATTTAACAGTGGAATGGAAAGCATGTTAAAAACATTGTACTTTACAATTCCTAGTATTTACTATTTAATTTTAACAATAGATTTCCAGCATTCATGGGTGGGAACGCATTTACAAGGTTAAGTCAGACAATTTTGAACCCAGACTGCTGTGTTCATCTTTTTAGAATTTTATTGAAACCCATTAAGTTCTTATTGCACACATTTGAAATTAAGATTTCAAGTCTTCACTTACTGTATTATTTAGACCAGGAGGTATATGGCTATGGTTTCAAAACTGAAATCTGTCAGAATAAAACTAGATGATCTAACAATAAAACCACCTATCTGGCTTACGCATCAATTGCAGCTGTAGCTGCTTTAGTGTTTGGCAATGAAGAGAGGCCGCAAGTCTGTGACATGTACTTTCTGGAGTAACAGTTTGCTTTTTTAAACTAAGATTTCTGGTGCTTTTTACCTTGTATTTTGAGGTTAGAAAACAAATAACTTACGCTTGTTTCTGTGCAAGGTTGTGTAATCTGTTTGGATGTTTTGATTATTGGTGTTTTGCTCCTTTGGCAGGTCCAGTTAGCCTGTGCACACCAGCACAGCTTGTGGCCCCCTCTGTAATAGTGAAGGGCACTCTTTCCATCACCTCTTCTGAACTCTGCTTTGAGGTAGATGAAGAAGATCCCAGTTTTAAGAAAATCGACCCCAAGGTAAGAGATTGTTGACCTTCACTCTCTGGTGACAAATTACATGACCATTAATTCTCTATCCAACCTCCATTACCCCATAGGTCACAAATATTCCTGTTTTTCTAAGTTTGTGACTATGTGCATTAGCAAAGTTCATTTAAGTGGAGGGGACAAATCCAGCTCAGATGTTAATTAGCTTGTTGAAATAAAGCTCCAGGGAGGCATCCTAAATAAAGACATCTTGGATCACAAGGCCTGTGTGAACACTAGAAAGTTCAACAAAACTGCTAGCTGAATCCTTTGTTTTACTTTCCTGTTTTTTTAATGTAATGCCAATATAACATAATAGTCTGCTCGCTGCCCTCTTTATTTTGCAGTGCTTCTGTTTTCCATTATTATATAGCAGATTTTACAGTGCATTGTATTTATCATAATCAAGAAAATGTTATTTCCCCTTTAAAATGTATTTATGACTAGCCTTGTTAATATAAGTAAACTTGAGTTACCTGAGTTAATTACCTGATTAGCAATTTTTTGTTTAAAATTAGATTCACTTTGCAGTAAAATTCAGTTTGAGGGCTTAACTTTCTCTCACAGTATGAAATTAGCACTATAAAGATTGCATTTGAATGATCCTCATAATATTAAAAAATAGTAACAGATGTGTGGGCTTCTTACTACACACATGCTCTTATTGTATTATAAACATGGAAAGAGTTAATGGATTTTACCATATCTATGTATTAAAACATTTATGTGGGGTGGCGTGCAGATAACTGGAACTATGAATGGGTACAGTAAATTAACTTTTCAGATCTTTGGTTGTGCCAAAATATCTTTGAAACAGTTTACAATATTATGAAGAAATTTGTAAACCTTTGAAATCTTTGCCTGTGTTGTGAGTAATTATCTTTTAAAATACACTCTTTTGTTTGGCAAAAAATGATATCAATATTAAATGCAAAACCACATAGTTAGCATTAATGTGTCAGTGTACTTGCAATGTCATCTAACATCTTCAGAGTCTTAGTTCAAAAAATGTACTGATTCCGTTTTTGTATGTGAAAAAAGAAAATCATGTGGCTCCACTGTTTTGCATTGTTCCATGTTTAGCATGTAGGATCATTTAGTACAGTTTGGAACATTCACCACTGCACCCTGTTTCACTTACAGGGACTACCCTTAGTTTAATCTGCTTTCTCTCTGGATGTGTGGTTGTTCTCACAAAGTGTGAATGGGCATTCTAGACCAATTGTACTTGTAAATCTGTAACAGGGAGACTTGGATTCCTATAAGAAAGGCAGTCTGTTGGTGTTTTGAGTTAGCCTGGGGGATTTTTTTTTGGGGGGGGGGAGAGTTAGCGGGTGGAATTCAGTTTTGTTTTTTTTAAAGACGCTCCTTGATTCCCATTGTGTAGTGGTCTAAATACTAATCCTCTAATGCTTTTGTTTTAAAGACAAACACAGATACAATTTAACTTTCCTTTGATCATTGACACTTTCCCTGCCCCCACTCCATATTACCATAGATTGATATCTGTAGCCAGAGTTTTGTAGAATATGCCCTTAAAAATCCCAATTCTGCATTTTCTTAGAATGCCTGTTTAATTAACGAGTCTTTATCTGTTTGATACATTCAACTTCCATGTATATTTGTCTGACCTACTGGGAAAGAAAACATTGTGACAAGTTTTTGAAGCAAAACCTGCAGTGGAGATAATATCAGTAGTGATAAGATCAGAGTTTATATTGTTACTCCAGGATTGTTTGTACAAGGACACAGTAGTCCTACAAGCACTGAGTTAAACCCATTTTGTCAGGTGAGCCAGGTTCAATGCTCAGAAAAGCTGTCTGCTTCTGTTGGATTTTTTTTTTTAAAGCCAATGAAACATTTTAAGACTTTACAATCCCAGAAGCTTTGCTTTTCCATAATTTGAGCTGGTGAGAGTATGCATGAGTAAATTTGCAGGTAGAAATTAAAGACGATTTTATATAAGCATTTTATAGCGTCATTATGTGTATTCCGCTGTGATCACGACGTAAACTAGACAATTGTTTTCGAAGTGGTTTCAGTTTTACTTTATAGTTACCTTTTAAGTTGTTTTAAAATTCTTTTTATTTAAAAACAAAACCAACTGAAACTTTAAAGGCTATTTCTTTCCGGATCGTCCACAGAGAAGCGGAAGTAGTTCTTTGGAACAAGATTTTGCATCGGCCTGAAAGGGCATGAAAAGGAATTTGAAATGCTCCAAACCAGCTTCAAAATATTTCGGGACGTTAAAGCAAATAATAAAAATTAATAATAAAAAAATCTCCCAGTAAAGTTTTAGAAATGTAAACCTTCCTTAGAAAACTTGGAGCAAAACACTATAGCCGAAAATTAGGGGCAAATCAGCTAGCATTCGTTTGAAAAAACAAAAACAAACAAACAAAAAACAACCCAAATATAAAGGATCGAGATGTTTGAACATAAAATTGGTTGGTTTCTTTTAAAAGAGCACGTTTTCCCCTTTCCGGTGTATGCCCTGTGCGCAGTGCTGCTGTGTTGCAGTTCTATGCTATACTTAAAAACCAGAGAAAACAAATATTTGTTAGAAAAAATTTAATAGTTGCATTTAAGCTTGTTTATTATTCAGAGAAGATTTATACTTTTTTCATTTCAAAGTAAAACTGATCGTTGAATAACCCTTATTTAATAAAGCAAATATCTATGTATTTTTACAGGACAAAATAGGAACGGATTGTGATGTTTCACCAACTAAATTAAAAACAATAAAGATATTTTAAGGATTATATTATAGAAACACTCCGCCCTAGTTCTGTCAAAACTGTGCCGAAATGCTATGTGATGGTGCATATATTCCTAAAACTTTTAGAGAGTAAGTTTCAAGTGACAGAAAGCAAAGCAACCAAAGAATGAATGGGAATTATTTTTTCATTAAGTACAGTCTATTTCTATTTTAATTGAAAATAATTGAAATAAACTTTAGAAAACGCTGATGAATTTATAGATAAAGCACCAGTTCAATATTGTGATTAGTCTGCCATTTATTTTTGTTTTAATCCTTTTTTCTCTGAAAGCCGAGAAAAATCTCTCTACTTGCCTGAATTTAAGAACAATTCACAAAAAAGTCAATGTAAAGTTAAAGTAATATTTTTATTACTGTTTTCAACAATTCAATATGGGGCACAGTCTGACCTTGGCACTGAAATACATTTAACATCAGTAAAACTTTTTTTAAAGAGAACTTTTTACATATAGTTAAATAATTTTTTCACTTGGTGACAACATTCAGGCAAACAAAAAGAATAAGAAAAGAATGACTATACATTTATTTGAAAATGTACCTTGCGTTTCGTTTGGATGATGGAAAGTCCGATCGCTTCTTTGTGTGACTTTTAAAAAATTCACATTGGAAGAAAAAAGGGGGAAGGGGAGTCTCTTCTCGTGCAACGAGGTGATCGTTTTGGCTTTGTAAATGTCTGAGAGTTTTTAAATGCTTAACTGCAGGTGGGGTTTTGGAAGTTTGTTTCGCCGCCTCTTTTGTTGCAGCTGCTTTGTTTAAATAAAAGTTTTTAAATGGGTTTATCACTGTGTTGTTAACCCTATAGTTTGTCCAGGCTTTTGGGATTAGTGAGGATCTCCCTGGCTAGCCTCCAGGTCTGTTTGGCAGCGCTTTCCAGGGCTGAGTGCGGTTTGCCCTGAAAGAGGTCTAGGTTGGGCAGGAAGTAGTGGGGGCAGCGCCGGCACTGCAGGCAGGAGATGAGCTGCAGAAGGATCCCGTTCAGCCGGTCCCCCAGGCACGCCTCATCCCAGTCGGTCTCCCGGGGGTGTTTCTCGCACTCGTACAGCAGCAGAGTCTTCATGTGGTAGTTGTTGAGCGGCTGGCCGGGCAGCTCCAGGTGCCGGTCCCGGAGGGTCTTCAGCACCGATAGGCACTTGTTCCTGCAGCCGCCCATCAGCAACCGATTCTCGGCCTCGCCGAACTGCAGCACCCAGGCGTCGCTCTCGGCGGAGCTCTGCTTGCCGGTCAGCGAGTAGCACTCCTTGGAGAGCAGGTTGAAGCCTTCCGCCTTCACCTCGGCCACCCTGTTGGGGCCGGGCCAGGGGATGTGGGGCATGGGCCACTGCGCAGCGCTGCGCGGCCAGATCCCGGTGCACTTGAAGGCGGGCGTGATTTGCACCACGTAGCGCTCCCGGATGCGGAGCTTCACCTCGCTGGTGTCCGCGATCATCTTCACCACGTCCCGGTAGCTGCACTTGTCCACGGCTTGGGCCACTAGGGTCTGGAAGCGGGAGCGGATCTTGCGGGCCGACAGGTAGCCCGAGGCGGTGATGAACTCCACCCAGAGCGACATGCTGCGCTTGCGGCCGTCGCTCAGCTTGAGCACCGCGCAGCCGGGCAGGGAGCCGTCGTCCACGAAGTTGAAGACGCCCATCTGGTTGAGGTAGAGCACCACCTCGAACTCGGTGGGCGAGATCACCTCCAGCCCCTCGTAGCGGGCATCGATCTCGCTCAGCGAGCTGATGAAGCGGGGCTCCTGCACCTCTACCTCCTTCAGCACGTCTGACACCACCTTGCACACCTCCCGGATGGTCTTGGCGATGGCCGCCTTGCGGGCCTGGCAGCGCTCCGTGTAGTATTTGTTGAGCTGGTACACCAGCTTGGCCTGGGCGGCGATCATGTTGGGGCACAGGTCCGGGCTATAGACCGGGCTCTCGCAGTACGTTGAGGGATCCAATGCTTTAGCGGTGACTGCAGCTTTGCACAGGGCACCCGCCAAGTTGCAGCTCCCCAACCCCCGCCACACGCACGCACTCGGCCCCTCTGCCCCAAACACAAGTAAAGAAAATAGTGGGTGATGGTGGTGATTTAAAAAAAAACAAGAACCATGCAACTGTCAGCCGACGGGAATGGGGCGATGCGGGTGACCGAGGGGAAATCTCTGAAGTGCAAAGTTTGATGTGCCGCCTTTTCGGTGTGCGGAGGGGGGGGGGCGTGTTGTATGCAGCCTCTGCGCGCTGCCACCCACCCTCCCACACGCAAATAGTTCAACAGTTCATTTAAAAACTTCTCTCCGGGACTCGCAGCGGGTCTCCACAGCACAGCAGAGCAGTGGCGAAGTTGAAAACCGCACGCAATAAAAGAAGAATGCGAGAAATGCCAAGAGCGGAAGAGGGAAAACTCTCAGACCATGGCACCATCAGAGATGTGCATGAGTTTGGCTGCGTCTCTCGCCGACTGTCAAGGGATGTTGTTGATTTCCTTCTTCCTGCTGGAGGCGTTGACTGAACCCGGTTCTGGCTTTCTCTGTCTTCAGGCGTAGACTGCTGCCATTGGTCTGTGATCATTCATTCCTGTTCTTTAGTTTTATATATATATCTATATCAATATATTTTTTTGCATAGACTGTTTGAGCAGGGAGGGGTGCCCAGGATTTCTCCTCCTCCCCCTCAACCCTTGAAATTGCACGTAGAGACTCTCACTTTCTGCGCCTCTCCTCCTCTGTATGTGTGTGTGTCTCTGGATTTGCGGGAGTGTTGTTTAGTTTATGAATGGTCCCAGGGCCCTGCCGAAGGGGTGGAGTTCCAGCTCCTACAATCGCCTTCTGAGCTGTCAGAGGGGCAGCCAATCACCGAGGCAGGCTATGTGCATGTTGGATGCAGGGAAACCGCTGCTACTGCATATGGGGAGGAGGGAGGGAAGAGGAGATATTAAGGAACATGCACAGAAGCGCGCGCACAAACAAACACACACCCGCCTCCCCATCAATAGAAGGATAGAGGAAAAAGAGTATGGTCTATATGAGTTACTCGGTGTTGGAGTTGGCGGGAATTAAATACTGGGGGGAGAGTGGCATTGATTCAGAAAGGTGTGCAGTCTGTGTATGCGTCCTACAACGTCGTGCAAGAAAAAGATGCAACGAACTGCCTATGAGCTGAATAACTTTTACTTGGAAGCCTGATGGGGGGGAAATCAAGTTTGCTTTTCCACCCGGTTGTTGCAAGGAGAAGTAGCAGTAATGCTGGTGTCTTTTGAGGAAGGGGCGAGGGCGACTTGTGGTACTTTGCTGCAAACATAAATCTTCCACTAACGCTGGTCTGCAGCAGTGAAAGTGAGACTGTCATTGGAACAGAATAGTACACCTTGTTTTACTACTCCTCGTCAGATTAATTTAGATAAATCTTGTGCAATAAAGCTCTGTCCCCCTTCTAAATAGCAGCATTGAACTATCTGAAATTGAAGCTTACTATATTTTTGCGAAAGTTTGTATTTTGTCCAAGTCAAATATACATAAAATTATAGTTACGAAGTTATGTATATGCAGTTTATTTTATATTAGAGTACAGAAACGCCAACTAATATCAATATAATCAATGGAGAAGTAGCTAAAATAAAAATATTTCTATTACTTTAATCTTATTTTTGAAGTACAATAATTCTGTTTAATATTATGTGTTCTTTGTGTGATATTTAGATATGTTGTCTTAACGAACTCCTACTTTATACACCCTACTTAGTACTGTGCAAATCAAGATCTCTTACACTACTGAGCTGCAGTTTACATTGAACCTATAAATAATCAGCACGCAAATCAAGTCTTTGCCTTGAACTTTAACGTTTATGTGAGAAAAGGAGATTCTGTTTATCTCCAGACGTTTCTCAAATATTTTAAAGATTACGTCAAAATTCGTTGCCTTATTCTTCCTATATTTCTGGAAGCTTAGATAGACCATACATATTGAACCTGGTCACTTAGGATTCTCAATTTAAAAATTCTTAAACGTTGAAGTTTTGTCGTTCTTTGGTTCTTTTGGTTTATCTGTTTCTTTTTTAGAATACAGAGACTGAGATTTAATAAAATGAAATATCATCCGTCTGTTTTTCGCGTGTATTTAAATTAGGAACATGTCTGTGAACGATAATAAACCTATTGTATAAAATATGTATAATGTGCCCTGCTCTGGTACTGGTTACAACCTCTTCTCCCAGGATAAATCATCTTTTTATTGCCCGAAAGCAGCAGGATCACGCTGCTTGTGGTAGTTGTAGGCACCGTCTCCATCATCACCAATTCCACGTATTTCAGGAAGTTTTTGGGTGCGGAATCTCTGTTCTTCCATGATGGTGACTGGATAAATGGGATTCGGGCACGGAGATGCTTTTTGCTACGGGGGAGCTTACCAGGTGCTTCAATCATGTGTTCCCCCCTTCTCCACCCGATCCTCCTCACACTGCACGGATTAAAGATTTTTTTGGATCTGAAACAAACCCAATAAAGGTGTCTAGCAGTGTAACTTCCAGGAAAGAAAGAAATGTTGGGCAGGTTATAGAAAACAAGTCATAGAACTCGGATGAAGAAATTTCTTTGGCGTTTTCGATGACTCCCGGTAGTAGTTGTGTGTTCACATATAAGAAAGTAATTCTCCACTCTGAAGCTTGGGTAGTTGACACCAAAGAGCCAAATCCACGATCTGGAGTCCGTAGTCCTGATGGAAAATGTAGTTTACTAATAAAAAATAATAAAGGACTTTACAAATCAGTACATTTTTTCTTTAACTCATCCTGACGTAAGGCATATCATGTTAATTACCTAGCAGTGAGTAATTGTTGGGCAGGGCGAGGGGTGAGGGGGAGGGAAGAATATGAGAGGATGTCGCTTTGTTTCTCAGGTTACCCTGTGGCTTTTTTTTATTAGTGGGGTGAATTTTAGAGGACCCCACACATAGTTCGGCCGCACCCCGTGGGCTTCTGCTCCTATTCCTAATAAATGAAAGGAGCGTTAAGAAATCCATTTAACAAACAAATGTCTTTCCTAAGCAGTTTGTCGATTTCTTAGTTATCACACCGGGTTTTCCAGTAGCCGGTTCTCATGTTCCTTTTCCGCCCCATTCCGTCGCATAGCTTTGCATCCTGATTCCATAAGCTTTGGCTGCTTGGGTAGGCGCCTCAGAATTCCAGCCCTGACCTCTTGCAGGGATTTTGTAGCCCAGAAATTAATGGTTCATGTGTCGAGTGTACGGGAGACGTGACAATGCCATCAGGTCGCCCCAGGGTTGCGGGAGTGAAAGGCACTTCTAGATTTTAAGGTTAAAAGAAGCCAGCGATTTCCCCCGTCTCCCCTTACTTTTTAAGGTGACGGATGATAAAAGGTTACTAGTGTTTTGATTTAAAAACAATTCATTACCAATTTCCCTGTCTGGGGTCGAAGCTCTAGTAAATAATAAATCAGTTAAACAAAAGCCGACTTTAATTTATTGCTCTAGCACTAATTAGAAACATCATTTGAGCAATAAACTTAAACACTTCCAGCAAATAATGCACGTGAAATCCCTTTCTCCTGTGTCTTTGCGTTTGCGGCCGCATTGCATTAAGAGCAGCTTTATCTGTGGCGGAATTTGCTCTTCCCGGGAATGAATAATTGAAGGGGGAAACAGTATCCGAGGAGGCTGTAATTGAAGAGCCCTTGTCACCTCTGCTTTTATGTATGTTAGTACAGAAGTCCATCAGCAGCTCCTTGATGATGTATAAAACGAAGTGGCAGCCCCTTGAAGAGCAGGAGATACTGTATTCTATTAAAAGGACCGAGTGTATGTGCCTGAGAGAGAAACTCTCAAGGCTAAAAGCCACTTGAAGTCTTCAGACGGATTGATCTGTATTCTCTCGTTATAATCCGTCTCATCATACTTGAGTTAATGAGGCAGGGGAGGGGGTGATCTGATGGTCCTTGACAAATTCATTAGGGAGGCTGCGGGACATTTTATTTGACTGTTAAACATCGTGTTTGTTTGGTTTAGGCAGTGCCAACATCAGCATGCTGCTGCCTGGAGCAATAGTGTTTGGCTAGCAGGAGCTTCTGTGAGGGATATTGGAAAGGGGACTTTGTTTGGGGAACGTATGCTCTTTTCTTTGCTCTCCCTCCCTGTAGACATGTAAATGGTATATACAGTTTTAACATTTCTAATAACCATGACAATGTTATAATGTGCTTAAACTTAAAAACAAACAAAACCTTTGTGTATTTAAATATATTTGTCTAAACGTATTCTGTGGGAGGATATGCATTATTTACAAATGTGAAGTTGTTTTTTATAGAGCAGAAGAAACTGCGAGATCATTCTTACAGTAGAGAAAAATAACTAGAACGCAGAACTGGTAACCCATCCAACTTTTTATTGGATTATGATTTAATGTGCTTATTTTTGTTTGACTAGTCAGTTTATTAAAATAGCATAGCTTACATATATCAAAAGGCTTTCTATTTCTAAACAATTTATTTACAAGTTTACTTAATACAAAACTAATGGAGTGTTTAATTTTAAGTGAAGACATTGACATGGGATTATGAAACTCTTTCTGACGTAAAAAAACAAAAAGAGGCAGAAACTGGTGGTCACGAGAGGGATGAGAAGTATGTGTTTTGTGTGTGGAGTGTGAAAAACACACACACACACACACCCCATTCTAGACCAACTGGCATTTCACTAGATGATGCTCTGTGGATATATTCCAGTTTTTTGATAGGTAATGGCTTTGGATTTCCTGTCCATCCTTTGGTAGAAAGAAACCAGTTTTGGGGAAAATACAATAATTGACTTGCTCGTAGAACTTAATTTTCTGATCATTTTATATTTTGCTGAAGATCTGGCTCCAAACATTCTCCGATTAAAGTGCTTTGCAGAAGAACTCTGTGCTTCCATTTATAGAAGAACAGTATGGGAAAGGAACTAATGCCCTTTGCCTGTCATTTTCATACATTCCTGCACTGCTGATGGAGCTTGAACTGCTGCAGGGAATGTATGGATTTAAAAAGAAATGATTCAGTAGTGCATATTGTGTTTCTCTACAGCAAAACCAAGCTAATAGTTATAGTAAATACTTCTGTGGGTCTGACAGTTATAATCCTGTTTACATTCTAGAGAATACAGCGTGCATCTCCCTTTTACAATTGTGGATTGGTTTCATTATCTGCTGATCTCTTGTAAGGACGTGTTTACTAAGTTAACTATAATGCACTCTTTATGTGGAAGAACAAATGATGTTTAATTACTGCAGATATCATGTATGTACCTCATCAACCTTTAATGAACATATGTAAATCTTGTTTTGTAAACAGACTGGAAGATATGCTTGTTAAATAATGTATAAATGGCTATAAAACCTTAATTAGGTTACACTTGTGGATGGTGTGGCTTCCGAATATTTTTAAAGTAACTTTTTTGAGTATATGTTCTTAGCTGTCAAATCTTAAAATGTAAACAGGATGCTTTACATAATCTGGTGTTCATCAAATAATCATACATTGAGTCATACCGCTAATAGTTCCCAATAACTTCTGCCTACTTTAAATGTAGCTTATTATTTCTGATGAGGAGTAGTGATGTTTTTTTTTTAAGCTTTAAAAGATTGCTTTGGCTAGTAGGTTCTTTTTTGGTTTAAACTTTGGTTTAGTTGGCTATCAGGTAAAATCAAAAGTTTGGTTGCCAGAAGTCAAACAAATATACTATAGAATAACATTTCTAATACTTTGATAACATTTTATTATTGTTAGAACATCCTGTCGGCCTTATTTTCTTTGGATGTGTGGGTGTGTGCGCACGCGTATCTGATTGGATTAACCATATTTAGAGTTTTGGCTGTTTTTTCTTAAAATAACTGATTAATCATAATGTCCACTTATGTATAGAAGTATGAGAGCATGGATAATGCCAAGATTTTGTCAACTTGAACTAGAATTGTATGTAATTTAAAATTAGTTGTAAAAAGATTGCTGAAGTACATGGTATATAGAAATATTCTAGGTCACAGTTCTTAAAATGCCATTAAATGAAAATGAATCCTTTAAAAAAAATTCAACATGGAAGTAACTTACGGGTTTTCTGAGTAAAATGGGTATGGCATAAGTAGAAGGTTGTTTCAACTAGAGTGTATCTTGACTTAGCTTTCCTCATTATCAATTTGTGTATGATGATTGCATCCATTATCTTTGATGCATACAGAAATGTACATATGTATGTGCAGATGCTCACACCCACAGACAGTAGCCCAGCTTGGTTTATGGTAGGACATTGATTTATTTCTATGATCAGAACCTTCATGTAGCTGGCTGAGATGCAGCATTCTTTACTTCTGAATCAACCTAGAATTCTGAATCTAAAGCTTTAACTATTTGTCAGCTTCAATTTCCAGATCCTTTTAAAGTAAAAGCTTCTAATTTATGTACGTATGTTGAACATTTTGAAAATATTCGGTCAATTAATACAGATAGCATGAAGTACTTCCCTCCCAAACTACTACATAGACTAAAGCTATTCTTGTGATTAAAATAATGAAATAATTTTCCATAATGTAGTTTATGAGAGACAGAGTTAGGGGGCCCAATTCTTCCCTGTAATATTATTGCCCATTTGTGTTGTGTGCTTAAAATGTACTGTTTTTCACTATTCAACAAGCTATTTTTAAGACGTTGTAAATCAGCGTACAATATAGAAGATATACAACTTTGACTAAAAATTCTATTTCTTTATAAGCTTCTGGCCTGAGCAGTCTAACAACTAGAATACTACAAAAGCAAAACAAAACATCCCTGTTCAGATATTACATGGTTTAAATGTTAGAAAGTGAAAAGTTACTTTAGTTTTTGCTTATTTTACCTCAAAATATTGACTTCCCAGCCCTCCCAAAGAATTATTTTCATATAAAATATTGCTGTTTATAAAATCATCACATCGTTTTTGTTTCATGCTATTTCTAATGAGAGCATTAAGTTGTAGCACTTCCTGTTGAGATACATATTTTGTTTCAAAAGAACTGGAGTATGATAATACAGAGAATGCTCTCTTTATAACTTTATGAATGAGATAAAATTGATATGCAGAGTGTTATGTGCCATTTCTTATAGCGGGGGAAGGGGAAACTATATTGGCTCAAATAATGTATAAAAGCCATCTGCATAGCCTAATTGAAATAATATTTGGTGATCTAAAGGATGGAAACTTTTCCTTTTCTTTAACCATCTGAAGTAAAACTAGGATGTAAAACAGCTGTCTTGGCCTATGGATATCAAGGTTCTGCCCGTCTGTTTCTTTTCTGCATTTTTCACTTCTATCTTCCTTTATTATCTTTGGATCCTAAGGAGCCTTTCTTATTTTCTAACTGGTTTTGTCTGCAGCACAGGGCTGGGGTGGTGGGTTTAAATCGACTCTGGATAGAGTGAAAAATCTTTGATCTATGGCTATGACTGCTTTCAAATGATTTGCTTGCTGGGACTGGACACTGTCCATGCCCTTTCACTTCACTATCAGATAGGCACACAAAAAGGACTTGACATGCTACCAGATGCATAGTTAATCATCACATTAAGTCTCTAAAGGGATCCATCCAGACACAATTAGGTTTACAATTTTTAACCAGTGTTTGCTCTGTAGTTCGTTTGGAATGCAGTATTAATTGTAACTGTTTGTTTAACTGTATTTAACAGAACTGTGTACATAGTTGCAAAGAGCTGTGCTTTCTTTGCTTTGTTATGTATTAGAACCATTGCGAATATTAAGCTTTAAAAATATTCATGCATTAAAATTATGTAATTGTTTGGAGGTTATGGACTTAATGAAACATATATTCAGCTGTTTTCCTTTTTATTATAAATTAACCTCAATAAAGCTCATATGATATAACCTACATTTGGTGACTGACCTGTGTTAAGATGATCAGAAGAAAATTTACAAAAGTATTTGACTGTTACCAGCTAGATCTTAACTTTGGAAAGCCAAACAGTCAGCAGGATTTGTAACATTTATTTAAATAAGGAATTATTTCAACTTGTGGTGTTGAATCTTTTATTGGGGGAGAAAAAGGGTGGTGCAGAAGTTACAGGGGTTAGAAGCAGCAAGTACGTTATTTCTTGCAATCTTAATGTAGATCTTGGAGATTCAGTTTCATTTTTACATTAAAAGGTGTTAGTCATAGCTATTCAGCAGAGTGCTTCTTTAAGTTTTAGAATACACAGGAGTTAAAATAAAAGGCTGAACTGACTCATCCTTTTGTTGTATGAAGAAGTTCCATTATTCCACTTCCATAAATGGAGCCTAACATACATATATGGCCTTTCTGTGGCTTATTGGTGTTTATATAAAGATGGGTAGTATCAATGGAAGGAATTAACTGAGAATGAACACACCTTGGCCACCACATTTTTTTTTTTTTTTTGAAAACTGATAGTAATCAGGGAACACCTAAGAGAAAATGTTTACAAATATTCGCATTTGCTTTTAATCAATTGTTTTAGCAGGCATTCAGGTATTAACATTTTTCTAATTTACATACAAGCAATTATTAAAGACACTTAATGTAACTTTACCGGAAATAGTTCAGATCGTCATTTCAGAACTAAGATTACATAATTTTTATTTCTCTGCTTCATATTTAATATTCTTTGGAGGAAAAGAGAATGTATTGAAATTTAAACTCTATCCTGTGTTAGTCACATTGGTATGCAAATACCCCTTTACCCCGATATAATGCGACCCGATATAACATTAATTCAGATATAACGCGGTAAAGCAGCGCTCCTGGGGGGCGGGGCTGCGCACTCCGGTGGATCAAAGCAAGTTCGATATAATGCGGTTTTACCTATACTGGTAAGATTTTTTGGCTCCTGAGGACAGCGTTATATTGAGGTAGAGGTGTACCACTAATGATGGACTTCCAACATATGAGTAAAAATTACTCAACCATGACCATTAAAGAGCTCTTTGGGGATTTTTAAATTATATATGCATATATACTCATGTGTGTAAGTAAAATGTATAGGTGCATATACATATATAATTAAGAAAAACAAAAACCTAGAGGTTTTTAACTGTTGTGGTTGCATAACTTACTTATATGTCATTTATGTGGAAGTTCATCATTAGTGGCATTTGAGTATCAATGTGACTATCCAGGGAATTGTTTATATGCACTTGGTGGGTTTCCAAAGTGCTAACTTGAAAGAAAGTGGGACTTGAACTGCATGGTCATTTGTGAATTTATGTTTTATCTCACTTCACTTGAAAATTTATGAGGAGGGTGACTTAGGGGTGCTTGAGTTGTGTGTTCCAGGGCTTGCCCCTACTGATAACACCCTTGTTGGCGTGAAAGTGCAATGCAAATTATGACAGTTACAACCTTCTGTTTTGTTTAACCTGTCAGTGGATTTCCTGGCTCAGTGCTGAGGGCATTGGTGTGTTCAGCTAGTCCATATTCACCTAAACTTAAAAGGTCAGGTTTCTACAGGCAAGCCTAGTCAAAGCCTAATTGATGAGGAGGGCAGGGAGACAGAATTTACTGTTCTGTTGGCTAGTTTCATATCGTTAGGTTGTCCTGAAAGCATCAGGCAGTCACAGCCCCTTTCATGTAAGTGCTGACCCTAGACAGGAGCTGACAATCAAAGGAGGCAGCCACAGGAACCAGTGCAAGTAGGCTATTGATTTTTCAGTTAGGTCTAAGTAGTTTGTAGTATGGGTAATGGGTGACAGAGGCAGGTATGTCATTATCAATGAGCTCCAGAACAGTAGCGACAACCCTCCCTCATATTTCCTTCAGCACTGACAGTATGCATCCAGAGGTGGTCAATAAATCGCCCAACCTTTTACTGACAAGTGACTTGGAGGTGGGAGTCAAAGAGCTAAACTTCTGTACTTGAACTTGATATGGATGCTGGGAAAAGATCTCAACATTTGCACCTATGGCTTGTTAGACTAAGCTCTGTGGAGAACACACAGGACAGAACTGGTGGCAAATTTATAGCCTTTCGTGTGTGTGTGTGGGGGGAATCAAACAGCATTATTTTATGCTTTATAAAATTTCAAAGTTTTTCTTTAAATCAGAAGAATAGCTTAAAAGGGTCAGCACCTACATAAACACAGTCTGCAAGGACAGTTAGGTTAGGTTACCATGGTATGGTTTTGTTTTTACTTTAGCTTTGCTCTGCATTTAATCAAGGTATACTGCCATAGCAGTACAGCAATAATAGATTGCCGTTCACAATCCACTTTTAATTCCTAGTTTCCTTTTCTTACATTTCACATGTGGAGACTATTTAAAGATATCTAAACTTACTTGTAAATCTGAACAGCTAGCAGTAACAACACTTTCTGTTCTGAGCAGCATTGCTGTTCTGGTTCATTATTGTAGTATACTACACAAACCAAGAGGGGGAAGGTTTTACTGTTTTGAATTTTGATGGTTGTAGTTTCTGAATTTACTAGAAATGGAAGTGAATTTAGGTTTACACTTAATTAAGATAGAGTAAATGTATTCTGAAAGACATTTGGATAACTGTATACTTGTAATAAAAGGTTTATTTTTTAATGTTTGTAGAAGAAAATCAGATAACCCTTAGATGAAATTGAACATCTTAATCTAATCCTAGTATGTAATTCTCTAATATTGTTGCTTTACTTGAGGGATGTAAATTATCCTGCTTGCTTTCAGAAGTTGGAATTCAGTCAGGTTGTATGCTGTGCACAGATGTTAACAAAATAGCATATGCTTATAATTAAAAAAATCTTTAAACAAACTGAAATAAAACAGAAGAGTAAATGTTTTGAAAATCTTACTTACCATAGCAATGAGTTATTTTATCTTATTCAACAATGTTTGTAATGTTACACAAAGCAGAAGTCTGAGACTATGTATATTGAATAGCTGCTGAGTATCAAATATGAAACTTTTTCATTTGTCTGCAGCTGCTAAAATTATTTTCTTTGGCTTTTAACTACAAAAAGCAATGTTGACATAGATTAAAGAAATGAAGGTAGAAATTTTCAGAGTTATGAAATGTTCTTTTAAAAAAAACAAGTAGAAACTGCAAATTTTTGTAAATACATATTTGTGACTACTAGTGTTGCCTAACAAAGCTTTGGAAGATGCAAAATGTTCACCATCTTCAAGGGGGGAAATTTCTTCAGTTAGTTGGAATTACTCAAGGAGAAGATACATGTGGTGTTTGAGGTCTGATTCAAGTATTGCATATGTATTTTTCCTTTTGTCAGCAACTATTCATTCACTATATCGTTGTAGTTTTCGTCTGTTAAACTAGGTGAAAAGTACAGCTGAATAATATGAATTATTTTTATCTTTTGTTATGAACAGGTAAAGCATCTTTTGCTGCATTTGCAGTGTCTTGCTGGCATGCTATGTAATTGCAGAAATGTAAAAAAGCTGCAGAAAGGCAACAAATTAAATTTTCATGAAAGAAAACTCTAATCAGCAGTGACAGTGTAAGAGAAAGATGATTGCCATTTGGTCATTGTGTAGAGACACTTAGATTTGGTGTCAGTGCTCCTGTTAATGATGACTAATGTCTTTCTTGGAGCAAATGCATGCTCAGACATACTGCTACAGTCCAGAGAAGGATCTGAGGGATAGGCACTAGTAAGTAAAAAGGTTGTGCATCCTAAAACAAAGGCTGTCAAACTGAATTACCCAAGTCTTCTGGTAGAAAAGAGAGAGATTTCCTAATGCCATATAACCACAGTTTTTAAAACTGTTCTAGTTCCACTGTTGAAAAAAGGTGTTCTGGGAAAATAAAAATAAAAACTCTGTTTACATAAATGCTCTCTAGTCAACTGCTTTAATTAAAATATATAGATAATGCTGACACATAAGTACACTAATCAGAAGTAAAATGCAGTAAAAAGTCATGTTTTATTTCTCATGTGAATAAACTAAATATAAATATAAAAATGAGGTAAACCTGCAGCAATTTTCTTTTCAAGTCATCATGCTACATTCTGAATAAATCCTTCATAATCAAATGCAGAATGTCTCAAAAGACCTTTGCAAATTTTGAGGCTTTGGCTGTTAAATATATTGGCAAAAAAGAGGTGGCATGTGTCATTTTTTTTAAGCTTTTCCCAGAGTGAGACCTTTCAGAAGGGCATTTGCAATGCTTGTCATATTTTTTCATATACATCTTATTGGCATGACAAGTCTAGAGGACCATGAGAACACAGATGTCATTGCATTCAGACAACACTAATTACTCTGGGATTTTTGCAGCTTCAGTGCCTGCATGTAACCGTTGATTATGACTGTTTATGTGGTCTATCATGGGTACACATTGCACACTCAAATGGTGCCACTGGCCTTTTTGTTTCCTATTGTCACACAATAGGTTATGAAAAACAGTAGCAAAAAATCCCTGTGTGTCATTTTCCCTTCAGTGTTACACATTTAATGTATGTTTTGGCAAAATATCCTTTGTATTTCTATGCATTCTGCTCTTTTGTTTGATAAAATCTACTGGTATCTGTTTTCCAACCTTTTTGTAGCACTTGGGCTTCCAGTTTTCACAAGGTTGCTTTATATAGTACACTTTACATTTTGTAGCAGTCTTTCGTTTGAAATTTGAAACTCTTAGGATCACTAATTGCCCTAGTTACCTTGAAAAATTACCTATGTCTAAGCTTCAAATGAAACTGATAGATTTTTGCCAACTAGTGTCACAGTTCAGATTAAAAACCAACGATCTTATGATTGCTTTATAAAACATACTGTTAATACTTTGCATTGCTAAGGAAAATTTAACAATCTTTTCAGAACTTCTTGTTCAGTTACAATTAATGGTGCATGATTCTAACACAAAGTTCAAATGATGATTACGTCAAGGCTTTAGTTTTGTGTGAGTTTATGTATATATTTTGTAAGAAACACAATGTATGTTAATCACAGATTGGAAAATAAAAGCTCTGTTAATGTAACTTCACATGCTGATGAAGCAGAAATAGAAGCAGCTTTATCAAAGATGTATGATGAGATAAAACTGCAGTCTCTGCTGTACAGTTATAGTAATTATGACTAATGAACCGTCCAGTCTGGATGAAATGGCATGCCCACAGGGACTGTGTCCAATCAGTTGTGACTTATGCAAGCTGAACAAAACATTGATGGTGTTCCAGATTCAATATTATAACAGGAAGTGTACTCTTTGTTTGTAACATCAGTTTTGTCAGGTTATTTTCATGCAATTTAGGAATAACCAGTGTTAGTAAATAATAGTGTCGAGAATTAGGGTTTTTTAAAATGTACATATGGAGTTGCATTTCTTATTCAAGTATATGAAATCTGTGTAAAATGTATTATTGACAAATGCTTCTGGTTGCTTGCTCATCTGTCATAGAATACACATTATCTTATAAAACCTTTAATATAGTGAAAGCCAAAACAAAACATAAATAAATAAATAAACCTTATCAATCATATCAAATATCCAGTTAAACATGCTGCAGCAATTTATATTTTAACACATTTCCATGAAACCTGGTACTATGCCACCTCTTGGTTTCATTTTGAAACAACCTGACATTTTGCACATGTAAGAAGACAGGTACTTTATAGCATTAGCACACGTAGAAGAATTTCTTACAGCAGGGCGATTGTTAGATAATTTAGATGTCTGAGTGTGGTGCTGAGTAAAGTGGGAATGAAATGGTATTTGACAATTGATAGGCTTAGCATAGCAATATTTAAACTTTTAATATATTTAAAACTGCACATTTTTATAAGAGACACAAGCTGCATAGTTTTTACCTTTCTGAGAAATCATTATCTAGACATGGAGATTCATGCTGTTGGTAAATATTAAAAACTGAAGGTGAAATACAGATTGTGTTGAAACTTTCTTGAATCAGTTATGGAGAAATGAAACAGTACAAGAAATGCTACCCTAAAAATAAGCTTGTAATAAGTCATTTAGGCCCAAATCATACAAACTCTTGTGCATTTGTAACTTTGCTCATGTAAATAAAGTTACATGTGCAAATGTTTGCAGGATTGGGGCTAAAGTTTGCAATAAGTTAGCTATACTAATTTAATATCTCTTATGTACTCTTAAATAATTGAATGAGTAAAAGTTATTTAAAAAAAAACCAAGAAACTTTGAATCTTAGTGCATTACAAATAAAAACAAAGAAAAGTTTAAAGTATTTGCTGGAAAGTTAAATGTAACAATTTGATAAGAGTTTTTGGACTGAAATGCTGTTTAAATTTAGGGCAAGCATTTTTTGTATTGAGGAAATGCTGTGGCTCCTTAGCATATTGTGATCTTCCAAACAAAGCTGAAATCATTACAGTGCTCTAGAAGAAGCAAAGTGGATAGGCTTCAAAACTGAACTTATTATGTATTTGTTTTTCTTCGGTTATATACCTAATTGAAAGTTGTGTACTGCCTTTTGATATGTCAACCTGTGCCTTCCCCAAAATTAATATTACATACACTTTTTCAAAAGCAATGCTGTTTTGAGTAATGTTTCATAGTAAGAATTTAAAAGCTACCCCTGTTTTTTCCTGTGTATATATATATTATTTTTTATTTTTTTTATGAAAGTGAGCAAATCATAGACTAACTCCTCCATTTTTTGCACATCACATTGGTTCTAAACAGGCCTTCAAGTGCTGTTGGGGTACAAGATTGGTTTCAAATAGCTCTTAAATCAAGAATTTCTCTGTAGTTAATCCAACTTCTTTAAGACATCTTGATTCATCAATAAACTGTCATTTTGGAAAGCTTAGTATGGAAATCCTCAAAACTGCACAATTATTAGTTTAAATTAGTTCTATTATTAGTATACAGAAGTCCCATTCAGGATTAAGGCTCCTCTGTGCTAACTCCTATGAAAACATATAAAACATGATTTCTGTCTAAGATCTTAAAATATTCCATTTTTGGTTTGTGGCTTGGAATATGAGACTTTAGTACGGGAGACTTCACTGTTAAAATTCATTGTAGACTGCTTCCCTTGACAGACTGCAGTACCTCAGCTCCAGATACATAAATACCCATTTAATGATAGCCTCTAGAAAGAATAAGATGAATAGTAATTTATTTTAATAATTTCATAGTCAGTGTTTCAGACCTATTAGAGATTATGGCTTCAGTCTGTTTCTTTTCTTTTTCCTTTTCCCTCCTGTCTTACACTAACATAGGATGAAATCTTGACCCCTTGAAATCAATGGGACTTTTACCATTGACTTCAATAAGACCATGTTTGTATAGGAGTTAGGATGAAATTCAATAAGGACAAATACAAAGTACTCCACTTAAGAAGGAAATATCAGTTGCACACATACAAAATGGGAAATGACTGACTAAAAAGGAGTACCGCGGAAAGTGATCTGGGGGTCATAGTGGACCACATGCTAAATATGAGTCAACAGTGTAACATTGTTGGGAAAAAAAAGCAAACATCATTCTGGGATGTATGAGCAGGAGTGTTGTAAGCAAGACACAAGAAGTAATTTTTCCTCTCTATTCCGCACTGATTAGGCCTCAACTGGAGTATTGTCTCCATTTCTCGGCACCACATTTAGGAAAGATGTGGACAAATTGGAGAAAGTCCAGAGAAGAGCAACAAAAATGAGTAAAGGTCTAGAAAATGTGACCTGAAAAAATTGGGTTTGTTTAGTCTGGAAAAGAGAAGACTGAGAGGGGACATAAAAGTACATAAAAGGTTGTTACAAGGAGGAGGGAGAAGAATTATTGTTCTTAACCTCTGAGGATAGGACAAGAAGCAATGGGCTTAAATTGCAACAAGGGAGGTTTAGGCTGGACATTAGGAAAAACTTCCTAACTATCAGGATGGTTAAGCACTGGAATAAAATGCCTAGGGAGGTTGTGGAATCTCCATCATTGGAGATTTTTAAGGGCAGGTTAGACAAACACCTGTCAGGGATGGTCTAGATAATACCTAGTCTTGACAGGAGTGCAGGAGACTGTACTAGATGACCTCTCAAGGTCCCTTCCAGTCCTACGATTCTATGATTTCACCCATAATGAATTATTTGAATAGCATGCAGTTAAGAATTAATAGACTGGAATGTGTTATGTATATTATATTACTCTACCAATATAGGAGGCTGTATTAATAATCATAATCAAATTATTTTAGCTTTTTATTTGGGTAGTCTCTAGTGGTCAACTAGGACAAGGCCCCATTTATGATAGGTGCTATATAAATATACAGAAAATGAGTCCTTCCTCCAAAGTTTATCATCTAAAAGTATTGTATTTGGGAAATATTTTTAAGAATTTTGCATCTGCCTGATTCTGTGCTTATTATGTATGTCAAGATGAAAATTATAACTTTTACATTGTTTTTCAAAGCACTCAGCATTGGCCTAACTCTGTTCCTAGTGAAGTCAATAGTATAGCTCCCATTAACTCCAGGCCAGTATAGAACACTTTTTAAAAAATCCCTAACTTTAAAGTACAGTTCTACTGTCTAAGGTGATTTTGTTAAAATGTCAATTGTGGAGTTCCATGTTGCACTTTCATTTCTTCCAGATCAAATACGTTCAATTTTGCAAGGCAAACATTTTTTATTCCCAATTGCCTGACCTAGAAATTCCACTTGGTATCTGGAAGTCAATCTGTGTTGTTTTTTCCTTACATCACAGCACCACTAAGAAAGACTTTGCAGGCCCAATTGTGCCCTAGGTTAAACCTGGACAGTCCCATTGTCTTCAGATTATGCCCTCAGTTACACCTGTAATACCCTTATCCCTTTAGTGGTTAGTACACAAGGCTGGATTTAGGGGCAGGCGACTGCCTGTGGTGCTGGGCTTGGGGGGCACTAGGCTTTCAGATTTACAGATTTTAGCATGCAAATTTATATCACAGGGATAAATCATGCATGCAAATCCTGCAACTAAGTCGTGAAATGGGCTACAAATAAAAAAATAAGGTATTAAAATGTTCAACAAATGGAGGGGGGAGATGGAGCGCTGAAGGCGCTCCTCGCCTGGGGCGCCATTTGATCTCGGGATGGCCCTGTAGGGACAGCTGTAACCAATTGGCCCAGTGGTTGGAATTTAGTAAACACATCCTTGTGAATAAACAGAATTATATCTTTTACCTGTATTGTCTTTGCAGTAGTAAAAAGTAGCAAATTCTTACTCTCGTTACTATGGTGAGCAGATCAGATTCTTAATACACCCAGGAAGAAATCACTTTTTACATTTTACAGTCACTTTTTAGAGTGGAGCTGGATTTTCTGTAATAATCCTTTCTCTGGTTGTCCTAGTGTGTCCTCATCTTTCTTTTGACTTTTAGACTGTAAATTCATAGGGACCCAGATTGTTTTCATTTTGTTCCCTATACTCAGTGTTGGTACATAAAAAGTAAAATACCACAGGGACTAGCAACTATTCAATAGGTGTGTACATTTTATGTAATAAATGAAACAAAAGGAGGGAGTGCCAAAAAACAGGAGTTTAACTTTTTATGTCAGAATGTTGAAAATTAAGCAATTTGTACATATCATATATATAAACTTTTTGCATTTGTTTCTGAGTGGGAGACTTCTATTTACCTTTCTTTATGTGGAGGCGGCTTATACCTCCTTTATGCATGTTTACAACTTTACAATTCTTTGAAATAGCAAGAAGTTCTTAGAGTGGGTCAAATGATATATTTAGTACTTAGTACCAGAGGATTGTGGGTTGACTTTTAATTTGTGTAATTTGGAGATGAGGAAAAATAATACCACGGGGCAGCAAAACCTAGAGATTAGCCTGGTGTGTGCTCTAATTCTTTACATAAATAGAGCATTTGCTGACTGACAGGCTTACTGGGGTCTGTTCAGTTACATTGGATTACATCCACAGTGTGGCCTTTGATATAGTGGGCAACTGTGCTGTTATGAGATTTTAAACTGAATTGAACATATTTCACTGTTGTTTGGTATTCCTTTGCTACTTGTTTGCTACTCTCCTAATGAAAGACACATTCCTAGACTTTTATTTATCCAAATGTATAATAATCCCAGTACTGAGAGGAGATACTGCCTTGGGAACTGGTTTAAAGGAGCACTTTTCTAAAGAAGAACCCAGTTGCCAGGCCTCCACTTTCTAGCAGTCCCTCAGCTTAAGAGTTTTCTCATTGATCAGAGTATTGCTTTCTCAGTGACTATTTCCTTTCTCTTATCTAGCTCATTCATGGCAAAAAATTAGTTATCTGGCTGGAGGCATCTTTCATGGAGATTTATTATAAAGTAAGTAGTATGGAATCTCTTGGCTTCCCCATCCTGTGCTAGGATTCGTCTTTGTCCTGTTTTAGTCTGATTCGGTGTTCCCGCATTGGGACTCAACCTTGAATTGTGATTTCTCTTTGAGCTGCTCTCTATCTCAGTCACTTGTGGGATAAAGAAAGTATGTCAGCCTTTGGCTAGGATTGCTACCAGTTTACAATATCAGATAACTTAGTTTTTTTTGCCTTTTGCATATTAGGGGTACAGTAGAATTTTTTAAACTTTGTCCTGTGTGTTAAATCGCAGATTTTGCCCATATTTTCATATGAAATAAGGAACTGAAGTCAGTAAAGGGCACCAGTGTTTGTACAATGATGAATGGTTCTATCTCCTTCCCTCCATTAGGTGAGGAGTGCTTTTTTAAAGGCTCCTTCTCCATATAGCTGAGGGGTGAGTTAGAAAGATGCCTGGGGGCTAAGTTAGTTTCCAGCACAATCTGTGGAAGCTTCAGGACTGCTCTAACCTGGTCTGGCATTACACCAGCAAATGTCATCAGTACAGTGTGTTCTGTCCCTGTCCCCCCTGCCCCAGTATGCCCCCTTATGAGCCCCTTTGCTGTGGGTAGGCAAGATGAGCTGGCTAGAATTGGTCACAGTAGCTTTATATTAGCTGAGGATTTCCCCATGCACAAGGAGTCCTCAGTTGCCCAGTTAAGGCATGTAGAGATCTCTTTGCAGAGCTTTGGTGGTTTGAGTATCTGTACTCACATTTCTTTCCCCTCCCGGGTGGTGTCTGCTGCAAACAAGCGGGACAGACGGGGCACTCAAGTGCTACCTCCAAAAATAGAGCGGCTAAGAGACTGGACCTGTTCGGACACAAAGTTTATTTGACAGGCAGCCTCCAGTTATGTATTTCTAACCAGCAGGCTCTGCTGGGGAGGTACGATTTTAACCTGTGGGACTCAATGGCCAAATTTAAGGACTCCCTGCCGCAGGAGTCAAGGCAGAAGTTCTCGCTATCCTGGAGGAGGGCAAAAGGGTAGCGAGGACCTCCCTCCAGGCAGCTCTGGATGTGGTGGACTCAGTAGCCAGAACTGTGGTTTCAGCGGTCACCATGAGGTGCTGTTCATGGCTCCAGTCATTGGGCCTCTCTTGTGAAGTGCAGCAGTCCATGCAGGACCTCTCCTTTGAGAGTATCTACCTGTTCTCTGAACAGATGGACTCCAAGCTTCACAGCCTGAAAGACTCAAGGCCACACTTCGTTCCCTGGGCGAATATAGATACCCCGGTGGGGCCAGGCAGGCCTTTCTAAGGTACGCCTAAGAGTGGTATACCAATCTCGACTCCAGATCCATCCTCCCTTTTGTTTTTGGACTGCCGTCGCCCTTCAGCCCAGCATGGTCATATATAACATTGGACACGTGAGTACTCAGCACTATAACAGTTGGTTACACCCTCCAATTTTCTTTCTGAAACCTCACCAAACTGCTGAGGAGCATTGGCTCCATACATTAGGTGGGCCCTTGCCTTCTGTATTGAGAGGACTAAACCCTTCTGCAAATCTACACAACTCTTTGTAGCAGTAGTGGTAAGGATGATTGGGCTCGTCCTGGATAACTGCCGGTATCCATGCTTGCTACGAACAGGTGAATGTTCCGCCTGCAGCCATCGTGACTGCTCATTCCATGAGAGCCTCGTCAGCAGCGTTTCTCTCACAAGTATCAAGCCAGGACCTCTGCAGAGTCAAAACGTGGTCGTCGGTTCATACCTTTGCGTTCTACTATGCTATCACCCAGCAGGCTTGTGATGATGCCAGTTTCAGAATAGCGGTGTTGCAGTCAGCACATCCATAAATTCTGAGCCCACCTCTGATGGTACTGTTTGTCACCTAGCTTGGAATGGACATGAGCAAGCACTTGAAGAAATAAAAACGATTACTAACCTTTTGTAATTGTTGTTCTTCGAGATGTGTTGCTCATGTCCAGACCCACCCTCCTTACCCCTCTGTCGGAGTTACCAGCAAGAAGGAACTGAGAGGGTGCAGAGCCAGTGGAGCTCCTTATACCGGCGCATATGGCGCATGGCTCCAGGGGCTTCTAGGGCCAATCCTACGGCTACCACTAACAGAAAAATCTCAACACACTTGGCATGCGCACACCTAGCATGGGGTGGAAATGAGCAACACATCTCAAAGAACAAGAATTATGAAAGGTTACTAACTGGTTTTTTATTACTTGCAAATAAACATTACTGTAATGAATTGTTTTTGGATGAGAAGAGGAAGAATATAATAACTAGATTTCCCGGCAAATAATTTTCACCTTTTCAGGATTTGATGCTACATTCATGAAAATAAATAATTAAAGATTGATGAGGGGTGGATTGATGTGTGAGTATAAACATTCTATAGATTTAAACCTGAAACATTGCTATCAGTAGATCTTTTTCTAGATAGACATGAAAACTTTAAACTGTGCCTCATATTTTTAAGGCCAGTAAGCCTATATGGTTTTATTAATGTGCTGTAAATCTTATATTCACAAGCCGTGTTTACTACAGGGCAATATATTTGAAAGAAAATTTACACCCCAATGCTGAAGGAGGTAGTCTGAGTAAAAAATACAAGGGTGGATCTTGAACATTTATTCTAATCTGACAATTATTTGTTTAAAAAAAAAAAAACACCTCAAAGTGTAAATTTCTGTTGAGACTAAATGAGATGTTCTAAGACCAATTCCAACAATTTTCTTTCACTTTTATATACATGTATATAAAATAACTGTTTTTTATTACCATGAGTGTTAGAGTATTGTGCTTCTGCTTATATATAATACATATACGTCTCTGAGGTGTGTTTTTACATGCATTTTAAAATGGTGCCTTCCCCAGCGTAGGGACAGAGCTTTATTGAAGACTCTGGCCTTCTCCAACTCTGTGCATAAGTGATGATGGGGGTGTGGCAGCATCCCCTGGCTTGAAGTGGTTTCCTTTACATACAGGGTTTACAGTTTGATTCAATGACTTTCAGCACCCCCACTATCAGGACCAGCTCCAGCTTTTTTGCCACCTCAAGCAGCAAAGCGGGGGGAAAAAAAAGCCGCGATAGGTGGCACTTCGGCGGCAGGTGCCGCTTCATTCTTCGGCAGCAATTCATCGGCGGGTCCTTCCCTCCGAGAGGGAGTGAGGGACCCGCCGTCGAATTGCCGCTGAAGACCTGGATGTGCTGCCCCTTTCCATTGGCCGCCCCATGCACCTGCTTCATTTGCTGGTGCCTGGAGCCGGCCCTGCTCACTATAAACATTGTTCCAGCACCCCTGACCCTGGGCAATTCTTGCTTTGTGCATGGAAGGAGTGTTTTTCTTGAAATCAGGCCCATCTTGTCTTTTCTATCAGCCTTTGGCCTAACTCCAGCTGAATTCCCTTCCAGTGCAGTAGTTTCCACCTTCTTCTAAACGTGACAGTGCTAGCATTCATCAAAAACAAATAATGGACAATAATCATTGGCACAGTGTGACCTGGGATGGGTCAAGGAAATTGAAGACAAGTCATCACCTGCTTACAGGGATGGTTTTCCCCTTCCTTGGGAAAGCCTCTCATATTTTCCCTTTTTATACTTCCTCGAAAAAGACTTTACAGTATTCCTACAGAATGCTTGGACAGTATTGCACTTATGTGATTCCCTTCAGTAGTGGGGCTGTCCATTTAAAATCGACTTCCGTATAATGTTGTTAAGGTGGCAGGAGTGTCTTTGAGAAAATACAATACTTTTTTATTTATGTAGTGCCTCTTTACTGGAGCATTGTAGGCACCTGAGGGAAAAACCATAGTTAATGTACCACGCCTAGTCAGTATTCAGTGGCCCTCAAACTTCTCTTCCACTTTGTGGTCAAAATATTAGGCATCAATATGAAACATAGAGGAATTGTGAATGATTCAAGACCTACTAACAGTTTTCCGTACACTGTTTGTGCTTCATCATCTAGTTATTAATTTCTGTTTATATAATGCCTATATTAAAAAGAGTCCGTGTCCATTTTACCAGGGAACATTAAGTTCCATCTGTAGAACCAAAAGCATTAACTTCAAAAGCACACGATGAAAGCAATTAAAGATGTAATTGTGAAGGGTGTGAAAGGTCTACATCCATAAAATATTCATCATTAGATGCACTTTTATATAGTTAGTGCTTTCTTAATCTGTAGTCTTAGAGATTTTTGTCCTGTGCCATGTCTTATGTTTATCTAAGATAGATAATTTTTTTTATTCTACTGCTAAGGTCACTTGTTTTGGCAGGTGAGCTGCAGCATGTTCCTTCTTCCCTTCTTTTCACCCTCAAAAACCTGTTATAGGGGAAGTATCACTTTATATTAGCAAGCTAGAGGGGGAAGTAAGCCAGAAGGTAATTTAACATCACATTAATATCTAGACTCCTGAAAAACACAGAGCTGAAACTTGGTAGTATTAACACAGTGCTTTGTTTTTCTATGGTATATAACTTGAGTTCCATGCATTTTACTATGAGTGTCTTCCAAAAGAGAAATTTTAAACATGGATCCTATCTTCCCTGTATGTTTAATAGAGATCTGGTAGCACCTTTCATAAAAATAATGGATTTCCCTGGAGCACTTATATAACATTTCCCCTTTCCCAGTGCACTAGTGTCTACCCAGCAGCACCTAACACCTTGAAAGAGGTTCTGTTTTGGTTGTGAAGTGCTGTATGTACATAGACAAGCATTTTCAAATTTTGGTGCCTTAAACAGACTGGTTTTCAGAAGTACTGATCACTCTCAACTCCCATTGGCTGAAAAGGGAGGTGTAGGTGCTCAGCATTTCTGAAAAATCAGGCCACTGTTTTTAGATATTTTTACAGGTAGCAAAGTTAGGGTATCAAACATCAATTAATGTATTTTGTGAACTAGTTGGCCTGGTTTCTGTAGGCACCTGTGGTATTTCTGTCCATTTGGATCTCTAATACAATATGTGTTAGTATAATGTCAGTTAGAATTCACATTTCCTGTATATCAAAATCTCTGACAAGTGTTATGTTAAAGAATGATAATGTGATCTACTAACCTAATTCGTGTGCTAATATTCTTGGGAATCAAGTGTATGAATATACATCTTGAAAGCAAAGTTGTCTTACTATGTAATAATCTTGTTTGTATCAGATAAGAGGTTAATATCTGATTGCCTGATCACTAATATAATCTTGTGTTCTGTTTGGTTGGTCCCTTGCACAATGCCTGAGTAAACTGGTTGTGCATAGGAATCACTCTCATTTCAGAGTCAAGGGTATTTTCCGTCTCCTTGCTAGGCCACAGGGCAGTAGTGCAGCTGTCCCATACCTACTTAAACCTATAGGCTGTAATATTTAGTATTGACTCCTGCCCTGTACTTTGTCATTCCTCGGAGGTGTCGGCTGGTATATTCAGATACTCAAGAGCCCTTTGCACTTTCCTAAACCACACTTGTCATCTTCCCAAATCCCCATGCACATTGCATGAGCTATGGTGAGGCATTGCAACATGGTATACACGGGTGTGTGGAGTCTGTTTGCATGGCCTCTCTTTGGCACCCTCCTCCACACACGCTCTGTGTGCACCCATGCACACTGTTAGTGAAACCACCATGGTTTTGCTTCAGGGCAGTTTCATCAAGATATTAATTGCTCTGTTCTGAAAAGGATTATCACCTGTTCTTCCTCCTCCTCTGCTCTAAATGCCCAGTGAAAGAGGAGCAAAGAAGAAGTTGTCGCTACCCTTGTGGGGAATGATAAGGAGAAGTACTTGGCTTCTGAACTTTTCGTAGTTGTTTCCAGCCTGGAGTAAGGTGGAGTAGGATGTGTTTGCTACAGTTATTCCCTATTGGGAATGAATATATGTCCTTTCTGTGTCCACAGCAGCTGTAGGAGGTAATGAGGCCCTGTCACCACTCTCTAAAGTAAAGGGAGATCTGTTTGGCCAGCTATGTCATCTTCTCTTATGGCAGAATGCATTTAAAAGTTAGCATTTGCCAACTATTATCACAAAAGGAACACAGACATTTCCTGTTCTAAATATAGGGGGAAATGATAATTTCAGATATAACTGGGTGGCAACTGTCAGGCAACTTCAATGGCAGTCCTACTGTATAGTGAAACTTCACTTTGAAGTACTTTGTTACTTTTTGGAAGGTGATGAAGGTTCCACTGGATTTGGAAATTATAATTTACTCCAAAGAAATGTGGTGTATAAATTTAGTGTCTTAATTGAGCATAATGTGTATTTTATCACTTTGCATTATGTTTCCATGTGCTTGTGTAACTGTTGTGCAGCTATTTACCTGAAGGTGAGAGAACGTAAATGGTTATTAATGTAAAGGTGCTAAATAGAAGCCGTAACATAATGTGCTTCTTTATTCTCTGCTAAGCCAATTTTTATTTTCAATTTACTTTGTGTTTTGAAGGACCAGTTACGCTGCAGAGTCTATTTATTTAGAAAGTTACCTGTTTAAGGAAACAATTCATTATGTGTCGTGGAGCTGATGAGTTCAGTAGAGCCACCTCTTAATCCTTGATTCCCTGTGGGTTTTCTTTCACAATACCTTTCTCCTTTAAGTCCCTAAAACTACAGTCTTTCTGACTGAATAGGGGCTATTTTATATACCACCCTGCTCCCAATCCAATTAAAGGCTCAATAATAGATGGATTAGGGAAAGTTTACTTCTTAGCAGAAGAGAAGCTTTGGAAAAATAGTGTGTTGATAGCAAGAGGGAATGTGAGGGAAAGCGGAGAAAATTAAGGAGATAATAGTCAGTAATCTTAACTTGTCTGATGTTTGCGCTGTTCACAATATAGCAAACTCTCAGAATAAGGAGAACAATGATTCAGATTCTTTAACCATTTTGTTGCTGGAGTTTGGCTGTCTCTTCAATTTTCTTCACTCTTGCTTTTGTTATCTGCATTTTGCACAAATGCCACCTAATCCTTTACTTCAAGTCCCAGGCTGGTTTGATTTTTGTGGCATTTTCTTTTTCTGAAGGAGGGAATGAGGGAAAGAGGTGAGGTGATGGAAAAGTTAATCTGGAGAACAATCAACTCATACTATGTTATAAAAGCAGATAAATATCAAAGTTTGCTAAATATATTTCAGTTCTGTTTTTGTCAGAAAAGAAATGGCATTTAAGACTCTGAGTGTAGCCAATAATAAGCATGACTTTGCAATAATAGGTATGAATGAAGTGAACACACTTTGAAAACAAGAATTAGAATGTTTCTTCTACAGAGATTACTGAATAGAAAACCCATAAAAACTAGTTTGCTGGGTAATAAATAAATTAACTTGGCTAAAATCAAAACAGTATTAGCATACCTTTTGTTTTGTTTGCATCATTACCACACTTCATCTCTGTCACCTTCCTCTACAGGTTGACTGTAGAGCAACAGTAGTATGGTGCAATTCAAAAGATGCAAATACCTCAAAATTAAATTTGAAGTGTGTCCTTTCACTGACTTTAGAAGGAATATTTGGCCATTTTGATCAGTGTCTCCAGTTAACAAAGTGTTAAAGCTATCCTCCTTTTTCAGTGTACTGAGCTAGGTAGTTGAGCAGGGAATGTTTCTTTGTGCCGTCAAACCTTTTTTTTTTTTTTTTTGGCCAGATAAATTAAGCCTTCTCCATTTTGTAGAACAACCAGTAGTCATTATTTTCAGCTACTTTGCTACCTTATTATTGCTCAGGTCTCTACAGAGCCTTTTTCTTTGCCTAGGATAGTGGATTGTAGTGGGCTAAATGTTTAATGAGTCAATGCGTTAAAGGCTTCACTTTTCTTCCAATTAACCCTGAGACCACTCTGGCATTTTTGTAAATCCACAGAAGTATTTTGTGAGGCCTAAAGGGTAAGCTGCAGGCAGGCTGTGAAGAATGTAAAAAGACTAACCTGCTAACAAACTCTGTGCAATAGGACAAAGAGTTTAATCCGTATTATGGTAAATGCAGGCTTAGTGTCCCAAAAGGGCTTTGCAGAGGGGAACAAAACAAAGAGGGCAGCATCAATAAAAATCCAGTGCTTTTATATTTATACACAAAATTGTTTCAGAAGAAAAACTGATAATAGCATTAAGAAAAGGTTTGAATGGTGGTTTTAAATATGATACTAAACATTGTAATTGTTCACGAATTGAATACTGTTTGTTGTACATAAAGAAGCTAAAAGCAACACAGAAGCTTGAATTGGCTTGAATATTCATGGAAATTGGTCAGATGAGTACCAGAATTTAAATCTGAAATATTTGCCAATTGGTAAATAATTCAGAAGAAAAAATGATATATAACATTAGTGTTAGTTCATTAGTGCTTGTCTCTACACAGATAAACCTAGACAGATATTTATATATATGAGAGAATAGCTTGTAGGGAAGAATTTAGAAAAATCATAATGAAATGCTAAGGGATTACATTTAGCTGCTTCTTACCTAAGAAAAATGATCAAGAACAGGCAATCTCATGTTGTGGAAATCTTACTCAGGAAAGAGATATTTATGGACTATATTATTTAAAATCCAAATATAAAATAGTGGAATGGGATACAAACCCCAAATAATATTTTTAAAACCTTGTAAAGCATACATTAGGTTATGGCAAATTGTAAAATGTGTTTGTACACAGGAAATAAAATTTTAAAAGCCTCAACACTAACTGAAATTTCAGTTCCATAATTATATCAATAAAAATGATAAATACATATTTAAATGCAAAGGTAAACTGAAAGGATTTTAACTGCCAAAACTAGAGTTCCCATACAAAGTGAATGACATCCCAAGCACCTAAAGAATAATAGAGAGCTACATTCTTGACACTGTTTTAGGTGTTGAAGTCTTCAACTGTAGCAGGTAAAATACAGAATCCTGACCTCTACTTATGGCAGGTAAGAAGAAAAGGAATGTTTTTCTCAGCTACTTTGCTTCAAGATGTACTTAGTTATTTTAATTATAGCCATGTATTCTCTTAATGCTAGTAAATAGGTGATTTTTGCATTTTTTTTTTTTTAGAAAAATCATTTCAGTTAACATTTTAATGTGCTTCAGTTATTATAACATTGAAGTATTTCTCTTGAGCGTGGTTATTTGTACTTAAATAGCAGCGACGTGTTTGGTTTTTTTAATGATTACTGCTCAGTCACAGATAGGAAAGGAGAATGTTTGGGACAGTAAGGCAAGCAGAAAGCCAAATATACTTAGATGTAAATATATGCTTGAATATGGAATGTAGATCATTGGACTTCAATTAGAGTTGGATAATTTTGCCAGGAATAGCATATTGGTATCCTTAGACTCCTTGGAAGTATGTTCAGACAAGAGAGGGAGATCTCTCTTAACTGATGAGTATTTATGCTTGTGATATTATCCCATGTTGTATACTGTATGGAAATCTGTATTAAGATAGACCTGTAGAAATACTGAACTGGCCTTGTGCTGTGCAATATGCATACAGCCTGCTTATTAACAGAATGAAAAAATGGTGTGATAGAGCTCTCTGCACTCATGACATGGAGTGTGTAGTAAACCCTTTTTTGGTGTGAGATGTTGTACTCAGACACTGAACAAATTCATGACAATATTCCCTAGATAGAAAGGGCTGTCTGCTGGCAATAAGATACAGGAATTCAATGTGTAAACTGTGATAAGGGTGACATGTAATTTGTGTTACAGTTTGACTGTTAATTGTACATAAAGCTTCAGCCTTTACAAATCTTTGGCTGAGAGTAGTTAATTGGGAAAAGAAGTGAACGCATGTAATTAAGAATACATTCTGTTGGGGGATGGGGTAACACTTTTACCTGAGCTGAGAATGCAAAATTGTTTTTATTTAAATATTTGCCTTAATCCTCATGGAAGTAGACCAGTAGTCTCACTTGTTTAGTCATAGAATAATCCCCCCCCCCCCCCCCAAAAGACATAAAAATATCTGTAATATCATCTAGATCAGGGGTAGTCAACCTATGGTATGCGTGCCGAAGGCGGCACACGAGCTGATTTTCAGTGGCACTCTCACTTCCTGGGTCCTGGCCACCGGTCCAGGGGGGCTCTGCATTTTAATTTAATTTTAAATGAAGCTTCTTAAACATTTTTAAAACCTTATTTACTTTACATACAACAATAGTTTAGTTATATATTATGGACTTATAGAAAGACCTTCTAAAAACGTTACAATTTATTAGTGGCACGCAAAACCTGAATAAATGAAGACTCGGCACACCACTTCTGAAAGGTTGCCGACCCCTGATCTAGATTATACATAATCTTATATTATTTCAGATAAACTGTAATTAAATTTAGCTTTCATTACAAAGTCTGTAACTGTAGTGTGGGATATTAGTAGCTGTATCACTGGAGTCTGAGAACCCATGTCCCTTGGACAGGCTGTTATGAACAAGATCACAGGGTGAACAGGAAATGGCTGGAAGCAACTCAGCCACATGGAAAGAGCAGTGGACAGGATTTAATAAAATTACACTTGTTCAGTTTCATTTGCATTCAGCTTCACTCTTTACTGATGAAACATGGTGGCAGCATCTGAGCTTTCTGCAGTGCAGAAACTGGCATTGTGAGCCATGGAACTCAGCCCCTCGGAACCTGGATTTTGCAGATATAAACCTAGCCCAGCGATCGACCTAGGGAGGAGTTCAAGTGTACACAGACCTGACTGTATAGGGGCATGACAATAGCAGGAAAGTGTAACTAGTATTTTACCTTGTTGGAGAGCGTGGCAGAAAGATCTGCAGCACTCTGAAGCTCACCAGTGCCTCAAGCCTCACAGCAGCCCTAGAGGCTTTGGGGATGTATTGCTCCCCAAAGCAGAACAAAATTGTGGCGTGACACAGGTTTTTGACTAGAGACCAGTCTGAAGGGGAGGGAATAGACCTCTGTGTTACTGCCTTATACATACCAGCTGCTACATGCTGGTATGTATAAGGCATTTGGGGGACTTTGCAGACTCCCTGATTCAGGACAGGATAGTCTGCGGCACTTGAGATCACCACCTGTGGGAACGGCTACTCCAGGAAGGCAATCTCACATTAGACATGCTTAGGCATAGGGTGTGCAGTAACAGGCTCAAGAGAAATGATGAAAGCCCTAGAATGCAGAAGGGGCCCTAGCCCCCAGAAGTACATGCAGTGAGACAATAACAAAGGAGAGCAGTAGCCAGGGTTCCAGACTCTGAGACAGACATATTTACTATGGGAGACAGCATGAGTGGGTAAAGGAGAAGTGGCCCGCACTAGGACAGCATTGCAAGAAATGTGGCAAGTTGAACCATTTTAGCAGTGTGAGAGAGATATGGGGAAGGTCCCAGAAAGATTCAGTCAGCATTGTACAAGAGTGGGAGGACACATCAGACATCCATGATGATATCATGACTGTCTTATTGAGTCCCAGAGTGTTTCAGGTTCAGGCTGTTGGGACAGGAAAGCAACAGGGGACAATATTAAACTTCATGAATGCAGCAGTGTTAATAGGGAAACACCCAGTGCAATTTCAGCTAGACAGTGGGGCCTCCTGCAATGTATTGGACTTGAATATTCCCCATTACAAAGAGCTGTATAACACATATATTTGCTATCCTCTAAACTGGGAAATCGTGTTAGGGGAAATGTGTAAATGGATTTAAGATTAAATTGTATGTTAGTTTTCCTTAATGAGAGCATCCCTCTTTAAAGCTAATCATACTTTTCTTCAGTCTACAGCGCACACAGACACACCACTTTTCTTTTTTTGGTTCTCTACTGGTACCTTTTTTTAATTTTCTGCGGAGTGATCAGTGTTTGTATACGGTATTCATTACAGATAGATTAACTTTTACATAATCAGTAAAAACATGTACAGAACGCATTGGTACCTAATTATGAAGGAACACGTTCAAAATCACTCCAGCACATAGATCTACTGTACACCTGTATAAACAATCATAGTGTTTTTTGAAATATGCACAGGTCTGTGAAATATGTTTGTTAATATAAATCTTTAAATCAGTTTTCAAAATATGTGCAGTCTATTGAAATGAATAAGAATCACGTGAATGAAAAGAAGTACAAGTTTTGCTCTTTCAAGCTTAAGTCACTGAATTATCAAAAACACAATGTACTGCGGGTATATGATACTATGGTTCAGCAAGGGACATTGAAATTACAGTATTTTTGGTTCTGTACTGAAAAAATATACGTAAAATAGCACTTATATTCCACCACTACAATTTGGCTGTGATGAGTCTGTCTGCTTCTGGCCACGCTGCTCTCCCCCCAGCCTCCAAAGCAGCTGCGGTTCTAGGGCGGGCAGGCTCCAGCTGTGCCACTCGGCCCCGCCCCCCAGAGCAGGCTGTGGCCGCGCCGCCCGGCCCAGCCCGCTGGAACACGCTGCGGCCGCGCCGCCCGGCCCAGCCCGCTGGAACACGCTGCGGCCGCGCCGCCCGGCCCAGCCCGCTGGAACACGCTGCGGCCGCGCCGCCCGGCCCAGCCCGCTGGAACACGCTGCGGCCGCGCCGCCCGGCCCAGCCCGCTGGAACACGCTGCGGCCGCGCCGCCCGGCCCAGCCCGCTGGAACACGCTGCG
>NW_020664417.1:21466018-21509737 GCF_002925995.2 Terrapene triunguis | reverse complement strand
GGCTAGGGGTGGGGTCATGTGGGGGCTGGTCACAGGGGTTACTCCCCTGACCCCCAGCTTCCCCCCCCCCCCAAATTTCCCCAACAGTTGCTGTCCCGGTCCGTCAGTGTAAGCAGCTGGCACGCCGGGACACTTTGTTTACTTAGGTTTACCTCCGTGCCTGTGGACGCGAGGTAAACAAACCATCTCGGCCCGCCAGTGGCTTATCCTGATTGCCCGGGAGGCAAAGTTTGCTGATCCCTGAATTATAGGGTCAGCTTATGAACGGGTCATAAACATTTTCCATTTTTATTTATTCATTTTGGGGGGGTGGGTCAGCTTATAAACGAACTGGCTTATGATTGAGTATATACGGTAATTTTTCTTTGTAACTTGGAAAATATTGTCTATTATAACTAAACAAGTGGTGAGTTGTTTGCCTTCTGAATGCTCTCTAGTCTTACCCTAGAACAATCCCTTTACATGATCTCTGGATGGTTTTTTAAGATTACCATTTTAAGGATCCAAGCCTCAAGTTCTCGTGCTTTGATTCACATCCCTGTGCTCAGCAGTTCCATTAATCCCCTGCACAAGAACTAGGATGAGCTCTCAGTGTTGTCTGCCCTTCAGCAGAAGTCAGTATTTTCTACTGTTTCCTAAGTCTGTGTCTAGACCTTGAAGACCTAAGAACGGCTTCTTCCCAAGTACCCAGATGGATACTGCTGATAAATTTCCTAACCATTTGTGCAGTAATACCTGTACAATAGCAATCAGCTATTAAAAGATAGAACTTTTTTATATGAAGAAGAAATATCATCATTTAAAGCACAAAACCTCTATAGAATACAAGAAAAAAAGATTGAGATATGCATTCTGGTAAATGAGTTAGTATTTAACTCATCTGGCTGTATGATGTATATGACCATGACACTGTCAATGCCATTTTGGGGTAATTGTGTAATTGGGGATCTGGCAGGTAAAAGACATTGCTGTGCTACCTCTGTGTCACTTATTATTTAAATAACACCCCTGTGCTTAGCACTGTACAAGATGCTCTTGTTGCCCTATGGAATTTAGTCTAAACAGATGATGTAAGTCTGACACAAACCACACTGGGAGACTCAGATATAGGATATGTTTTAGTCCTATTTTTTAAAATAAATAATGGCAAGCTCATAGCATTTTTTTACCCATATGGTTTAGCATTTTTAACCCATTAGTTTTTTTTAACCCTTTACTCCACTTGTCTAGCCAATCATGGCCCCTGCCCTTTGAAACTAGACTGCACAATAATTGGCTAGTCTTGGCCATCAGAAATTCCTCTGAGTGGTTGTGGACAAAGATTTAAGAATTTATGCATAACAGCAGTGATTGGTAACATACTTGTTAGGTACATTTCCCCTTTCCTGCCCCCTGTGTTTTTGCTGCTCAGGAACACAGGGTTGGGAAACAAGTGTGGGGCCATTACTGTTCATTTGAAAATTAGCGTTAAATCTTTACTATTTGTTTTTAACAAGAGAGCAGTGTTACTTTCCTGACTCACTCCCAAGGCTGGAAAATATTTTAATTTACCTTGTATTTACACTAGAACATGGCATGTTTGTAAAATTGGGAAGCATGGCTACCTGCTTTTGGAAATTCTCTTGGCATACTCAAAGTAAATGAACTTAAGACCATTCCCCACTCTCCCCTCCACCCCCAAAATACAGCCTTCTAAAAGAATCCAAGAAAATTGTTTAAAGTTCTAACAAAATGAATTCCAATAATATGCACAGGGTTTCCTGAAAGGGGGGAGGGAGGATTTGCTGCAAGCAGAAGCACCAAAATGCCAAAAATCGCTGACACTATATAGTTTGCAAATACTGATTATCATTTAATGTTGATTAGTTGCAGGTAAATGTGCTTTGGTGCTTTTGTCACAGTTTCATCAAAGTGATTTTGTCAGCACTGGAGCAGAACCCTTGCCACATCAGTTTGAGTGCTCATTAGACAGCCGATTTGTCTGAATCCTCATTAAATTGATGAACTCATTTACTTATGGGTGATGACATGTTATATTGTACAGGGATGTGGTTAGAGATTAGAATCAAGACTTACGTAGACTTGCTTACTATTTTCTTGTTCATATATTCCTGCAATATATTGTCACATCAGCGTAGTGTATCATCACTAGTTTACTTTGAAAAAGCATAAAATGAGCCAAATTAGTTAAATTTGTATAGTATAAACTTAAATTTTTACTAGGAAACTATAGCCAGCAATTTAAAGGATCCTTAAGATTGTATCCTGCTATCTCTTATTCCCAATTTATATCAGATTTGTACAATTTTCCCAAAACTAGACTCTATCATGAGGAATGTAAATGGCTCTTTTATTTACATCTTATTAAGGCAGATGTTAAAAAAATAGAAAGCATCTTGAAGATCTCTGTTATGTGACTCATTTAAAAAGAGGTGTGAAAGCTTTCAAAACAGAAGATGCCTAAATGAAGTGACTTAACTTGTACCATTCTAGAAAGTGAGCAGACTGAAAAAATTACATCATTTCAGGTGATGCTTAGGATCTCTTTTAGTTACCATAATCCTCAGATCACATCCTGTGATAATTGGGACACTTTCACTTAGGTGCCTGAATATGGATTTAGAAACCTAACCTTAAGCACCTATATTGGAAAATTTTGGCTGTGGTAGCTATTAATGTTCTGTTAAATTCAGTAGCTTTGCAATGAATATATGGCAATTGCATGTACTGGGTTTGGAGCTGGTTGGTTTGTTTTTACATCAGGATCTCATATTGCACAGGGTGAACCAAGAAAGTGAAAATGTAGCTGTTGACACTTTCAGGTATGTTCATCAAGATGTTGTCCCATAACTCTTGAGTGGCAGAATTATTGACTTCAAAGGGAGTAGAACTTGCTTATGACAGGGCTGAATGTGTTTACATGGTACATACAGAGCAGTGTCAAGATGCTCTATACTCAACATTTATGGGGCAGGTACATTTTTACAAGGAAGATTTACTTAAATTGCATACATACCTGTGTTCAACATGAAAAGTAGGTGGTATTCTATGTCGATGTATAAAATCTATAATAATCATCAGTATTACAAGCATGTATTTAGTACAAGCATTTATTATGGTAGTAAACTATACCTAACTCCCTCCGTCATTGAAGGGAGAATTATGGTCAGAATTTGATTACCCAAAGCCACACAGAAGATGTGTAGTTAGAACCCTTAAGATAAGTGAGAAAGGAAAATGATACTGGGGAACATATCTTTATAGAACAGTAGCGGTAATAGCCTTCTTAAATGATTGTGGCTATATTTGTGTAAAAGTACACAAGTTTTCATGACCTTACCTGAAGTCCTGTGCTTTTCACAGTTCATTGAGTTAATGGTCAAAGCATGAGTAAACACAGGGTGAAATCCTGCCCCACCGAAGTCAATCAGAGTTTTGCCATTGACTTAAATGGTTCTGGGATTGCGCTCTCATTTTTTTACTGTAAGAAACAATCAGTAATTAACAATGTCTTTCCAGCATGTATCTTTAGAATGTGGTTATTTTTGAGGACCCCTAGTTGGATAAAGATGAATCATTGTTCATAAAGATGAGGAAAAAAAAGTTTATGAAGAACATTTCCAGACTGTTACTGGAAATTACATAATTGCCAGATCATTTTTAGGATCACAGTGGACCTAGCACACTGTTAATTACTTCAAACTACAAACTGATGATTGAAGTATTAAATTATTGTGCTGCTGAATTTTCCAGTATCCACCTATTCCCCCTTTTTACTTGCTCTGACAGCTATAGACCGCTTCTCTAATGGGGCTTGCATTTGAAGATAAGCCTGCATGTAAACAAATTAACTTTTCTTAAATGGAGAGCAATTTCATCTGCAATAATGTACCAATTCATAAACTACCACAAGCATAATTTAAAAAAAAAAATAAGATAAATGACCCATTGTATAACACTTACTATTAGGCAGACTAGATGTCTCCGTGTTCTGGGAGATAAGGCTCTTGTATTATTATACCCTAATAAAATGAGTTAATGTTTTAGTATCAGAGATAAAAGGACAGTTGGATATATTTAATAACCAAACTGAGAAACACTTAATTTTAGTTGTCTGTAGCAATATAACACAAATTCCCTGGTAAAACAAATTGCACTTTTGGAATATACTTTAATGTGCATTCGACAAAGGAGAAAATGAGGTGATTGAAGTTCAATTTGTAGAATGTTATTAACCATTTCTGCATGACTAGATGAGTAAAAGGATAATGGATGAGGGTTTTATTATTGCCTTTCTGCTAAAATGAAGTGGTATAAAAGATAAGGTGATGAGATTAATGAACATAAGGAAAAGGAGTAATCAATCAAACTCCAACAGGGAGATGAGATGACAGTACTTAAGATTTGCAAACACATGTTTAAAACAAAGTGGACTCTATCAACATGGGCATTCTGTTTGGGTGGAACACTGAAAAGCAGATAGTTGCCATCTTTAGATGTTTTACTGCTGTCAGTGAGTTCCTTAACTACAACAGTCTACGTCAGTGTTTGAGAGTTCCAAAAGCTAACATTTATACTTTCTGAAATTGATTGTTTTTTTACCATTTCATTATATTGTATTTTAAAATCCATAAATATCATTGAATCAATCAGAAATGCAAAATTTGCCAACCAGAGATAATGTTATATTAATCGGTCAATCAATGGCTGCAGAACCTAGAAAGGAGTGCCTGAGCACATGTTAATGATGCTATTTGTGCTAGACTGAAGTTGTATTACTTTACCACACTGAAAAATCCCAACCATCAAAACAGATAGTCCTTGAATACTGTTGGAAGAAGGGACTAATCTTTGTCCCTTAATCTTCATCGAGTCCTCAATAATGAGGGCTTCTGCGACAGCCACCAAACTGACTGCCCTCACAGACATACCTATCCCTTTGTGAGGCCCCATACCCACTCCACAACATCTTGTGCAGAGATACTGTTATCTTCATGGGTGAAGTCCGAAAAGTTTATAGTTGTGAATTTGTTTCTAACCTGTGTGGGGAATGATACACTCCTCTCCCAGAAATGAGGTAGTTTTTCTCTCATCTTCCAGGTGCCATAAATATATAAATTAACTGTATATCCTGTACTTCAAACTTAAGAACACAAGAATGACCATTCTAGGACAGATCATCTAGCCCAGTATCCTGTCTTCTGACAGTTGCTAGTACCAGGTGCTTCAGAGGGAATGAACAGAATAGAACAATTATCAATGATCCATCCCCTATCTTCCAGGCTATAAATGAGCCACCAGTATTTGGGGAGAACCCCTTCAAATGCCTGAGCAATGTAAGGCAACATAGCATTGTGTTCTCTCCCAGTCTCTACAAGCCCTGGGGACAGGAGCAGAGTTAGGAGGAGTGGAATTAGTTGTAGTTCTTGATGCTACAGAGATTCTGGGCTACGGAGCAGCTCACAGCCAACCCAGACAAGATAAGGCACAGAATCCAAGCAGAGTAATCATGGCATAAGCATTCTTTGTCCCCTGCCCACCCCGCCCCGCCAACCCCATCCACACAATGAGTGATGAATCATGTATGGTGAGACATCACCTGTACCATCTGCATTGTCCTACTTCTCTGCTTCAAGCATTTGATGCAAAGAACTTAAGGAATTACTACTATCTAGGGATAAACTGGACCTGAAGAGCCTTAACAGATACATCCTGTTTCATGACCCAAGAAAAAGGGGACATTCAGTGGAAATGAAATTTGGCACTTTCAGAACTGATAAACGGAAATACTTTTTCCACACAAAGTATAATTAGCCTGGAACTAATTATCGTGTGAAATCACTGAGGCCAAGAACTTAGTAAGATTCAAAAAAGAATTGGACATTTTTATGTATTGCAAGAATATCCAGAGTTGTTATAATCAAATGTAATGATTTTGGAAGGGCTATAATACTTCAGGGCTTAAGCCAGTCTCTAACTGTTACTAGTAGAGAGACCAAGTTGAGATTTAATGTGAGAGGCAGATTATCCCACATTTGCTACTGCAGGGATCTTACACCTTCCTCTGAAGCAACTGGTACTAGCCACTGTTGGAAACAGGATACTGGTCTGGATGTATTTTGGATCTGGGCCAGTAAGGGAATTCCTATGTTCCTCCTACATTAACATAATCTTGTTTGTTTGTGTGCGTGAGCATGCTCTCTCTCTCCTCCCTTTCCCCTCTCTTATGTCTATACGATAAGATTACAGGATTGTCACTCTCTATGCCTCACTTGGAAGCCTAGAATATTTGTTGAGTCAGTGTGAAGCATGGAGACAGCTACAAGCAGGGTTGAGAGCTCTTGTTTCAGCATATCACCAGGTTCAGTCATCACTGGGATTTACAGTCTGTTACTGGCAGATTTTTAAGCTCTCAGCCATTTTTGACTTTTTTACATTTTATGAATTACACCGGTACAACAGCATAGGCCTTCACCTAGTGTGTATATAGGTCTATAAACAAACTACTCTTGATCATTCAAGCAAATGTTTTTCTGTGTATCTGAATCCATACATGATCATACATTTGTTCAGCTTTGGTTTTAAACATGTTTTTTCCCTAAGGAAACAATGGTTCACATTTTAATCTGGAAGTCTCAACAGAGTTTATTCCCATTAACTATTGTTTGTGCATTAAGAGATGTGTTTTAGTCTTTTTGCAGTCCTTTTAGTTTATTGGATATGTGAAAGTGGTGTAACTAATATTGTGAATGCTGTGACAAGTACTGAAGGGAAACTCTGTCAAAGCTACATATAATCACCATTCTTCTTCCTTGTGTATGTAGGCTGCAGATACAGTCTGAGTGGACAGACAGACGTTTCGGTTGGGAATATCATAGTTGTTGTAGTGTTTTTTTTTTCCTGATGACCCAAAAGCATTGCTGCAATTTTTTTGCTGGTTACTTACAAAATGTGTTGTAGGTAAGACAAATATCATTGTGTCTGAGGCAAAGACAGAGGTTGCCTAGAGAACTATTTGTCCAACAGAACATCCTAGAGAGCAGGCAAGAATTTCTGATTTTTTTTTTTTTTTTTTTTTTAATAAAAAGGGAATTTAGTGCTTGTGGTAAGTGCTGCATTGACAGCTCTAGAGACTAAAGGCTTCTATCCATGGGGTGGGAAGCAGCAGCAGCACCTGTTTTTCCACACCTCCTGCTAATATACCTCAGATGTTGAAGAGAGACCACCTTTTAAGGGATGCACTTAGTTGTCTCAGTAGTAGTAATTGTTAATTAGTACTTTGTAGCTTCAAAGTTTTTGACCTCTGAGTCTGAGCCAAGTGGTTGTTGTAACTTTCACACATGTTCACCGGAAGCAGATTGAGACTACCAATTTGTTTCACGTATGCCACTGAACAGCTGTTGGATAACAGCAAGTTTGGTCACTACCAATCTGGACTGTCTTTGAATTGGTGATGTAGACACCGAGTGGCAGGAAGTGAATGAAAATGGAGACAGAAATTAGTATCTTTTATCTAAGTAGCTGCAACTGTATTAAGCCTTTTATTTAAAATTTGGTACTGTTAATTCCTAAAGGCAACTTGGTCTGGCAGCAGTGAAAGGAGGAAGGCTGTAGCCATCCCAAGTAGTTATTGACCTTCTCTATCCTTCAATGTGCAGACTCTATTAATGCCTAAGTGCCACTCAGGCACATCCACTGAGGCTTTCTAAGCCAAGGCCTCAGGCTGGTCTTATAAAAATTTAGGGCTCCCTGAAAATCCAACTCCCTTTCTTCTTGAAGGAGCCTGATGTCTAATCTGCAACAAAGAGGTGTTACTCCAAATCCTGACCTGGCACAGTTGGGAGAACCAACCAAAACTTTGATTAATTATGTCGTTGCTGAGAGAAATCAAACATCTTTTTCTCAGGACAAATTGTCTTAACTGTTATACACCACTAGCAACCAGACCTCATTCTATATTAAGATATATATGTTGAGCATATTATCTCCCCATATCCAAAAGGTGTACACCATCTTGATTAAGATGAAGAGATCATGGCACTCATAGATAATTACCTCGTTCTTCATTCTCTTGTCCCAGCTGAAAAGTAAAGTCTTCATTTATCAGTCTGTATCCTTTGTCTTGATAACCGCCAATGCTCTGCTGAGAAAAGTTTGAACTGGTGATGTAGTAACTAAAGGCTCTGTGTCCCATTATCAGTCACATGAAGCAGCCAATCCCTGTTTTGTTTTTTCATATCAACCTATTCTACCAATGGCAAGGAGTTTTACCCACTGGTCCTGCTCACTACAGACCAGCTAGGGCATGGGTCACTTCAGCTCAAAGAAATGATTCTTTACACCAGCTACTGGGTACAGAGGAGGAGATAGGACATGGGGTGCTGACATCTGTACTAAACCTGGAGGCCCATTGAGGAGCCATTGTGAGGTGTGTCAGGCCAGGAGCACCCCACTGACTTTAAGAAAAGGTTATGAATAAAATTTTCCTATTCTAATTTAAAAACAAACAAGCAAACCTATGGGTAGGTCCTGTTCATTGGGTTCCTTTCTGCTCTTAATGAATGAACCTCTTTAGACACTTGGGCCTGCATTAATTTTTCTTTTTGAGTGGGATTCAATCTCAGTAAACACAGCTGAGTATTTCTCTACCATTTTTAAAGGCTTAAAGGTGTTTTGCACCTCATCAAGCACATGTCAGCCTCTGGCAGCATATGACTTATTTATTTTTAAAGAAAGGGTTTTTTTATTTGTATATCCTTTACTATGCAAATTCTTCTAAATACGAGCAGGATTAGGAATAAAGTCCTAACTAAGGACTCTGAATTAGTTACAGGCCAGGGGCTTTGAGGTGCATCAGACCAGAACAAATATATATTATATAGGAATTTCAGTTTGCTGTAAATCTGTAACAGCAGCTTAAAATCAAATAGTTTTACACATCTAAAACAACATCAATTTGCCAGTCAGTGCTTCATGTATCAGAGTGTTCTGTGAAAATATCAATATCATTGGTTAATATAAATGAAATTAATTTTTAAAGCTGGGCTAAAGGTTGACATCTGAAAAATTGCATTACTTTGCAGAAGAGAAATTTCTGTCTTCTAGTGAAATTTCAGGTCATAAGGGCAAGTAATTTTCACAATCTTCAATGGGAACCAGTGAAATATGAACTTCATTGTCACCTAGCCCCAAAGCGATAAGATAAAATGAGCTGATACATCATTTGCTGTGGTTTTATCATCTCCTCCAGTAATTGGAAGAGAAAACATAAGAGTTTTTTCCCCCCAACCCTCCACCACCCACAACCAGGCTTAAACCATTTTAGTCTGATCGATACAAAGGTCACATAACATTTATTTATTTATTTTTAATTCTTTATACTGGCTAAAACTGCCAAGTGGAACATTAAAGTAATGAATATGTTTAATTGAATTTGTCACCCATGAAAATGTGGAATAGAATGGTATACCAGACTGTAGTGGGGGTGGAGGGGAGACTGCTAGAATGCAGAATTCAGCAGCTGCTTGAGTAAATATTTGACAATTGAATAAAATAAACCATTTTCTTACTGCTTACCCCTCCCCCCCCCATATGATTTGTTTTCTGTTTTGTTCTGGCAGTGTGTTAAATGACAAATCTAAAATGATGCCAATGAGCCCTGTGATGTTTAAGAGCAGTTATGCATTCTTAAATTATCATTAACATAATTTTTTTGGTACTAGGTCAGTTGTGTTTGGACTTTATTAAGTAAGAAGCACAGTAAGACTTTGTTTTAGTAACAAATCCTATATAACTATAAGCTACAATTATATGGCTTAAATACTGTGATCGAGAGCCAGTTACACAGAAGGTCATATGTCAGTTTTTGTAAAAAAATCTAGCTCCTTGCAAGCTCATGACTTTCTATACAAACTTGACATAAAAAGATTAAGGTTACTATAACCATCATACTTTGGTTTGTCAGAGCAATAATTTACTATACAAATGTATAACAAACAAAAACAGAAATGCAAATGTATTATTATTCTGAATGCACACAATATATGGCTATTTTAGGAATGGGTTTCAAACAGACATTTCATTTTGGAGTACAAAATATAAAAATATGAGGCTGCTGTTGAAATCAGTTATTTGGTTTTTATTTTACTTGTGATACTTAAGCTGTCTGGCACATAAAAATGATGTAATTATTCAATTACTGTTCAGTTCTATAACCCATTTGCAGACTTAATTACCTCTAGAGTAGTCACATTTTCAAGATCAATAATACTTTATTCTAAAACTGAATATACGATAGTTGATTGGTTTGCTTAAAATTTAAAATAAAATGTTGTTCTTTTAACCTTTAATAAAATATTTTTTTATTATGGAGTATAATAGTACATCTTTAAAATTGTAACAATTTAATTAATATGACCCCATGTTTTAATACAACATGGAGAGATACTGTTGTTGGACTGCTATGATGATAATCTATACTATAATGACTGGTGTGGAGAAAGTAAATAAGGAAGTGTTATTTACTCCTTCTCATAACACAAGAACTAAGGGTCACCAAATGAAATTAATAGGCAGCAGGTTTAAAACAAACAAAAGGAAGTATTTCTTCACAAGTGCACCTGTGGAACTCCTTGCCAGAGGATGTTGTGAAGGCCAAGACTATAACAGGGTTAAAACCCTAGATAAATTAATGGAGGATAGGTCCATCAATGGCTATTCATCAGGATGGGCAGGGATGCTGTCCCTAGCCTCTGTTTGCCAGAAGTGGGAATGGGCGACAGGGGATGGATCACTTTATGATTACCTGTTCTGTTCATTCCCTCTGGGGCACCTGGCATTGGCCACTGTTGGAAGACAGGATACTGGTCTAGATGGACCTTTGGTCTGACCTAGTATGGCCGTTCTTATGTTCTTAATCTTTCAAGCAGTTTTTTTGAAGGAAAAAAAGTTAGTTTTAGGGCTTTTTTTGTTCACGTTGCAAGATGGCAGAACAATGTAGGGGCAGGTACTTTACTGCTGTGAAACTAGCACATATAGATTCATAGTTACCATGCATCATTAAGTGAACTGTTTGTTTATATATAGTCTTAACTGGAGGCCAACACTGACTGTCCAGGCAACTCTAATTACAAAATCAGGGCCTAAAATGTAAGTTCAAGTCATGGGCTAATTGCCCCTCATTTTTCTGTCTTCAGTTTCTCCGGTAGGGTCCTGCACCCATGCGGAATATCATTGACTTCAGTAGGGCTGTGCAAAGGTCCACCCAAATTGATATGATTGCAGGATCGGGCCTTAGTCTATATTGTTTGAGATGACTTGAGGGTATTGTACTGAGGTGAACATAAACTGATGGTGTTTATCATTGTCATGCTATTTGTTTACATTGTATCCCTAAAGCCTATATATGTATCAGCTTGCACAGGATGTTTTTGTAACCTGGAATTTTAGAGTAACCCATCGTTTAGCATAGGCGTTTTGAACTCTTCTATTAAGTTGTGTACTCTTTCTTTAATGTCTGATAAAAATATCTTTATTGCCTATTCAGTCTTGAAACTCTGTGTTAAAGCCATTAAATGGTAAAATCCTAGAAATAGTTCTCCATTTCTTTTCTTGAGATGGGAGGTTATATCATTTGTGAAGATTAAATTAGAATATGCAGTCACATTAGCCTCTCTTTGTTTTAGAAGTGTTACTCCAAAATGATTGGCAATGAAGGAAAAAGCCTTAGAACCATAATAGTCACCTTTTAAACTTAGGTTATTGTGCAACAATAAAGAAGCTTTCTTTACATTAACAAAATCCTATATTATCTGGCATATGAATGAAAGAGATATGTTGTTTTTTAAGGGAAACTATCATTAATTTTCAAAAGTTGTAATTATAAAATTAAAAATTTCAAAGAAAGTAAGACAGATGAAACATTTTTGCTCCCTTTTTAATAGAATACAAATTCTGACTTTATTTTTTTATATTTGCTTTGATGATTTCTGTAAATACTTCATATTTCTGAAATGTGAGCTATTGGTAAAATCAAATGTTCTGAGTCTGGAAATGATAGAACAAAGGAAGGGTCCAGGTTTTTATAAGAAATATGTAGTAAAAAACATTGCAGAAGAGTGTGTGTTCTGTATCTTTCAAACTACTATAGTTGGTATGATGACTGCAGAGCAATGGTAATGATGCAGTTTCCATAGCAACTGGTTCATTGGAGGGCTAGACCTTTGTCTAGGGTGCTGTCAGTATGTGTGGAGTTTCAGAGAACAGAAAGTCCCAAAGAAGGTCTGCTTCCACCTAATCCAGTTTTAATTGAACTCCAGAGACTTTGAAGTGAAGCTACAGACCAGGCAGATAGTATTCCAACAAGAAATGAAGGTCTTGCTTAGCTAGGCCTCAGCTGCTTCTCACTCCTGATAACTATTTGTAATGAATAAAGAATTGTTATAGAGGTGCCTGGTAATGTTTCTGTAGTTGAGTCTGAGTTTTTATTATAAACTTTCTGGCATAGGATTCAATAACTTTGTCGTGATTGTGAAAGACATTAATATAAAGTATCTCTGAGGCATCTAAGTTAGTTTTAAAAATCCATTTGTTTTTCATTATTAGGTGTATTGGAAATTTTCCCATTTGATGGTTTAATTGTACACAAATTGTCATAAGTGACTCCAGTTGGGGGGAGAGAAGAGTATTTAGCCTTTTAATGTGATTGAATCGTTTAGGTTTCTGTTTTAACTCATATCTGAGTAATTGATGTTTGACTCTAAAATGTGTGTGCATACAGCAATGCTGCTTGTCATAATTATTTTTACTTTGCTTGCTTAAGAGATTTTGTGAATTGCACACTTTGATCTATCTACCTCCATTGGCCCCTCCAAAATATGATCTCTGAAGACATAGGTCTCGATTTGAAAATATTATTGGAAGTTTCATCTGAGTAAAGTAAATGAGAACTTTGCCTTCACAAGGTTTTCAAGATTGACTGCTTTGTCTCCTCAACCAATGCTACTTTTTTTGTCATACTTTCTCATTGGTACTTGTTATACATGTAATAGAACAAGCCTTACATGGTGTTTCCTGGATACACAGCATTGTCAGTTAACTGGGAGAGGTGAAGAAAAGGGTTAACATGGTCCCAAGTCTACTATATCTCCAATTTCAGAAATGGTTTGGAACCATTACCGATCACTGTTACCTTTCATGTGCCTCTCAATAATTTGATTTAAAAATAGCAATTTGGGGGGATTTTTTCATTGTGAGCTGAGGGGAGGCTGGTGGTGTTGAAGAGGAAACATGAGGAGACATTGTACCTTGCAAGTTCTGTGCCTCTGAGCCAGGGCCGGCTCCAGGCACCAAGCACCCAAGCTGGTGCTTGGGGCGGCACCTGGAGGGGGGCGGCGCGGCGCTCTGGCCGCCGGGGGGAGAGCCGAGCCCCAGCCGGGGCTCGCCGCCCTCTCGCCGCCCTGCCCCCGGCGCTCTGGCCGCCGGGGGGGAGACCGGAGCCGCCGCCCTCCCCCAGGGACTCCGGCCGCCCCCCCCCGGCAAAAAAGCCAGAGCCGGCCCTGCTCTGAGCTGTTGCTTATTTGTTTGTTTGTTTTTTGTTTGCCTGTCTTGTATTTTGTTAGGTTGTAAACTCTTCAGGGCAGATATTGTGTTATATGCTATGTTTGTATACAATGGTTGGGGCCTCTAAACACTGCTGGAATATAAATAATAATACTTGCACACATACATATGTATCCAGGTAGGTGGCCAAAATCTGTCCTTACATGCTTATTGAAGACGGCTAATTTCATTAGAAGTCTTGCTCATGTTCTTGCATTGAATTTAACTTAACACTTTTAAATAGTTGCAGAGGGTCTTAAGAAGTGATTTTTAACATAATGTATTATATTGCTTAAGTAGAATTGTGGTGGCATCAACTAGCAGCCTTAAATTTACCTTCCTTGCTTTATTGGATTTAAGTCAGACGTAATTGTATTAATTGAAATTATGTTGACAAATCTAAGTTCAGTTTTTCTTGTTGCTTATGCTTTGTTAAACTGGGGCAGAGAAGTGCCAGTCTTGTTGTCCCTTAACACCTTCATAATTAAGCTTTGAAATGAAAAGGCAAAACTGGTGCAGCAAAGAAACAAAGTGGTTGAGGACTAAAGATAGTATTAGTTTGAATTGTGAAAGCAGACTAAGCATCTGTGTCTGTCAGCTGGGATGACAGGAATTGTAACAAGTTACTTTGACAACCGCTTACTCCATAGAGAGATTATGCCGAGTTCATTTGCAGGTTTGTGTTTAACCTTAGCTGACAAAATGATACTTAACCTCTTATACAGTCAACCTTTATACTTCCAGAATGAATGAATATTGCCTTAACGATAAACTTAAGGTCATTTAAAAAAAAAAAAAAAGGTATTTTTTCTTGTTTGTATGTTACAACACTAAAATAAAATGTAGATCAATCCAATGTCAAAAGTGAATGCCCTTCATAAAAATTACTATATTTGTCATTTAATCCTGAAATGTAACATATTTCATACAGTTTCTAACAATTGCTTGGCTAGGAAATAACACACCGAAAATTTGATCCTGAAAAACAATAAGGGCAGATTTTCAGAAGTGCTCAGCACCAACAATTGATGCCAGACTTTTCAAAGAGCATGGCTCCCATTTAGGCCCCTAAATAAAGTGGCCAGATTTTCATTGGGCGCTGTTAGTTACTGAGCACTTTTAAAAGGCTGGCCTCTAAAATACTTACTAGAAAAAATCTGATTGTGTAGCCTTTGAAATCAGTTGCATAAATATAGTTCTCATATTTTCCAAATTTGAAAGTGCATTATTGATGATGTGATTGAATTAAGGTTTTGTTTTTGTTTTCTTTTAAATATTACTGGAGTTGCAGATTTAACTATTTTATTCCACATTTCCTGGATCAAAAGTACTTTTGAAAAGAAAAATGTGATGGTGCCTACACTGATAGATTCATAGATTCTAGGACTGGAAGGGACCTCGAGAGGTCATCGAGTCCAGTCCCCTGCCCGCATGGCAGGACCAAATACTGTCTAGACCATCCCTGATAGACATTTATCTAACCTACTCTTAAATATCTCCAGAGATGGAGATTCCACAACCTCCCTAGGCAATTTATTCCAGTGTTTAACCACCCTGACAGTTAGGAACTTTTTCCTAATGTCCAACCTAGACCTCCCTTGCTGCAGTTTAAGTCCATTGCTTCTTGTTCTATCCTCAGAGGCTAAGGTGAACAAGTTTTCTCCCTCCTCCTTATGACACCCTTTTAGATACCTGAAAACTGCTATCATGTCCCCTCTCAGTCTTCTCTTTTCCAAACTAAACAAACCCAATTCTTTCAGCCTTCCTTCATAGGTCATGTTCTCAAGACCTTTAATCATTCTTGTTGCTCTTCTCTGGACCCTTTCCAATTTCTCCACATCTTTCTTGAAATGCGGTGCCCAGAACTGGACACAGTTTGTTTATAATGTAATGTCCTGTCTGCTCCTGAATACTTATTGGCCCTTTTTATTTTATTAGATTCTGGCTTATACAGAGGGACTCCATGGAAAATGGCTGTTCACAGAGATTCGGTCAATTTTTTCCCGACGCTATCTCCTGCAAAATACAGCATTAGAGATCTTCATGGCAAACAGAGGTAGCGAGGGATTGGAATGGAGGGATGGAGAATTTCGGTTTGACAATATGTGTTTGCTATTTCACTTTTTGTTGGCTAGATTTTACTGCTGTTTTTGTTTAATGGATATAGGCTGTGTCTTTGATTTAAAAAAATGAAATTATATGTACAAAAATACTTCAGATTTCAAGGATAACTTTTTCCTATATAAAGCTTTCCAGAGAGAAGTCTTGTGGGTAAAACATCATAACTCACTTTATTTTCAATTACGTTTTTTGCTTCTATTTACAGTCCAAATGCTGAGTTGGCACTTTCTGTACACTTACTTTGCTTAAAGCATGTCTGTGTTCTCATCTGTCGTATTTATACAGAGTATTATTTTCCTGTGGTAGGAAAACAGTTGCTGGTTATGCAGTATTAAGGACAAGGGAACATAAGAACTGCAGTACTAAATGAGACCAGTGGCCAATATATTCTGACATCCTGTCTCTGTCAGTGGCCAATTCCAGGTGCTTTCAAAGAAATCCCAGAATAGACAATTATGGAATAATCTACAGGATTTAAATGTCTTAAAGAAAAACAAATAATATGTTCAGTGAAACTCTGGATATTCTTTTCATGTATATAAAAATATCTAATATCTAATCCTTGACTAAATCCTACCAAGCTCCTGGCCTCAATGACAGTTGTGTCAGTCAGATTCACAGGTTAATTATTTGTTATGTAAAAATCCAAATCCTTTTATCAGTTTTAAATTTGTTTTTTGCATGTCTCCTTATTCTTCTATTATGAGGGAGGGTAAACAGGAGTGCTTGATTGAATTTTTCTAAGCTAGTCATTATTTAGTATGCCTCTTTTATGTCTGTTTAATTCATCCGCCTTTGTGAAGTCAATAGTTCTAGCTTTTCAGCCTCTTTTCATAAAGAGAACTCTTGATTCTTCTAATCATTTTCATCACCAGTGTCTGACACGCTCTCCCCATTTTCAGCTCCCTTTTTAGAGATGGGGTGACCAGAACTGAATACAGATGTCTTAACATTTTTTTCTCTTGAAACTGTCACTATGCATTGAGCACAGGGTTTCACTGAATAGTCCATAGTGATACCCAGATCTTTATCCTTAGTAATTTTGAATTCAGCAATATTCAACCAAAGAAAAATCACCTCTTAGTGTGTGACCAAACCTAGTCACATGGGTGACCCATTTGATTTTCATATGCTGCGTTTGAATTCTGATTTCAAATCTGGTTTTGCTCTTATAAAGGGATAGTCATACCTACCTGTGTAAAGTGCATGGAAACAGTAGTTTAGTAGACAAGTAAGATTTCCTCAAGACTTCTGCCATTTATACTGCCATTTCTGATGCCTTATACCAGAAGTACTCAACTTTTTCCATGCCAATACTCCACCTTTCCATTCCCCCTTATTCCTCTGTGATCCTCCCCACCAGTCTAGCCACGAGTAGAGTTGGGTGAAGTTTTTTGTGCAAATCTATCTTTTTTTTTTTGGGGGGCCAAAAAATGCAGATTCAGTTCAACCAAAACAAATTGCTAATTTTGATGTATTTCAATGAATTGCTTAGGTCGAATTTAAAAAAGAAATTGGAAATGTCAGAATGGTTCATTTTGCCTTTCTGACATGAAAATGGTTTGACCCTTTCTGTTTTAGAATTTCATTGTTTTATTTGAAAGCCCTATTTTTGCTTGTGATTAATTTTGTATTTTACATAAACATAAAAAAAGTTTAGAAACCCTCAAAAACAAAAGAAAACATTTAGTCAAACGAAAGGTTTTGTTTATCCCAAAGTAAAATTATTTTTAGCTTTTACGTTTTTCTGGGAAAAGGGTGTTTTTGGTTTTTTTTCGATTTTGGGTCAGCCCACACTAAACTTTTGTTTGTTTATTTTGGCCACCAAACCAAAAAATTGGTTATTCACACAGCCATGATCCTGATCCTGCTTAGCAAAATGGGAAGGGTAAGATAGGTAGTCAGTCACAACCCCAACACCTAATGAGGAGTCACAACCTCCAGGCTGAGAATCCCTTTCTTAAAGCTGTTTCACAATTATTTTTACAGTATCTGTAGTATCAGCTATAAATTGTGCAGCTGACCTTCAGAAATCTTAACACTTTGTGGGTCCTGCGTAGTTCAAGGATTTAGTACTAGAATATGGAGCTTTACATCTCTCAGTCAGCAGAATGAATCCATCCATGTGCCACACCATATGATGGCGTTTTGATCTATGTGAAATAAGTTGGTCTGTCCAATTCCTAGCAAACTTGCGTTCGCCTCACAAAAATCACTATCACACAGGTGGAAACATTTTTGGTATTCTAAGCAGACAGTCAAAGAAATAAATTTTGGAGACTGATCTATACTGTCTGCCACCTAGAGGTGTAGTTCCTTAAGGTCAGATAATGAGGATCTAGGATCTATGAGGCACTTTCCTATCCCCTAGCCATGTGGCCTTAGAAAGAAACTGCAGGGAGGAGTCAGCCAGAGACTGAAATTGATAGAACAACCACAGAAACATTTTAAGCAGGGACCATGGGACACTGATGATGTCAACCGACTGCTTTTTGTATGTTTCACTTTGGACCAGGGTAGGCAACCTATGGCACGTGTGCCAAAGGCGGCACACGAGCTGATTTTCAGTGGCACTCACACTGCCTGGGTCCTGGCCACCGGTCCGGGGGGCTCTGCATTTTAATTTAATTTTAAATGAAGCTTCTTAAACATTTTAAAAACCTTATTTACTTTACATACAACAATAGTTTAGTTATATATTAGACTTGTAAAAAGAGACCTTCAAAAAACGTTAAAATGTATTACTGGCACGCAAAACCTTAAATTAAAGTGAATAAATGAAGACTCGGCACACCACTTCTGAAAGGTTGCCGACCCCTGCTCTAGACATTCTCTCCCCTATGCTGTTTGGCTGTTTACTCCAGTTCCTTCCATCCGCTTACTCCTCATGTCCTCCTTCCCTTCTTTTATCTTTCTCTTTGACAAGTCCCATCCTAACAGAAACCCATCTAAATTATTTAAAGAAAAAATATTTGTGGCACTAACATGATGTTTGCAAATCATGACTCTTTTTCTATGCTATATCATTTTCCTCTACCCTCTATCTGATTTGTTTATTTAGATTAAGATTAGGTTAAGTTCTATGAAACAGGGACTCTGTCTGATTCAGTGTGTAAAAGGTGCCTAGCACAATGGAACCTGCGTTCGCCTGGCCTCTTGGCGCTACCTTAAGATATAATAATACATTAGTATGGATTGCTGCCTTGTTCATGTAGTTGGTTTGGGCCAGAGCTGCTTTTTTTCCTCCAAGTCCTTTTTTGAGCATGCATGTGTATCATAATGGACTCAAAATCTCAGTGGTTGAACATTGCTCTTGTATATCTTTAGGAAAGTTCTTTGTTCTGGTATTTTCCCTTTTTAAATTTCAATTTAAACTAACCTATATGTGAGGTCTTTTGATGAGCAATGTAAGGCCTTCTAAATATTTACTTTCTAGAGGTTTTGTACCTATGCCAGTCTTTTGCAAACGGTGCATCGAATATTGTAATTTATACTGAGATATCAAAAAGTACATCTAAAGGGTTACACATTTTCTTAAATAAAACTGATTTTTTTAAAAAAATCATGGAATAAAAAGGTCATGTCAAATATTCTCGAGCTGGTTAACTTTTTGTAGGTGAAATGACTTTTCTGAAATTTGTATATTATTTAAAAGTGGAAGAGCAGTTGTTAGAATTTTTATCATAGCTTAAAATTGGCCTTAATCTTACCATGGGATCTGTGTGGGTTAAGACCCAAATCCAACAAAGCATTGAGGCTCATGCTTAAATTTTAAGCACTCAAGTAGTTCCTTTGGATCTATATTAAGCATATTCAAAATGCTTTGCTGGATTGGGGCCTTAAATGGAACTCCACATGGGCATAAATGTCCACCTCTTCTGATCTCATTACAAGATCACATAGTTTTTAATTTTTATTTCCATACGATATCTCAGAATAGAAGAATTCAATTTCCTGATGAAATATGGATGTTGTGACGGGTTGGATCACAGAAACCCACTTGGGAACTACCACCTGATATGCTTTGATTATCTCTGAGTCTGTTTTCCCTGCCAGCTTAGGACTTCTGTGCCCTGCCTGGTTTGAACCAGACACGCTTGCCTGCTACAAACCCAAACCCAGACCCAGGTCTGAACTACGTCCCCTAAAAGCTGCCGGCTTAACTGAAAACAGCTTAAGAAGTGTTCCTCTCTCCAACACCCAGATGCCCAGTTCCCAGTGGGGTCCAAACCCCAAATAAATCCGTTTTATCCTGTATAAAGCTTTATACAGAGTAAACTCATAAATTGTTCGCCCTCTATAACACTGATAGAGAGATATGCACAGCTGTTTGCCTCCTCCCCCAAGGTATTAATACATACTCTGGGTTAATTAATAAGTAAAAAGTGATTTTATTAAATACAAAAAATAGTATTTAAGTGGTTCCAAGTAATAATAGACAGAACAAAGTGAATTACCAAGCAAAATAAAATAAAACACACAAGTCTAAACCTAATACAGTAAGAAAACTGATTACAGATAAAATCTCACCCTCAGATGTTTCAATAAGCTTCTATCACAGACTGGACGCCTTCCTAGTCTGGGCACTCAGGTGGTAGCTAGGGGATTTCTCATGATTGCAGCCCCCTTTGTTCTGTTCCACCCCCTTATTTAGCTTTGCAAAAGCCGGGAGTCCTTTGTCCCTCTCTGGGTTCCCACCCCTCCTTCTAAATGGAAAAGCACCAGGTTAAAGATGGATTCCAATTCAGGTGACATGATCACATGTCACTGTAAGACTCCAAGCCTTCATTCCTCCCAGCCTGACTCACAGAAAGCCCTGCAAGCAAACAGCCATCCACAGTCAATTGTCCTGGTTGATGGGAGCCACCAAGATTCCAAACCACCATTAATGGCCCACACTTTGCATAATTACAATAGGCCCGCAGAGTTAGATTTCATATTTCTAGTTTCAGATACAAGAATGATACATACAGACAGACAGGATGACCACACTCAGTAGATTATAAGCTTTGTAATGATACCTTACAAGAGACCTTTTGCATGAAGCGTATTCCAGTTACATTATATTCACACTCATTAGCATATTTTCATAAAATCAGGAAAAAAAAGAATGAATGCCTGTTGAAAATCTTAAATATTTCTCTGCTAATTCCACTTAAGTGAAAAATAGCTTAAAAAATAAAAATTCCCAGCAGAAGTCACAGTTGCGTATGATGCACTTACTATACAAACTGTGTATGCTTTTTCTTTTGCCAAGCTGAATCTGGAAATAGAGATGAATAAACATAACTTTAATTTTTATTATATTCAAATAAAAAATTGCTATAGGTAATGTATGCTGTGTTAATGTTAATAAGACAACATTTGCTGAAACTTCTGCTAGTGTTTACAACTAGAAGTAGCTTTAAAAATACAGTTTTAAAAAGAAATAACTCATAATGTATAAAAAATTTGACTTGCAGTATATTATGGGAAAATATATTTAATGCTATATCTGATACACCTGAATTCAAGTAGGAAGCCTAGTATAGGAAGCCTACTATAAATGACAGGAAATAATGTCATGTTCTAACTGTTCTATTTGTTCACAGTTGCTATCATGTTCAACTTCCCAGACCCAGCAACAGTAAAAAAAGTGGTTAATTGTCTACCACGTGTTGGCATTGGCACTAGCTTTGGGCTACCACAGACCAGGTATTTTACTATGAAAGATATAAGCTACAGTATGATTTTTCTTAATTATCTTCCTTTTTTAAACTAAATGGTTTAAAAACACAAAACAACCCACCCGCTGTATGAAATTCTTTCAGTTTAGTTGTACTGCAGAATTTCAAAGGCAGAGCAGAGCTCATCTTTATTACATAATCATATGAACAGAGAGATTGAGTTTTGAGGGTTTTGGATTTCTGTCACGTTATGGAGAAAGTTGCCCTCTTACTGGCTAAGACATAGTCACTTTCCCTGTTTAAGGAGGTTACATTCCTTTATGCTTGTCAGCTCTCTGAAATGTAGGAGTCTGGTTGGAGGATTGATTAGCTTTTGTGGCACTTTTCAATTATATTAGGTTGACTGAGACATCCTTCAACTCTCCACAACACTTCAGCCTAGCTGAAAATGGCAATTTCTCATCAGTAGGAAACTGTACACCTGTATAGAAGTGTATGAGTTGAAGAAAGACTGAGGTAGTCATTTGATGCATTTGCCTTTCAACTTTGGAGGTCAAAGTTTAAACTTGACCTTGGGTTACAGGTGAAGTGAATTTGGCGATCTCAGGCTATTTGTCTGCATCCTAAAACTGCTCCAGAATTTGTCCCAATTGATTGTCTTTTTAGAAGGGGCTAGGCCTGGATTATCAAGAATGTTCTGAATGAAACAAAGGGGCCCAATCCCATGTCCATTCAAGTACATTCACGTATATGGGAATTGGATTAGGTCCCATGTAAGTGGTTCCATTGTCTCCTTACAGGTGTATTTAGTCATAATTATTTTGCTCCCTCACTTTCAAAACTTAAAAAAAAAAATGGATTTCTAAGAATTTTCTTCAGAAATGGCAATATTGAGTTAATTGTATCACTGTTCTTTCTTCAGATTTGTGAAGGCTGTAGTTTTGTTTTGTTTCGTGTATGAATGGGAAGAAATTAAGTGATGTTAAATATTTTGGACATGGTTTTCACAGTGATCAGAAAAGGTCCTCCATATTTTAAACCTGATCTGTAACAGAAACAACTGTTATACAATCGTGCTTTAAGGGAAATTAAGAACTAAATTGTGATATTTCATTAAGAATTTGGTTTTTACTGCTTAAAAATTGAATTTAATGTGTGCACTTTAAAGGTACAATTAGTGCATATGCAGTTGTAATTTAATTTAATAATTTTACTATAATAATTATTGATAAACTTTTACAATTTATATGTTTTATCAGTAGCACAAACAAATACATGAGCCACGGTTATTCTGTTTAACAGGTACTGGTAAAGGCTTATTCTAGATTCCTCTTAAATATTGTACTGCTGGAGTTTACAGATTGTGACAGACCCAGACCAGTGGGGTACAGGAGTCTGGTAGAGGGCAAATACACTGGTCACTGGATGAGTAGTTTTCTGTTCCCTGAGTGACCAGAGAAGGGGCTGCACTAGAGTAATCAGGAACCTGCTAGAACTAATTAAGGCAGGCAGGCTAATTAGGACACCTGGAGCCAATTAAGAAGAAGCTGCTAGAATCAATTAAGGCAGGCTAATCAGGGCACCTGGGTTTTAAAAGGAGCTCACTTCAGTTTGTGGTGCGAGTGTGAGGAGCTGGGAGCAAGAGGCGCAAGGAGCTGAGAGTGAGAGGGTGTGCTGCTGGAGGACTGAGGAGCACAAGCGTTATCAGACACCAGGAGGAAGGTCCTGTGGTGAGAATAAGGAAGGTGTTTGGAGGAGGCCATGGGGAAGTAGCCCAGGGAGTTGTAGCTGTCATGCAGCTGTTACAGGAGGCACTATAGACAGCTGCAGTCCACAGGGCCCTGGGCTGGAACCCGGAGTAGAGGGCGGGCCCGGGTTCCCCCCAAACCTCCCAATTGACCTGGACTGTGGGTTCTTCCAGAGGGGAAGGTCTCTGGGCTGTTCCCCAACCCACATGGTGAATCTCTGAGGCAAGAAAATCCGCCAATAAGCGCAGGACCCACCAAGATAGAGGAGGAACTTTGTCACAAGATGTTTTTATTATGAATAGAATAGTCTTTTATGGAATTTTGGAATCAACCCTTTTCTGCTTGATTTATAATTTCCAGGGAATAGTTTTATATTCTTTCTCAAACTTCAAGTAATCTGGCATCAAACTCCAATAGTTTAATTGCTTGAGTTATTTATGGCTAAATCCCCAAAGTTGCTCAGCATTTAAATCTCAAGAGAGTGGATTTTATAATAAAAGTCCTTTCTTCATCTGATTGTTGTCTTTTATTCTCAAGGGACTTAGAAACAGACACCAAAAGATGGCTTTATTCTAAGGTGAAATTTTTAAATGCCATATAATAATTTTCTTATTTAATAATCTACCATCTCTATAAATCATGTAGATGTAACATATTTCAACCTCTTGGATTGGTTGAGCTTGCCCAACTATAGAGGTTTGTGTTTAATGTTCACAAGAATTCAGATCATGGCACATGAAAATATCCAGCTGTCAAATGATTTTTAGTCCTTTGTTCTCATTAGGTTATAAAACCATGAAAATAAACTTTAGAAATCTCCAAAATAGCAACTGGACCGTCACCAGACAAATCTAGCATAGCACTTTAACCATTAAGATAAAACATGCCTACAGTTACATGTTATTGCATTTTTCGATGTAAATTACATCTGATTTAAAGTCTAGTTTCATTATAGGGAGAATTGCCTTGCAAAGTGCATTAGAAGGGTCGGATTTGTAAAGCGCTCTAACATGTTGTGCTGTGATTGCCCAGTGTAGAACCTGCTGGAGTACTCCGAAAGGTACCTAGTTCATGTTAACATTAGAACGTTTTACAAATCATATCCTTCTGGCACCCTTTAACATGCCATGTAGACAAGCCCCAAGCCTGTTCTCATTTAGTAATCATAAACTAAAATATTAACAATAGTCTATATGCTATATATGATATAACAATTTATTCTTCCCATAAGAAGATTTTAGGCACTCAAATATTCATATTCCTATATGATCCCTCTCCAAAGTTTCACAGCTATGAAATCCAGAAGTAAAAAGAGTGTTCCTCTGTTTTGCAGTAAAAGTGGATAGGTACAAAAGAAAGGCTTCAAGTCTTTTTAAAAGGTTTCATATTATTTTCTCACTGTAATGATTTTGTTTTCCAGACGCATTTCTTTGGCCAGTCCACGCCAGATTTTCAAAGCTTCCAATATGACCCAGCGGTGGCAGCACAGAGAAATTTCAAACTTTGAATATCTGATGTTTCTAAACACCATAGCAGGTAATGTAAACTCCTTCAATTATCTGCTTCAGAAAGGAAAATATTAGTGGATCAGTTACTGGTAGCACAATCTCTTCAGGACATGAGGATAATGACTCAGTGTTAGATTCACTCCTTTGTGTAAACTTTCTAAAAATAGGCCCTTTCCCATGCAGCTTATATATAATACTTTTTTCAAATTAAAACATTTCAGTGTTAATCCAGGTTCCCCTAAAAAGCATTTTCTTTATAATCAGAGGAAGAAAAGTTTACATTGAACTGAACTTGAACAGAGTAGCCCAAAGTGCAGAAGGTCCTGGCAGTAGTGGAAAGGCAGAGAGGAGATACTGGCCTCTTTGCTGTTACCATTCTCTTTTCAATACTCACAAAACTATCTAGCTCTACCTATGACAAAACAGGCTCACCTAATCCCAAGGTCTAAACATGACTGCAATCTCATGTTTGCTGATGAATCATGAACCTCAGTTGGAGAGACTGAATGTTCCCATGGGCAATAAATGTCATTGTTATATGGAAAGGGTTTGCCAAGTTCACAACCACTGCAGTGTTGGGAGGCCAATCATCTCCTCCCACAGTTGATTTATTCCTCAGTCAGGGAGCTGATCTAACCCCTGCTCTAGTGTCTGAAATCCTGCTTAGCTATGCTTAGTGTATGCTTCATTTAGTATATCCCATTCCAGTAGATTCCAGCGAGGCCTTAATGCAAGACACTATGCTGAAGTAAGTTGTCGGGGATAAAAGAACAGCACATCATTAGAAGAACACAGGCTGGGACAGCTATGTGGAATATTATTTTCCCAAATATCTTGCTCTCAAAGCATTATGAAACCCCTCAATTCCCTCACCATTATATGTGGCTTAGACTACACTGAAAGACCTGCTAGCATAGCTCCAGACCTAGATAATACGGAAATGATGGCTAGGAATAAACACCTCAACACCTACATTTCATAAATCAATCTGGCCTTAATTAATCGTTGCCTCACAGATGCCAAGATGCTGGCAGCTTTTATAAATGAGATGATTAAGGTGATTTAATTGCAAGCTTGCCATCCAAATGAGATGAGTTGAACTCTTTCCTGAGGCAAACTAGCTTGGGATCCATGACACAAATTTTGTGCATCCAGTGAATGATTTCATGGGCCAAAATCCTTACTGCTGAGGAAAGGGTTTGTAATGCAATATCGAGAGAGCAAAGTGAGGTAGTGGTACCTGTTGTTTAAACTAGAAGGAGTAAAAATGATAATGTTATGGAACAAAAGGAAGGCTAAATTATTCATGTTTGGGTTAGCAAGGCTCTCTTTACCTTTATTAAACACACACCTACACCCATCAGGCAAGGTGGCATTTCAAAAGGCCTGAATCTGAAGCTTGGCTATGGACTTGGGCTATGCCTGTCTATAAGAATGGGCTCTGGAAGCTCCAGTATCCTGACCAATGTAAACCTACTCCTTTCCGAGGCAGCCAGGAGGTGGTACTGTGTGAAGCATCCCACTCTGCAAGAAAGAGATTAGTGAAGCTGAGAGAGTTCATAGAAGAACAAAAATAATTTTCAGGGGACTTTGAAGGGAATGATTAATAAGGGAATAGTAAAGAGCTATATAAATATATAAATGTGTAAATTTCATTTATATATTTAGGAAAAATATGTAATGTGGTGTGTTTGTGTTATTGTTAGGGGTAATGGGATAAAATGAAGATAAGAAAATTTAGGCTGAGTATTAGGAACCATTTCCTGGCAATGAGATAGATTAGGCTGTGAAATAGTCACCCTGGGAAAGTGGTGGAAACTGTCACTTGAAACTTTTAAAAGAAAACTGGACAAAACACTAAAAAATGTGTTGGAAATAATCCTGCATTGGCAGGAAGATGGTTTGAATTATCTAACTTTTAGGATTCAACGAAAAGCAAAGACTATAATTTCATGGTATATAAACATAATAACATATCTAAAACTTTGCAATGTATCCATCAAAATGAGAACTAGAAATAATTTTGGTAGCATATTTTGTTTTCACCAGTTTAGTCCAACTGATAGACTAAATTAAGCACAAATGTAGAAATGAAACTTAAATACTTCAGACCACATTTTCCAGTCTAAGTTTTTAAGTGTTCATATGGTTAGTGGAGAATTCCCTTTATGCATGTGAACTTTCTGATGACAGACAGTTGGTGGATGTGACTTTAACTTGTGCCAGTGTCATGCAGCTCAAAATCTAAGATCTGCACCTCTCCCTTCTCCAGTGCACCCAAGTGTTGCACAGCTGGGATGGAGAATCTGCCACTTTATTTCTATGCACAAAGGTCATTGGCCTTTTCTATTCCTATAGTCAGTTCAGTTTAGAGTAGCCTAGAAGATTAGATTATAGATCTGTACAAAAAATAAAAATATATATAAAACTGAATGCATTTAACTGTCACTTTTTATAGCGTGCAAGAGAGTTGACAATTAAAGTTGAATGGACTGCAATATTTAAAATGGAATACTAGCAATCCAATAAAACTTTTTTTCATATCCTTTTCAACAAAGAAAATTCAGACATTGCAATTGTAAAAGATTTATAATAAAAAAGCATTTCTTGTGGTGGTTATCAAATGATATAATAAATCATATCTCCAGGGTCAGTATTTTGTTTAACTATTGCCTTTAAATAAAGTGTTGTTTTTGTTTTCACCAGGACGTACTTACAATGACTTAAATCAGTATCCCGTATTCCCCTGGGTTATCACTAACTATGAATCAGAAGAGTTGGACCTTACGCTTCCTAGCAACTTCAGGGATTTGTCAAAGGTATTTGTCATCAGAGATATGTTTTCAGTAACTGTCACACTAGCTTAAATTTTTTGTACATATCTTTTTCCATGTTTGTGAGATATATTAGTATTGTTAAATGTGCAACCATTAGCAGAATATCATATTTACACACAGGTACTGCTAATAGGTAGAGGACCAACTGTGTTTTATGGGAGAACGAGTTATTGATATGCATATTATTTCCACTGATGATATTTTAAGACTGTTTTTAATAGAAGATGCCTTCAGTTGTAGAACATACATGCAATTAGTTTGAACATTTTTTTAAAGTTAGAAACACCAACAGAGAAAAGCATGGACGGTAAGGACTAAAGATGAGCCAAGTCCGTTCATTTGGTTTTTGATGAAAATCCCTTCTTCTTAGTAGGTAGATCCTGTGATGGTGTTATGCCTTAAGTATTTCCTGGGTCACGTCCTTATTCCCAGCATGTAAAAAGACTATTTTCTCTGTCCCTTTGGGTGTCCCCTTTAGGTACCGTAAGTACCTACTATAATGAAGGTACCCTTTTTTTCTCTCCAGAGACTGAATTTTGTCAATTCGATATGCCTTTCTTCATACAACTCTTCCTCCATACCCATAAATTAGTCTTGCTGCTTTTTTTTGTACTTGATTCAAACTGTTAAGGTATTCTTTCTTAAGTGAACAAATGTGGGTACGATATCGCATTTTGCAAATGTGGTCTCATTAAGCTTTATACAGTGGAGTCATTATCTCTCTTGTTTTATATTTGCTCTCTCCATTTATTCAGCCTCATGGACTATATGATTTATTTGCAACTTCCATACACTAGACCTTAACTTCCATATGGTAGTATAGTATTCGAAACTGGTTTTCTGTGTGCCTTGGTTTTATAGGACTGACTCAAAATTCTAATTGTATTTAAATTTCTAGTGCATTAGTTTATTGAATGTCTTGGTGAGATCTAGATAAAAATTATCCCATTATCCACTGCCCTTCATTCAACAAAGTTTTGTCATGTCATTAAAATAATTCTGTCAGATGATTCTGATCATAACCACTGCTGGATATCACTTAATTTACTTGTAGAACAGTTAGTATGGTTTGCTCCCATTATTGCATTTAGAAATTTACATTAAGAAGTAAGTATTGAGGGATTCTGTGAGGTCTTCCCTTGTGATTTCGTGTGCACATATGAGCATTGCTGGAGTTCTAGCTGGTGAGATGAGTGTGTGTCTAAATTCTAACTTTAGCTTGCTGATGTTTATATTCTGTAACATTTTCCTAAATGTGAAAGTTTATAGATATTTTACAGTAAAACTTCTTGGGAAATATTTCTTATATTACTCCCACCTACAATGCCAAAATCATACACTACTGCCAATTTGGAAAAATACCAACGGGAAAAAATGGTGTTCAGTTATGACACTCGGGAGAATGAAATGCAGACTCAGGGATGGATTTAAAATGGCATTCCACAACTTTATTAACTTTTTAACTTTAAGCCAGCTCCTCCCCCACCTTTTCATGATCCTAAATATCAGGTATTTACTTGGGTTCAGTGTGCTATTAAAAGCCCATATGTAATACAAATTATTATTAATAATAACAATGCCATATTAGCAGCATTCAGAGTAGGCCCCTAACTGCTAGGATTTGCCTACCTTCTAATCCTCTGTCCTTCATATGAGGAATGACAGTACACAGAAGAGGTGTACTGCTCCCAATTAAGGTCTCCTTTTTGTTCCTAGAAGCTAATAGGGTCCATGAGTTACCACATAGGTTCTTACTCACGTTTACCCTGGGAGCAGGTGCCTTTGAGCCTCTGACCTGCACTGGATAATAGTCAGAAGTTACTTTTATGAACTCAGTTTATTGAACTTAGTACTTTAAAATGGCTATCTTTTTTTATTCTTTATTAGTCTAAAACTGGGCCACCAGGGAACTGCAATGAAGGCAAAGCAACTCACCAGACATCTTGTCAATCTTTCTTGGAGGGAAAAATTGCTTCCAGATCCCCAAAATTGGGGATGTGGCACAAAAGGCAGCCATTTTGGGTAGAGGAAACTGGTTAACTTAGTGGGAAAGTTGGAGGAAAAAATGATAGTTAATTGCAACCTGATTTCTTCAAATATATATTCATCACGATGAATTTTAATTATATGGAAAGTGTACAGGAAAAGGAACCAGTCAGCTGATAGCAAAAAGAATCTAAAAAAGGTGAGACACACAGGAGAAAACATTTTTAAACATCTTATTTTTCCTTTTATACTATGTTGTCCTGTTTTTAGTTGTTTAATTATTAAACAATCTGTTTGAAAATCTCAGAAAAAGTCAGGCTTTGCCCACAGTTTATGTGCTGTAAATTTAGGGAGGAATGCACTCTGTTCTTTAGACAAAACAAAAAGGGAGGAATCTTTCAAGTGCAAAACTAAACCATTCTCAATTTAGAGGCAATATTGTGTTATTATAATACTAATCAATAGAATTGATAAATTTGACTAGCTAACTTGATTTGGCTAACTATATTCTTTCTTGACACGTTTGATTGACACAAATAATCTCACATAGATTTTTATATTTTGACAACTCTTTTGAAGTTAAAGAATCAATATTTTTGAAGGAATTTTAGTTGTGGAAAGAATCCTTCTGCAATGTAATAAACACTTTATTGTTGATTTCTAGATGAAAAACTACCTTAAAATGGAATTGATTATGAGTACATATTAATTGAAGGCTAAAAAATATTACAGGGATGTTGAAATTATTTCAGAACCAATCTGCATAAACCCCAAAAATTGAGAGTTAAGGGTACAGTTAAAAGAAATCCAAACATTGAGGTAAGAAATGCAGTTAAAGCACTGAAACAAGCTTAATTCTGCACTGTAGTCATGCCATGCAATAATCATGTGATTACGATTAAGCCATTTAAAATATTTTAGATTCCTGATTAAAATAAATTGACTTTTAAAGATGCATTCAATTTTTATCATATTTTCCCTTAATGATGTCACTGTAGTGCTCCTGCCTCAGTTTTACCTGCCACTGTTGTGAACCTAAGAGCTACTTATGTCAACTGGCAAAGGGCACACTCAACACACTGTTGTCAAAATATTTAGCCATACAGTGACTTGTAAGGTGTCGTGTAAAAACTGGTGGCATCATAAATATCATTGTGTGATGTATGTACATGTTGTGAATAAAGTTATGTATGTTTGCTGGAGATATGTTTTGGAAGCAGTTGATAAACAAGCCTGTCCTTGACAAAGGAATGTAGATTTGTCTGCCTGACTTGATTACAAGCGAAGGACAATGAAAGAACATTTACATCTAGAGTAAACAAAGTGGTTAAGCCAACTGAAAGAAACAAACTGACCTGAGGATGAGGAAGGGACTTGGTGCCTGAACAAGCAGCAGGGGAATGGAATTTTGTCTAGAGTTACTTTTCAAAGAATACATTTCAAGGGGTTTCTGGACTTTGAAGAAAAGGGACTCTCCTGTTATCCGTCACAAAGGACAAAGAAATCAGCACCTTCTGATTTTGTCAATGGTGGATCCTACTGTCTGAAGGGCTGGACATGCTCATAGCTTGATGTAAGTGAGAAGCTGCTTAGGGAAAGATTGCACTTGCTAAAGTTAAGTTTTAGACACTAGAAAATGTGTGGGTGGGTTTTTTGTTTTTTGGTTTTTTGTTTTTTTTGGTAACTATACCTGTCTCTATTTTTCTCTTGCTTAGTATCACTTAAATCTATGTTCTTTATTAATATACTTATTCTTAGTTTTACTATAAAGCATCTCAGTACTGTGTATTAAAGCAAAGTGTGTGTCCTCAGCTGGGCTAACAGGCCAGTGTGTGCGTACTGTATTTTTGGATGCAGTGGACTTAATTTCCATGAGTGTCCAGTGAGAGGGACTGGATATTATAGAGAGATGTCTCAGGTGAGCTTGAGAACTAGAGTTCACTGAATGTTCCCTACAAGGTAAAGTTTAGATAGACAGAGTCTTGAGGAGTTTGCTGGTAAGGTAGACAGACTGGTGTAGTAGGGAGCTGTCATATAGTTTAAGCTCCAGCAATGCTTTCTCTTGCTAAGGTGGAGAAATGACACAATGACTTATTCTGGGTTCCATGAGGCAAGTGTTACAAGTGTCACCTCAGTCTGCAGTGGAGCCAAGATAAAAGTGCCATGGGAAACTTCACTGAGAAGTGACAGTTGGACACTAATCTGTCACTCAGAACTCTGGTGCATGTGATCAGTCTCTCTCATACCGCTGAGTTGTTACAACCAACAGATTATTTTCATGCAAATTAATTGAAGAGGAAAGGGTCGTGATTGGTTGAGTTACCTCTGATGCTAGAAAGGCAAATGCAAGAATTACATGAGCCTCTCTGTAGGCTATATAATCGTACAAATTGATACCAGTCATTATTAATTTCTTAATTATAACCTAATTTCTTCAAATATAACATATGCTCAATATTTCAATTAATTTTAACTATATGGAAAATGTGAAATGTCTCTTTTTCTATTGTTAAGATACTTTGGCACAAAGAAAAGACTGGCAAAGATACTAAATTTTTTAAATCAGTTTTTAATTCATAAACTAACAGTTTTACTTGTAAATTCTCAGAAAATTCATTTTGTACTTAAAGTACTATAAATTTGGGAAGGATCGAGTGTATTTTTCTTAATAAAATAGAAGTTGAATCTCTGCATTTAAGTGCAAAATGGAACTTATCCTTAAGTATGGTATGACCAGTGCTTTTATAACTGTGGTCAGAGAACTGAAAGATCTCATTTTATTGTCAGGTGTCCATCATGCTTACTTAAATTATAGTGAGTCCATGTTTTCCAATTCAGCATTGACCTAATGAGCAAGGTTGTGCCTCCTGAGAAACTTTTTTTCACTTTTCCAGCACAAAAGTATTGTAAAGCTACCCAAACTGGGTAGCTAAGGACTTCTCAAGTATGGAAAAATCCTTAAGGAGCATAAAGTCAGCACAGTCAGTCACTATACCTCCAATATAGAGGGGTTGTATCCGAGGGAAGCGTATTCTGAGAATACACAGCTAGTGTCCCTTTGGAGGCTATTACCTGCCATTGCAGCTTAAAGCAACCCTAAAGCTGCTCTAATTTATGCTGGGCACTATACTAGCCCCCATCACTCTTAGGGATCACTCTTGGTTATGCATTGAGTGATGGTATGGTCTGTTTACTTTTGGTGAAAGTGATGTTGAAGATTGCTAAATATTTTTTTAGCCATGGGTAAACCAAAGAATTCTCTTCCTGGTTGGATGGCCAAATAATACAAGTCCAAAGGGAATGGTGGTCTTGTGTACTAGACATACATCTTAACTGTCCTGGGCATAAGCATTTGAGAATATTTTAAGAAATAATCCCAAAGGATAATAAAACAGATAGACATGCTATCTAGGGAAAATAGTAATGTGTTAATTAAAAAAGAAAAAGTAAAAGTAATCTTGTTCATGTTGTAAGCCCACTTTCAGGCAACATATTAAATTCTTAGTAATGTTTTACCCTTGAGTGGTGATTTATTGCCGTTGTTTCCCATTCACTATTTGGATAGTGTGTGTATGTATATACCTAACATGTATCTTCCCTTACCTATCAGTGTTTAACTGCTGTTGATCAGACAACACTTCTTTATCTGTTAAATTTTAAGTGCTGTTTCTGATGAATGCCAGTGCTTTTGATTTGCTCTGCAACAGATACAGCAAGAATGAATATGCCATCTATATGTTACAGATGCAGTAATTCAGATCTTGGTTGCTGTATAGATGTTTCTAGCTGCATGGCCCACATATAGGTTATATTTTGAACCTTTTCTTTCTCTCTGGTGGTAGGTTCACAGTAATTGATCGAACAGCATTAACCAGCAGCATATTGTTAATAACCACTATTGTAATGGAAGATAATATGGGAAGACAGTACCTTATGGATCTTGCACTACATGTCATTCTTTTAATTTTGGGAAGGAAGATTAAAAATCAAAGCATAAATTAATTTTTACTATTATGAACTTTTAACCTGTAAAAGACTTTTGAAAATATTTCAAGTTATGGGGCTCTAGTAACATTTTTCATTTAACATTCACATGGTTTTAACAAATACAACTTCAGAATGTTTGTAGTTATTTTGATACAGAAAAAAAGAATAAACAAGGTAAATGTTTGTTAAAACATCAAAACAAATAAAAATGCAAGCTTTGGGCAAAGGTTACCTGAAGAAGGGATATTTTGGACCTCTTGTACATTGTAAAAAATGTATTGGTCCACAAGAAGTTATTAATTACCTTTTTTTTTTTTGTTTTTTGTACATCTACATTATTGAATTTACAGTATTAGTCTGATGAAGTAATGCATTGAAATAATTGTAATTTAAAATGTGAAATAATATATCGGTCAGTGAATTTATGTTCAAAACAGTTTGATTTTTTGGCACTAAAGTATGTATAGTACACTGTTTATATTTATTACCTATTATATCCATGCCTAAATATAACTTTAAATGTTTATCACTTTGATTGACAAACCTAGGTGACAGCCTTGTTTATATATTAACTAGTTCTGCTCAGTTAGTACAGATTTAAATAACTGCAATGTATAGGTTAAACCCACACTTTATATAAGCAGCTTCTGATGACATTGTTTGAACATCAGTCACACAATGATAAACCAAAGCAACTGAAATGGATTGTGGTTAATATTACTGTCAGTGTTGCAAATACTCCTGACAAATACCAGCAACATACCACCTGTCAGTTATCCCGCTCCAACTTGAGTGTTTATTCCTTAAGATGTGGTTATGGTTAGGAATGAACATTACATATTTTACTTATAAGCAGTACATATTTTATTTATGTAGCATATAGTGTTTTATACCAGAATGATTCCCATCTTCTATACTACTTCCATCATCCAAAAGTACATTTTTTCCTTTTCCTCCTTCAATTCAGGCAATAAATTGTGATGTGCCCCTGGGCTTGGTATAGAGAGAGAATATAGAAATAACTACTACTTGGTAAATTCTGAGATACCAAAGGAGGACTTTTTATGGATGAAAATCCACCCTAAGTGTTTTTAAGATCCTTAATGCACAAGTAAGCTGGGCTGTTGATAACTTCTTTATGTGGTACACACCACTTTTGTAAGACTATAAATTTACCTCATTAGAGGAGGATTATTAAAAGTCTCTTGAATCCTCATCTGTCTTCACTTCAGGTGCATGTGTACATCATAATGTTTTACTCTTTATCATTTTCATGCAGTATGGGATAAATCATCTTATTTAGATATCTGCAATGTTTGTATTTTATAGTGGGTGCAATAACTTCTGTTCCATCCAACTGTACAAAAGCAACAAATAGCTTGCACATTCAGTGAACTGAGGTGTTTAATTGGTATGTGGGAGCCACGGATAGAAAAATATACGTGGGCTAGAAGTAATAGATTTTTTTGGTGAGTTATGCTAGGACAATGTACCTGTCCCATTGTCCTAGCATAAACTTCAATAATGGGCATTTCTTCTTTGATGCTATTTTAGTGTCAATCCCACTGTATGTGTACGTGTGTCTCATGTGCATAAGATCGGATTCTTTTGAACATCAGTGTCAGGGCTGCATATGTGCCCTGTGCCTCCTCATGTTCCTAAGTGAGGGCATAAAGGTTGGAGAAGCTATGACCCTCCCTTCGTTCTCTCTTACAACTAGTGGCTGTGAGATACGACATCTAGCAAATGCCTAACCCACTTCTTTTCTTAGAGACTTGTGAAGAAATCTTAATCTTCACACTCCATTTATTTGGACAAATCCCATCCCCTCACCCCCATCCCCGAAAAAGGGAAGAAAAGTTACCAGAGACTCCTACTCCACTGAACACTTCTGTGTACAGCAGAGCAAGGGGCTCCATGACAACGGCCACATCTAATGGCAAATGCCAAACCCTTAAAGTTCTCTTCTGCCTAGGGGAGAGCTACATCCCAGAAGATGCTCCGTGTGCAAGTCCTTCTCTGTCAGGTTCTACAAATCCAGGGATGCTTGGCTCAAGCAACATTTGCCAGAGCATTCCATACAGGTCATTTCAGACCCAGAGGTGACTGTTGCTACTCAGGCAAGCCTAATAAACCAACTTCAGCCAGTGCTCCTTTGAGCATACATCACACCCTGGGATTGGGCAGTGAAAAGAAGATGGAGAGCTCACCCTCAGGGACAGAGACTTCAACACTGACCACTTCAACATCTGCGAAGTCTGCAGCATCAGAAACCTCAATATTGATAGCTTCAGCTCTGGAACCTGCACTGACTGCTGTGGTGCCAGCATCCCAGGCAGTAAAATCAATACCTGTCCCTATAAATAAAGATTATGCTCACTCATGGAGCCAGATAGAGCCCAAATATAGCTCAAATGTGAAGGGAGTCCCAGAAGGAGGACACACATCATCACTTCTCAAAGGACAGATCATCTGAGTCCTCGCCCAGCCTGGGAATGCCACAGTGAATGAAGGACTTGGTGCTGACCATGATGGACCCCACCAAGGGCCCAAGATACATACTAGAGGAATCTAGAAGAAAAGATACCAGGGACCTCCAGAGTTGTTTCCTGTGCTGAAGAGATGGCCAGCACTGGAACCGGCCCCAGTGTGTCACCATCTGACAGCACCACCATTCAAAGAGGAAAAGTAGCCTTAGTTGCCAGTGTTGAGTAGAGATCCCTTCAGAGAGTGACACCACGGAGGGCACCAGGTAGCTGTGATTCAGAACTCTGTCCCAGATTGGGCATGAGTGCCATTAATCTCAACCAGGCCAACACCCATACATCATGCCACCTTGGACATAAAGGCCTTACTGGGGACCATCATCATGCACATCCAGGAGCAGATCTCCCTCCCAGGTTTCCATAAAGAGAAGGAGATCCCATTCCACAGTGGCATCGTTAACCAAGCCACCCACAGTTGAGCCAAAGAGGCCCTCTGGGAGCAAGAGAGATCTGTCTGTCTTCACTCAAGAAATTGTCTTCATTGCCAGATGACACAATGACACCAGTCCCGGCACTGGTGATAAATAGCTTTAAAGCATTTCAGGATTTTCTGTCCCACAGTGTGGAGACCTTGGATAGAGAAGTTCAGCCAACTCTTTATCTTGAGCATGACAATGCTGGCTAGTATTGACCTCCCTATTAAAGAGGGGATCCTGGAACTGGCTAAAGGATTGTGGCATTCACTGGCCACTCTTCCTCCCACTGTGAAAAGAGCGGAGAAGAGATATCAGGTGCCCCCAAAGGTTTTTGAACACTCTTATGCCAGTCCAGACTCAGGATCTCTGGTTGTTTTGGTAATACACGAAAAATTGAAGTTTATGAAAGATGCATGTAAAGATAAAAATAAATTTGGACCCTTTAGGGCACAAAGCATATTTATCAACTTCACTTTATCCTGGGGGCGAACTCCCAGGTCCTGGTTCCCAAATACTGTTTCCTCACTTAATAGATAGAATCATAGAATATCAGGGTTGGAAGGGACCTCAGGAGGTCATCTAACCCCCTGCTCAAAGCAAGACCAATCCCCAGACAGATTTTTACCCCAATTCCCTAAATGTTGCAGTCACTGCGACAGGCCTTGTGGTTCCAGGCATCTGGCATACCACACGAGGTACATACCACCATATAGGACCTGCCCTTGGAGGGAATAAAGCTCTCCCACCAGAAAACAAATGAAAGCACTCTATTTCTTCAGGACTCAAGGGAAGTGCTGAAGTCCTTAGGGATTTACATCCTGGCCCCTTATAGGAACCCTGACAAGTACCACCTCCAGTAGAGCAGAGACATCATTCTGCTCCTGAGGTTGACAACCAGAATACCCACAAAGAAAGAAGCCCAAGTATTCAAAGGGGTGCCTGTCTTCCACTGCCTCAGCTAAACTGGTTCCCTCTAAAGAAGCAGCAGATTTGACTCCAGTTTGATTCAATGCTCCCATCAATTTGGAGCCTGTCTCCACCTTTAAGAATTACCTTGTCCTTTTCCATCAGGCCTGGGTGGCCTTTACAGTTGACAAATGAGCGATAGATATCATCAACTACAGCTACCCTATCCATTTCCAAATAATATCTCCACCCACTGTCCTTCCCCGTTCTCTTCAGGGACTCACTATTATGAACAGAAATGGCCTGATTGCTTCATCTTGGGGCTGTAGAAGAGGTACCACAGGAGTACTGGGGAAGAGTTTTCTATTTCTGTTACTTACACATCCCAGATAAGAAAGGGGATGTTTGTCCTATCCTAGACCTGAGGAAACTGAAAAATATATATGCTACCTCAGATTCAGGCTGCTAATGGTTGCCTCTATCATCTCATCTCTTCAGACTCAAGACTGGTTCATGTCCCTTGACTTGCAGGGTGCATACGTCCATTTAGCCATCCATCTGGCCCACAGGAAGTATCTAAGATTCACAACATCTAATCAGTACCCATACAAAGTACTGTCATTCAGACTCTGCACAGCACTGAGAGTCTCCACAAAGTGCCTGGAAGTAGTACTGGCACTCCTCAGAAGGAAGGGCATTCCTGTCTACCCTTACCTTGATGGTTGGCTGATTTAGGGGAGACCCAAACAGGAGACAGTAGCAAGAATCATATAGAATCGTAGGATTGGAAGGGACTTTGAGATAACACTCATTGCAGGACTAAGTGTTATCTAGACCATCCCTGACAGCTATGCTCTCTTCACTAGAAGGCCCAGCTGAAAGAACAGGAACTACAATCCCATCATGGATGATAGAGTTCACTGACACAATCTCAAAGAAACACAGTTACTAGAGTTACTACAAAACTGTTTTTGCTCTTGTTCCTGGATGTTGCTGCTTTTAAAGATGAAAATGTAAATAGATAATTTATCCTTGGGGTATGGACTGGTTTGTGCAAATCATTGAATTTTGTAGATAGCACATCTCTGGTGAACTAATCACATGCTTTGCTGTTAAGAGAATGATTCCATTTTAATGTTAGGTGATCGGGGTGGAATAGTCTTCTGTGTGTTTCCTAAACTACTTAGTGTGAAGTATATGTAAATCTTTTGCTTTGCTTATTTACCACATGATGTACAAGTGGGGTCCACCAGATTATCAGCCATTAGAATCACTTAAATCAATATTTCAAATTCCAAATAAAAAATTGCTGTTGGCTGAGTGGAAGACTACATTGCTGCTGGCACTAAGTAATTAGGAATAGATTCCAGGCCTCAACCTCCTTTTAAAGAACTTCACTTCATATTTAGGCACCTTAAAAAGTGGCCTGATTTTAAGAGGCACTAAAAATCCATGATTCCCTTTGATTTCACGTATAAGAATCAGATTGCATTTAGGTGTTGTGGCTCAGACTGTACTTCATCATTGCCATAGCCTTTGCAGAAAGTTTTGGGATCAGCTGCTTCCATCTTTCTGTTCCAAGGGTAGAGCCTCTAGATCTGATGCAGATTCTCATTGTTCTCAGGTAAAAGCAATTGTGTAACAGGAATGAGAGTAGGCCTTCTAATCTTAGGCCAGAGAGAATTTCAGTCTCATTAGTCAGCAGTTTTCTGACTTTCCTGGTTTGGTCTGAGGTGCTTCCAAGGAAGGCTTGGTGTGCTGGCATTAGGCCAGCACAAGTAGATAAATGCAAGAAAAGTTGTCAATCAGTAGGTATCCAAACATAGGTTTGAGATCACAGTATTTGTGAACAGATATGAAAGGATCACCCAAGATTCTTTAGGGACGATGGATTTCATCTGTGTATGAATCTGGTACTGACATTCTTGTCAGTTTGTCTTTGATAGAGCAGTACAGTATTACTCAGAAGGGTGAGGGGTACGTTCATGCTAATTGTTCATATTCCATTGCAACCTTTGCAATTTGATGCAATTTTAACCTAAAAAATAGGTTAGTCTCCTACTTTACCACAAACCTAAGCACAGTGCAGGGCATTGAGTGGGTCACTGATGCAGTGGTAGAGATTGGATATAACAGTGCTAAACTGTTGAGCACAGATCTAGGGCACACTATATTAGGATCACATTCTCCTTCCTAGAAAAAGGCCAATTAAGGGAACTTCTTTATGGAACTTAATCCCAAATTATGGTGTCGAACCCACATGTGGTGAGGCTCTGCCTTTGTGTCAAGCACCAAAGTGGGGGAAGGAAGCATGTAGGATGGCATGTACATGGCCATGACCTGCCCTCAGGTGGTTGTCTGAGTAGATACATCTCATGAAGTTACATGAGGCCCTACAAAAATTTTGATTTCACGTATAAGAATCATATTGTATTTGTGGCTTTTGGAGTTCGGGAGGCAGAATACGCTGATTTGTTTCTGAACAGGAGCCCCAAATGCACCATACGCCATGGTGGCTTATACCCAACCTTTGACCTGGTCTCCTTCTTGTGTGTCTTGGACAGCATGAGGCTGTTACAGAAAGCACCTCACTCCTCTTCCCGGTGACACAACCTCTCCCAGTGCCATTGGTGACACATATCCACCAGGAGGGAGAGCTGGTGGTCATTCAAAGGACTGGAAGGATATAAAGTCACCAGTCAGAATTGTTTAGCCAAGACCAATCTAGAGAGGCCTGTGAGAAACTAAAGCTAATCCCGTCAGTTTTTGATAAAGTATGGTGATTTCTAGGCAAGCCCTTTCACACTATGCTGTGCAAGTGTGGATTAAAAAACAACTATTGATCAGGTCATTTATGAACTTTGTCTATACAAGGTAGTCAGGGTCTTGCTTTCAATAATTTTGTTTAAATATTCAATGAATTACTCTAGAAATAAAGATCTTCATTAGTTTAATAGTCCTTTTTTTCTTCACATTAATTTATACTCTATTTAAACTGCTGCTTTTCTATGTTGTGGTGCAATGGTTGCTGTACTGTACTTAGGTCTGTGTATGAGTTCAGTTTTAACAGGAGCTTTAAACATTTATTTTGGAAAAAATCATTAAAATGGCAAAACCATAACACAGCATATAAACTTTGAGTACAGCTTGAATTTTCCATGATGGTTTGATTAAAAAAAATGAATTGATACAAAAAAAATGAGTTTAAAAATCATCCAGTTTGTCAAATTTTCACTGGATTGTTTCTTTTTTGGTACTCCTTTTGCAAGAAATCTAAAACGCCTGTGCTCTGGCCACACTGTTGCTCCTCGTGCTGATGGCTAGAATATCAATTATACATTGGTAGTGTTTGTCTATGGAATATTGTATAGCTTTTTAGCCATAATGGAGAATAATGAATCAGGATTTCAAATCTCATATCTTCAAAGTGCTGTTTAAATTCCCATGCAATTCACTATTTTTATTTTTAACTGTGGCCATCAGCCCCAACTTAGAAAATAGTTAAGATCAGACCTGCTGAACACTCCCCATCCCACTAAGAAAAAATAATAGACACTGCTCATACAAGGCTCTGCAGGTGCAGAATCCAGGTCTCTAACACAACAGATGCCATTCTTAGCCACTGCACCACACTGCCTTTCAGAATGACTAAACCAGTTAGGATAATCCAATCTCTAACCACTGTAAACCACACTCCTCTCCCAGAGCCAGGGATAGAATCCAGGATTCTTGGCTGACAATATTCTGCTGCTGACTAGTGAGTAAATACACCTCTACCTCGATATAACGCTGTCCTTGAGAGCCAAAAAATCTTACCGTGTTATAGGTGAAACCGCATTATACTGAGCTTGCTTTGATCCACCGGAGTGCGGAGCCCCGACCCCTTGGAGCACCACTTTACAGCATTATATCCGAATTCGTGTTATATCGGGTCGCATTATATCGAGGTAGCGGTGTAGTTGTGTAATGCCCTGAGAAAGTGTGTATCAAGTCATCCTAGCTAGTCAATTACTACCAATTACTCTTGTAGCTCAAGTAGTAATTGTTTAAGCTAAGGATGTGAAGGTTAAGGGGTTCACTTCTTTGCTGAACAATGTAAAGAAATGGTAGGTTTCGATATGATTAGCACAGTGAGAACTTCACTTTAAAATAGGTTTTGTACTGAAAAACTGTGATGATCTAAATTATGGTATGAATAACCAAAATACATTTTTCACATTTCAGTCATTTGTCACACATTTTGCTTGTGTAACCCACTGGCCAATGTGTGTTTTGTGTCCCCCCCCCCCCCCCCTCTATGCCTAATCATGCAGAGAGGATGTAAGTCTGTTACACCTCTCAGCTTGAGAAAATGGGCTTTTTAGCACAAGCTGTAAAAACTCATGCTTGGAGCTCTGGAGGTCAATGGTTCAACTCCTGGTGTTGGCCAAGATGGTAGCTATCACATTTACAGGCACACCACCTTGACATGTTTGAAGGCTGAGAGGTATGTTTCATCCTGGCAAGAAATGGGGAGAGCAATAAGCAGATCTGCTGGTATAATGAAGGTACACATTCCATCTTCCTGCCACTGCTTCTGGCTCTATCCAATTTCTGGAAGGCCATGAGGGCCTATGGACTGTTTTGGAAAGTGACTGGTAACAAAGGTTGCTTCAGGAAGGTTCCTTCAGGCTGACAGGTTATGTTGTCACTGCTAATCATGGAGGATTACTCTTGGTGTATTTACTTTCAGTAACTTTTAAATAGGGAAAAAAATGTAATCAAATAATTTATTGAGGCACAGCACAGCCTCTACACACTCTTCCAGCACTTTGACATAGGCAGGATCGGCTTCAACAGCACCATTTCTCCCTCTGATTCCCATGCACATGCAGTGCCCTTTCTCCCTTCTCTCTGAGAGAGATCCACTGAGGTAAACCAAACCTTAGCAGTGACTTCAGCGGTATTAAGACTGAGTGACTTCCCAAATGCATGCCATGTGTGTCAGTCAGTCATGCTGATTGGTTGATATAAGTTACATAAAAGTATATGAGATCACTGCTAACGTTTTATTTTAGAGTCTAAGTTTGAAGTTGGGCTATGCATTACGTTTGGGTATCTGTTGGAGATGGAAGTGAAAGCCTTACAGAATGTTGGAGTGCATTGTCGATAGTGTTGTAGGCAACATGAAGATGGAAAGAAATGCACTATCACTAAACATAAGGTTATTTTGCTGTTTTGAGCTAGAGGTTATTGATCAGTGATCAACTTCAGACATATTAAGCTTCTGTATTTTTGCATAATTAAAAACACTTTTATGTGGACACATTCAAGCCTTTTAACCTTGGGACAACCCTTAGAGCATTTTTGTTAGTGGATAGTTTTACCTGGCTAAACAACATGTTAGCTTTTAAGTAAAAATCTCAATTATTATTAGTTTACGTATACAATGTGGGCGAATGATAGTAATGACACTGATATGTAAACAGTTATAGTTACCTTTTTATTTAGTTAGTCCAGGATAATTTACTTATTTTGCCATTTGAGTTGCTTTTTATGTTCTCAGTGAGCCATATTGTGCCATAATTGGTTAAACAAATTTTCCCATTGATTTGAAAAGTGAATTTTGCTTAAATATTGATGGCATAATATGGTCCAATGCATTTTCAGGACTATCTAGGGTCACTTCAAACATGTATTTGTAAGAGATACAAAGCTCATTGAAAAAATCATACTGATAGATCTAAAACTCAGTGGCTTTGGTATTTTTTAGATTATATAACATTTAATTTTAGAATATATTGAGATAACAGTACTATGCTATTTTATCCATATGCAGTACATGAAAAAAATATCCAAAGAGACTGGATTTGATAAAAATGCTGATCACAGTCTGTTGGTTATTCTTGTCAGTTAGATAAAGGAGCTGATAAGAAATAGTTGTCTGCACCCTAAACAGTGCATACGAGTCTTAAATGAGCCCACTGGAGGCCATTTATCTGTGTCTCTTCACCAGGATAAAATAAAAAATGTTTGAGTGAAAAATTCATTTGCATCTCAAAGTAACAGCAAGTTTGATGTAGAGGAATACCCTTGACTGGCTTTTATGTCTGGGCATACACACATACTTGCATACGCAGGAAGATCCTGTGTGGTTTCAGTGACCATTTGTGATTTTTTTTTTTCTCCATTCTCTTTGTGAACTGTTTTATTATGGTGAGCTTTGGTATATATATTTTGTAGATGATACTTAATTATTCTCACTTGCATATGAAACCTGTTTATATTTTGGAAATGATTGTAATATCAGCTGTACTTAATGTTTAACTGTTCCCTTCAAGAATTACTTTCACTATTGTCTGTTTATGAGACACACACACACACACACACACACACACACACACACACACACACACACAC
>NW_020664417.1:21446258-21466008 GCF_002925995.2 Terrapene triunguis | reverse complement strand
CACACACACACACACACACACACACACACACACACACACACACACACTGTTTGTTGGACTGCAATACTAGATACCACATAATTCTTTGAGATACCTTTATTCAAAACCATCTGTTATACCGGTGATCATGTGCATAATGATATGCCTGTGTCACAGGGGAAGAAGTTTAAGTAGATGGAATGTGAACAAGTGTCAAATGGATACTCACTTGATTGGTGTCAGATGTTAAAGATACATCATCTCCAGTGATTTGCAAAGGAGGCAGCACAATTGCAAGAGAGCCACACTCTGAGGTAAAATAATTTGAGTACACTCACTTGTTATGCTAATCATGGGACAATTCCAACAGAGAATCCTAGAGTTATTCAAACCCAACATCCCTACTAGCTCCCTAACAGATGATGGAACTAATGTCCTAAGATTGGAGTCCTCTAAACTGATTATAGTACTATGTAACTAAATTATGATCTGAATATGACCTTTAACAAAACACACCATAATAATGCTATTCAGGTAAAGAGAAGAGGGGAAGAAAAGGTACTATGTCACGTACATGGTCACTGAAATAACCTGTCTTCTTCCTGTGTAAGCAAATTTGTGGATACACCCAGACACAAAAGCCAACCACGTGCAGTTGTCTATAGCAAACTTGCTGTTACTTTTAAATGCAAAGTGTCCCACCCACCTCCCCCAGCCTCAAGACATGGGGTCTTTGTCTGGACTGACAGGAAAAAGGGGTTATGGCTCCTTTAAGGGTCCCTCCACCCTCCGGGTTGGGGAAGAGGTGGTCAGGGGAGGGAGAAACGTCACCTGAGCTGGTGGGCGAACCGGCGAGACTCAGGTGTGCCACTGGCTTCTGAACATCCTAGGGAAAGTATATATGCTATATCCCTCTGGCCTGAACCCGCTCTCATGCCTGGGTTAGCAGCTGTCATCCCTAGGATTAGCATTGGACTGGGTTTTTTTATTTTGCTGTGAGCATTGTGCTAATCAAGTTTTTGATTAGTTATTGACCTACCCAGTGGGGTAGGTCAGTAGGTAAGGTTCAAGTTGTCACAATATAGCAAGTTGCTGATGTCCAGAGAAGGTACTGGGGAGCCCGTTCCCTGACAAACCAGAATTGGACATTCATAATGTTGTGGCCTAATGAAACCACACCCATCTTGTCTTTCTTCCTGCAAGGCCAGGACAATGAGGTTTTCATTTCCATTATAGTCCTATTGACAACATTTTAAGTGTCCAAACCCTTTTTTGGCGCTTAGCTTATATTAGTAATAGGGGAAAAAAAACAAAATGTCCTCCGATACTGCAACATGAACCTCAGCCAAAGCTTCCCCTGAGCTTGAATGTTCCAAAGGTATGAACTCATGTGTAATAGCTCCCTAATTTCCTTTGAACCCAAGAAATGCTCACTCTCTGTTTGCCTTATCAGCATGACTTCGACACTTTAATATCTGAGAACTAAGTGCAAGGTTTTTGCACCTGATCCAAAGGTGACTTAACAAATAAAACCCTGAATATCTATACAGGATCTTAGTATAGACTGTGTTTTAACTGCGGAGTTACTATGCTTTAAGGATTTGCTCTGTACTTATGCCGGTCATTTTAGTGCACCCAAAATCAAGTCAGTGCATTAGAAGACACTGCTATTAAGCACTGCCAGCCTGCTCTAGGGCTTAAAATATAAATTAGAAGTATTCACAGCCACTGTGAATCAGACCGTATAGAATAATAAGAACTAAATATGAAATCACTGCTGATAAAATTTGTGGATGACAAAGATTGTCAGAATGGTAAATAAGGATGAAAACAGGGCAGTCAGAGACTAGTCTGGAGTGATTGGTAAGCTGGCCCATTCAAACAAAATGCATTTGGCTGTATTAAAACACAGTTTTACATGCAGGGGTAAGGAATGTAGGCTATACCTACAGAATGGGGGGACTGTGGGTATGTCTACACTACAGGATTAATCCGAATTTATATAATTCGAATTTGGGAAACAGATTGTATAAAGTCGAATGTATGCGGCCACACTAAGCACATTAATTCGGCGGTGTGCGTCCATGTACCGGGGCTAGCATCGATTTCTGGAGCGTTGCACTGTGGGTAGCTATCCCATAGCTATCCCATAGTTCCCGCAGTCTCCCCTGCCCATTGGAATTCTGGGTTGAGATCCCAGTGCCTGATGGGGCAAAAAACATTGTCGCAGGTGGTTCTGGGTACAGCCTCACCCCTCCCTCCATGAAAGCAACGGACGGCAGATAACCATTTCGCGCCTTTTTTCCTGGGTGAACACTGCAGACTCCATACCATGGCAAGCATGGAGCCCGCTCAGCTCAGGACAGCAGTCATGAACATTGTAAACACCTTGCGCGTTTTCGTGCAGTTTATGCTGAACCAGGACCAGAAAAACGAGGCGAGGCGGTGGCGGCGACGGCAGCGCAGCGACAAGCGTGATGAGGACATGGACATGGACACAGAATTCTCTTAAACCGCGGGCCCCGGTGCTTTGGAGATCATGTTGTTAATGGGGCAGGTTCTATCCATGGAACGCTGATTCTGGGCCCGGGAAACAAGCACAGACTGGTGGGACCGCATAGTGTTGCACGTGTGGGACGATTCCCAGTGGCTGCGAAACTTTCGCATGCGTAAGGGCACTTTCATGGAACTTTGTGACTTGCTGTCCCCTGCCCTGTAACGCCAGAATACCAAGATGAGAGCAGCCCTCACAGTTGAGAAGCGAGTGGCGATAGCCCTGTGGAAGCTTGCAACGCCAGACAGCTACGGGTCAGTTGGGAATCAATTTGGAGTGGGCAAATCTACTGTGGGGGCTGCTGTGATGCAAGTAGCCAAAGCAATCACTGAGCTGCTGCTACGAAAGGTAGTGACTCTGGGAAATGTGCAGGTCATAGTGGATGGCTTTGCTGCAATGGGATTCCCTAACTGTGGTGGGGCGATAGATGGAACCCATATCCCTATCTTGGCACCGGAGCACCAGGGTACCCAGTACATAAACCGCAAGGGGTACTTTTCAATGGTGCTGCAAGCACTTGTGGATCACAAGGGACGTTTCACCAACATCAATGTGGGCTGGCCGGGAAGGGTTCATGATGCTCGTGTGTTCAGGAACACTACTCTGTTTAAACGGCTGCAGCAAGGGACTTACTTCCCGGACCAGAAAATAACCGTTAGGGATGTTGAAATGCCAGTAGTTATTCTTGAGGACCCAGCCTACCCCTTAATGCCATGGCTCATGAAGCCATACACAGGCAGCCTGGACAGTAGTCAGGAGCTGTTCAACTACAGGCTGAGCAAGTACAGAATGGTGGTAGAATGTGCATTTGGCCATTTAAAAGGTCGCTGGCGATCGTTACTGACTCGGTCAGACCTCAGCCAAACCAATATCCCCATTGTTATTTCTGCTTGCTGTGTGCTCCACAATCTCTGTGAAAGTAAGGGGAAGATGTTTATGGCTGGGTGGGAGGCTGAGGCAAATCGCCTGGCTGCTGATTACGCGCAGCCAGACACCAGGGCGATTAGAAGAGCACACCAGGAAGCTTTGAAAACCAGTTTCATGACTGGCCAGGCTACAGTGTGAAATTTCTGTTTGTTTCTCCTTGATGAAAACCCGCCCCCTTTATTGACTCATTCTCTGTAAGGAACCCACCCTCCCCCTTCCCCCAGCTTGCTTTCAAAGGAAATAAAGTCACTATCATTTAAAAATCATTTATTCTTTATTAATTGATTATAAAAAGAGGGAGGGAATCCGGGTGGGGTTTGGGAGGAGGATCGATAAGGAAGGTAAAGGCCACTAAAAAAAGGTTAAAAAAATGACAGCCTTTTGCTTGGGCTGTCCACTGTGGTGGAATGGGAGGGTGTACGGAGCCTCCCCCGCGTTCTTACACGTCTGGGTGAGGAGGCTATGGAGCATGGTGAGGGGGGAGGGGAGTTATACAGGGGCTGTAGCGGCACTCTGTTATCCTGCTGCTGTTCCTGATGCTCCATCAGATGCCGGAGCATGTCTGTTTGCTCACGCAGCAGACCCAGCATTGCATCCTGCCTCCTCTGATCTTCCTGCCGCCACCTCTCATCTCGAGTGTCCCTCCTGTCCTCACGTTCACTGGCTTCTTTCCTATACTTTGAAACCGTGTCCTTCCACTCATTCAGATGAGCTCTTTCACTGCGGGTGGATTCCATGATTTCTGCGAACATATCATCTCGCATCTTATTTTTCCGACGCCTTATCTGAGATAGCCTTAGGGACGGAGGAGGGAGGCTTGAAGAATTTGCAGCTGCTGGAGGGAGGGAAAAAAGGAGAGAATTTTTTTAAAAGATACATTTTGCAGAACAATGCTTATACTCTTTCACGGTGACCAACACTATTCACATTTCATAGCACATGTGATTTCTGTGCAAGGTCGCATTTTGCCTCTTAATATTGAGTGCCTGTGGCTTTGCTGCTAGAGAACACAGACGCAGGTCCGGGCAACAGAATTCGGCTTGCATGTGGCCATGGTAAGCCATTGTCTTTCGGCTTCTGTGCTCTCCTTTCCCACATACCAAGCAAAGCCCGTTGAGTGCTGCGGTTTTCCTGTTAACCTTCAGCAGCAGAAAACAAACTAACCCCCCCCGCATCCAATTCTCTGGATGATCGCTTTATCCCTCCCCCCACCGCGTGGCTGGTATCAGGGAAGATCCCTGCAGGAACCAAACTAACACCCCCCACCCCGCCATGAATTCTCTGGGATGATCGCTTTACCCCTCCCCCCACCGCGTGGCTGGTATCACGGAAGATCCCGGCTAGCCAAACGCGAAAAGCTCTGGGCCAATTTCCCCCCCCCCCCCCCCCTTGCGCTTGGCTAACTGCAGGGAAGGATTTCTTTTCAGCCACAGGCAAACAGCCCAGTAGGAACGGCCACCTCTGTCCCCTTAATTAAATTCCCGTATTTCAACCAGGTTACCATGAGCGATATCACTCTCCTGAGGATTACACAGCGAGATAAAGAACGGATGTTGCTTGAATGCCAGCAAACACTGGGACCATACGCTGCCAGGCTTTGTCATGCAATGATACCAGATTACTTGCTGCAAGCATGGTGCGGTCAAGTGTCCTACCATGGAGGACGGAATAAGGCTGCCCTGCCCAGAAACCTTGTGGCAAGGCTTTTGGAGTACCTCCAGGAGAGCTTCATGGAGATGTCCCTGGAGGATTTCCGCTCCATCCCCAGACACGTTAAGACTTTTCCAGTAGCTGTACTGGCCGCGAATGCATCCCAAGTCCTCAGGGCAAAGTAATCATTAAAAAATGCTTGCTTTTAAAACAAGTTTTATATTTTAAAAGGTAAACTCACCTGAGGTCCCTTCCATGGGGTCGTGGTCTTGGATACTGGGTTGGGAGGGTACTTCAGTCAGGCTGAGAAAAAGATCCTGGCTGTTGGGGAGAACGGAGTGCTGTGTGCTCTCCGCAAGCTCGTCCTTCTCCTCCTCTTCCCCATCCGCAGAATCCTCAGGTGTAGCTGATGAGATTATCCCCGCCTCGGAATCCACGGTCAGAGGTGGGGTAGTGGTGGCAGCCCCCCCTAGAACTGCATGCAGCTCGGCGTAGAAGCGGCATGTCTGCGGCTCTGACCCGGAGCGACCGTTTGCCTCCTTTGTTTTTTGATAGGCTTGTCTGAGCTCCTTGACTTTCACGCAGCACTGATCTGAGTCCCTATTGTGGCCTCTCTCCATCATGCCTTTGGAGATTTTTTCAAAAGTTTTGGCATTTCGTCTTTTCGAACGAAGTTTTGCTAGCACTGAATCCTCTCCCCATATAGCGATCAGATCCAGTACCTCCCGTACAGTCCATGCTGGTGCTCTTTTTCGATTATCGGCCTGCATGGTTACCTGTGCTGATGAGCTATCTGTGGTCACCTGTGCTCTCCACGCTGGGCAAACAGGAAATGAAATTCAAATGTTCGCAGGGCTTTTCCTGTCTACCTGGCCAGTGCATCCGAGTTCAGATTGCTGTCCAGAGCGGTCACAATGGTGCACTGTGGGATAGCTCCCGGAGGCCAATACCATCGAATTGCAGCCTCGCTAACCCTAATTCGAAATGACAATATCAATTTTGGCGCTACTCCGCTCGTCGGGGTGGAGTACAGAAATCGATTTTGAGCCCTTTATTTCGAAATAAATGGCTTCGTTGTGTGGACGGGTGCAGGGTTAATTCGATTTAATGCTGCTAAATCCAAATTAAAGTCATAGTGTAGACCAGGCCTGTGTCTTGAAATGCAGCGACTCTGAAAAGGATTTAAGAGTTATAAGAGACAAGCAACTAAAGATGAGCTTCCAGTGTGATGCTGTGACAAAAAGGGCTAATGCAATCCTTCAATGTTTAAATAGGGGAGTAGTGAATAGGAATAGAGGTGATCTTACCTATGTATACCACATTGGTGAGGCAAATACTAGAATACTGTGCACTGTTCCGGTATCTACATTTAAAAAAAGATGTTGAAAAATTAGGATGAATGCAGAAAAGAACCACGAAAGTGACTCAAGGGCTAGGGAACGTTTCTTACAATGAGAGACTTAAAGAGCTCAATCTGTTTAGTTTATGAAAAAGAAGATTGAGAGGTGACTTGATCACAGTGTATAAATACCATAATGGGAGAAAATACTGGATACTAAAGGGCTCTTTAATTTAACAGAGAAAGGCATAACAAGAACCAATGGCTGGAAGCTGAAGCCTGTCAAGTTCAAATGGGAAATGAGGCACACATTTTTAACAGGGAGGATGATTAACCACTGGAACAAACTACCAAGGGAAGTGTGAATTCTCCATTTCTTGATGCAGATCAAGGGAAGTGATTATTCCCCTCTATTCAGCACTGGGGAGGCCACATCTGGAGTATTGCGTCCAGTTTTGGGCCCCCCACTACAGAAAGGATGTGGACAAATTGGAGAGAGTCCAGCGGAGGGCATGAAAATGATCAGGGGGTTGGGGCACATGACTTACGAGGAGAGGCTGAGGGAACTGGGCTTGTTTAGTCTGGAGAAGAGAAAAGTGAGCGGGGATTTGATAGCAGCCTTCAACTATCTGAAGGGGGGTTCCAAGGAGGATGGAGCTCGGCTGTTGTCAGTGGTGGCAGATGACAGAACAAGGAGCAATGGTCTCAAGTTGCAGTGGGGGAGGACTAGGTTGGATATTAGGAAACACTATTTCACTAGGAGGGTGGTGAAGCACTGGAATAGGTTACCTAGGGAGGTGGTGAAATCTCCTTCCTTAGAGGTTTTTAAGGCCTGGCTTGACAAAACCCTGGCTGGGATGATTTAGTTGGTGTTGGTCCTGCTTTGAGCAGGGGGTTGGACTAGATGACCTCCTGAGGTCTTTTCCAACCCTAATCTTCTATGATTCTATGATGTGTTCAAATCAAGACTGGATACTTTTCCTGAAGATTTGTGTTTGACCAAGCACAAGTTATTGAAAAATCTCAATAATGAAAACCAGGTAAGTGGTCTTGAAGATAAATCCTAGGAAGAACAAAGATCGTACTTGGCAAATATGCTGAGAAGCATAACTCAACAGTGCAAACAATTAGATTTACAAAACTTCAGATAGTGGGTAGGATCAGACAGAAAAAGATAAAAAATCAAGAGGAGAAGCAAGTTCAGGATCAGATTTTATTTTTTTAAATGCTGTTTAATTTTTTTATTACTGTATATTTTTTAATACTGCCAAAGTATTTCTAGCCAAAGTATGTAATAAGATATCAGATCTTTAAAAGAACCGTATGTTGTTGTGCTTACTGTCTTCATATTTTTTTTCCTGCCACTTCAATTCAGATACAACTTTGGCAGCTTATATCCTGAGAAACAATACACTTAGAGGCTAAAACATCCTAGCCATTATAGCAGGAGCACATTGTGGGTCAAAGGTTTGAGTGGGTGGAGACAATAATCCTTTAGTAGCGGGGGATGCCCCCCATAAGGAAGGGCCATAATTATTTAATCCCCATCACCTATGACAGGTTCTGTGGTGGGTCTGTCTGGGGCCAAAGAGGTCTGCAAAGCAGAAATGAGTCTTTTCCTTTCAAGAATTATCCTTTGTTACATTTTTGAGTATGTTGATAAAGTTATGGCCCTTTCTGTCTCCGTTGTCCTTGCCCCCCTGCCATTCATGATGTTTCATGCCATTTTGCAAACTCAGAATAAGTGTGAAATGGGAGAGAGGCTCAAACTGACCAGTAAGAATATAGGCCAAATATTCTTAGAAAAAGCTTATTCATTAGAAGTTGTATAATCTGTAGGAGTGATTCTAAAATCTTCAATAAAGAAAACGAAAACCTAATAGGTTATGACATTGAGTACGCCCATGGAACCAATGTAGGAAGTAACAAACAAGTAAGCAGTGACTGAAAATTATTAATGAAAATCAGATGCTGAGATTAAGAAAAACAGGAAGACAAGAAAATGTTCTTTAGAATACTCTTAAGGAAAACAGGAGTTACAAGACTTCGAGGACACAGTTGTAATGGGGTGACAAATGTTTAGCTTCAAGGACAATGATAGTACTTACAGACAGAGAAAGCATTATGAGGGGACCAAAAAGTTTTCCAGCTGGTACTACAGAAATGTATTACAAGAAATAAAATCTTCACAACCATCCAAAATATATAAAATGAGGCAGACAGTGCTTGTTAGAGGGTTCTGACATAACAGATGGAGTCATCAAGAGCAGAAATAAGTGAAAAGGATAGTTTCAACATGAATAACAGGTAGTCAGCCAAATAACAGAAGAACTAGAGAAACTATTAGTGGAATAGATCAGAAAAAAGCTCCAGTTCAGAGGGCCCGCAAGGGGGTGCACCTGATATGATTCTTGTTCATGATGAAGAAAAGCAGAAATATGTAGTCCTATGAATAATAACACCTTTTCACTGGTCTAAAAACCCTGTACTACATTACTGACCATTGAATTACTGTTGTCCTCCCTCTTCCTGGGAATTCATGGACCCCATTGGTTTCCAAAAGTCAGTTTCTGGGAATACTTCTCCAAGAACCAGGGAGGCAAAGAGACTGTTAAAACACTATAATCACCTCTTATCTACAATAATTAATACTCTTGCCTCTAAATGTCATCTCATTGTCCTTTCAAATCCTTTGTGGATTTTAGGTAACCAAGACAAAAGACCAGATTCATGATCACAAATCCTCCAAATTTTGCCTCTGAAAAAAGGTGTACAGTCAGTGAAACAAAAAGTGTTATTTCTGTAATAAGGAAAAAGCTTACATTTCGATATACAAAGGAATCCAGTTATAAAAATAATGTAAAGATGACCTCAAAAGATGGCATCCTTAAAATAAGGCTAGCTAAAAATCAAAATGAAGTAAACAGGGATGAAAGCAAGTACATACCTTCACTAGGCATACCACAGTTCTTTCCTTGTAAACCTTAAATCTGTTTAAATAGGGCTTCAACAGTTCGTTCTCCAAAGTGAATGTATTCTATTATTTTTCTTTGTTGTACTCTAGAATGTGTGCTTATGTGATAGACACTGTGAAAAGTCTTATATTTGTCTAGACGAGAGAAGTGTACAAATGGCATTCTGACAATGGTCTTTGACTCTGAGACAGGGCTTCTGTACCTGAAAATGCAGGCAAGATGTGCAACTGCTCTTGTAAGTACAGCATGTAAAGCAGTAAAATCAACAGAATATTCATAACTAATGAATACAGCAACACACCATAGTGCCAAGGCATATTTTAAATTAGCAAAACCACCAAATATCAGCACATTGTAATTGATTGTTTTTCAACAGTCCAAATCTGCTTTAGTCTGTTTTAAAGGAAGGAAATTTAAAGTGGTCCAAAGACTGGGATTTGCTATCTTCAATTCTAGACCAAAAAGTATGTTTAAAAAAATACTGCTACACCAAGAACACTTTAAAAGTTTAATATTCCTGGAAAGATTGGAATCTCCATGTTCCTTCATATATGTAGCTTTTGTATGTACCTCTGGCTGAGGACAAGATCATTAGCTTTTAAAATAAGCAAAACAAAAACTTACTTACCATATTTTTGCTTCTCCTCATACACGAATAGGAGTATCTGATCATTTAATCTACAGATTAAGATCTACTTCTTCCATTCCATCCATTGCAGCAACAAAGAATGGAATTACTGAGGATGAAGGCTATAGCTTTCAGTTTGTCATTTTTCTCCGATTTGTAGCCAGAGGGAAACCATGTTGGCTAGTGAGCCAACTCTGCTCCCATCGTTTCTATAAATACATTTACATAGCATCGTGTGGATTACCTCTCTTTGCCATCAGGTAGAAGAATCAGCCCTCATCCCCAACCTCAGTAGTTAACAACGGTTACCTATTTATTTCCAAATATATGCATTACTAAGAAATTTGGATTAACGTTTTTAATCAAATTCAGCTTTGGGAAGGATTTTTGAATAGCCACTATACAATGATTTTCAGTATGGCTCAAGCTTAGTTAACGGTTTACAGCACTTTATAGCATTGTTGAATCACCTCGTCTGCTAAATCAGTTGTCAGAAAAATATGGGCCAGCATGGTAGAATGTATTAGACCAATACATTGTCTCCATTTTATTATGAAGCTGCTGAGGAAGCTGTGATATACAGCACTGTCATTACAGATCTATTGTTAGAGGGGTTCCACAGTGTTTTGTGCACTGCCATTAATTTATAGCAGTAAACAATATGTAGCTCTCCGACTGCAGCAAAGCAGAATCTTTTAATGAGGTGGATGTTATTACCACAATAAATCAGTGCATTCGTGTAATGTATAATTCAATGTGTGTATTCCCACTGTAACTTCTCTGAGTAAGCTGATAGTGTATCATTGTCAGTGCACAGCTCTGTGGTTCGTTGGTTTTTTTTTGTTTTTGTTTTTTCCTCCTAAGCTTTCTGTCGTTTTGGGGGTTTTTTTTTTTTTTTATTTGCTTGAAAATAAATGTGGCATGTCTTGATGGTTGTCCTGTTGCAGGCTTAAGAAACCAACTGTAACAATAATAGTGAGAATCAATACTGTGGATTTTAGCTGTATGGATCTCTGCATGATACCATTTTTTCAAAAGAGAATGAAATCAATCCTAATTGGTTTTAGCTTTATATTCAAGGAATGTAATTCTATAACTATTGATTTGGGGTATACTCATTTGCAGGGTAATAAAAATAGGAGCAAATTAAGTGAATACTTAAAATGCTACAGTACTATACAGATACAGTACTGATTCTATTTTTAATTCATACAGGTTTTTTTTACAAATGATCTTATTTCTCCTTTTTTCCCCTCCAGCATAGCTGAGTCTTTAGGGAAAATCTGTACAGATGGAGATTCCAAAATGGTTCTGTAACAAAAAAGATAGTTCTTGGAGTCAGTTTCATTCTTCCCTGGAACACATTTGCTAAATCAGATAAAATCCTATTCTACTGCAATCACTCCTTTAAAAGGGTTACATTTCAAATTAGTGAACTGCAAAAATGGTAATCAACCTAAGATGTTTTCTTTATCCAATTGCAATGTGAAAACTGCTTTAAGTAAGATTAGATCTTAAATCCTCGTTTGATCTGTTATCTAGAAGATAAACTACTTGCAGTTGCTATAGTGTATCAGATGCCATCTGCAAGTAAACATACTTTGATAGTAGTAATCAGATAATACAAATATTTCCAAAATTATAAATACAGCAATGGACATTATTTTTTTACTTAGATTCTAAATTATTTTTTACATATGACCAAAGGATACCTTTGTTTTCATTGACTCAGAGCTGGATTATTGATTGTCACTTTTGCTTAGAAGCTTTACCTTGAATGTTTGTCTCATCTTGTATATATTGTTAAGTATATCTGTTAATTTTATTTTAGTAAGATGATAAATGTGAAAATATTTTTTCTGCAGGTGTATTCTTTAGTTATAACCAGGCACTTCTATAATCTGTTTATATGTGCATCATTTAATTTAATGGTATAAGAAAACACTATTCTATATCAATCTCTGTACGTATTATAGAACTGTATCAAATATTGCCCATATGTACCAAAATATTTCAGACCTCTTAAAGTATTATACATATGAAACTATTAAAAGACCACCGAATCCTGATATAGGAATAATCCTATTGAAAAAACATATGGCATGTATACCAAAACTTTGTATTTTGCATTAATTAAATCCCAGTTTAGCAATGTTTATAAAAATGTGATAAGTCTTTTTGGTAATTTTGCATATTTAATTAACTCAGTTTGATTTTTGGTATCAATACTTTCTGATATAATTTGTCTGATTCACTAATTTCTCTCATTAATTCTTTCTCATTTTCCTGCATTACATGCAGACATATCTTATTCTTTAGGTATAATTTCTCTTGGGATTGGTTATCATAAAAAAAAACAAAAAAAACCCCAGCACCAACAGCAAGAAACCAAACAAAAAATCAAACACTAGTACTAATATCAACATTCCAGCCACACTGTTGACATTCCCTTCCACTGTTGGTCAGCCTGACATCAAGGTCCAAACCCATGTTTTTAACTGTTGCTCACAACTCATTCAATAGTCTACAAAACACCACACAGCTAGGACCCACTTCATGTAATACTGTCTGCTGTGAAATGCTTCTTAATGATGATCAGTGTTCAATCGAAATTAGACTGTACTGGTGGAACGTAACAGCTTCTTCCATCACCTGTGTGTACATGTTATCCAAGTTTGAGATCCACATCTGTCTTCACCCACATACCAACTCTGTCTGCTTTTGCAAGAAAAAAAAATAACCTAGACAGCATATTTGCATGCATGCTAATAATTCTGTTTGCAAAAACACTGAAAACTGGTTATGATTATGATGTGGTGATTGTCTCCTTTGTTTTAGCCTATTGGTGCTCTAAACCCAAAGAGAGCAGCATTCTTCGCAGAGCGATATGAATCATGGGAAGATGATCAAGTTCCAAAGTTTCACTATGGCACTCATTACTCAACTGCAAGTTTTGCACTCACTTGGTTGTTGAGAATTGTAAGTACAGTCCTTAAAAATACATTTACTTTTAAATAATAAAGCAACAAATAATCAGAAACCATGAGTAAATTAAAACCAAACAGAATATAAGGCAATTGAGATTTTGAAGTAATTGATTATCAGCAACTTGTTTCAGTTTCCAAGGATAAAATCTGTTCCAAACTCTGAACATCGTGTTTTAATTTTTATGGGGTAGCCTTCTCAAATCGATATAAAAAGCTCTTTTTCCTTTAAAATAGGCTTTTCAAGTAGACCTCATTGTATTACATTAAATAGGCTTAACTTCTCTTCCTCACATGATTTTTTTCATTGGGATGTACTCTGAAAAATTGTAAATTCTTATGAATGTATTTAATTTTCATCCCTAAAAGTTAAAATAAGATGTCTTAAGATGCTCCTAAGATTGTACATTGTCATATTTGTTTTAAATGATGTTGCAATATATATGCAGGTAACATTGCGGATGCAACGTATTGATAATATATTGGTTAAACAGTGCATGTTTCTGTAAAATTGAAAGGTGATTTATCTTCTAGAAAGTAATTTCTTTGGGAAAGCATTAGCAGCACATCATTAATTAAAGCTTGTTAGAATGGTACAAGCATACATAAATCCTTGAAGTAATTTATAGTGCTTAGCTAATTTCAAGCAATTACCCACTAATATGTGCTTAAGTGTTCTTTAACTAAGAGGAGGCTTTTAAATCTTTCAAACATTTTTCTTTTCTAAATCATAAATTACATATTGAAGCATAACATTGGTAAAGTTACATTAAGTATTAAAATATTTATTTGCATTAATAGATAAACTTGAAGAAAAGAAAAAATCTTAGCTGATTAAGCCATGCAATTATTTAAATAAACAAACAAACAAAAAAAACCACACAAACCCTTAGATATAAAATATATTCAGCTTTTTCTTCTAAATGTGTTTAAAAGCAATTCATGTCACAACTGATCTGTAAATATTTCCCTTCCATTTTTACAAGCTTTTATTTGTCTTAATTTACAGTGAGCACAGCAGAGTAGAATTAAGGGTTACTCATACACAAAAACAGCTATGCCTGAATTATTCATCAGGTGGGTAGCAGAAATAACCTGTCCCAATTAACCACTTATGCACCAGGAAATGAAGTAAGAGTAACCATAAACTTCAGACATGGTAATTGCCATTTTTATCACATTTCTTTCAAAAAGTATTCATTTTTTTTTCTTTCATAGGAGCCCTTTACAACATTTTTCCTACATGTACAAGGCGGGAAGTTTGACCATGCAGATAGAACTTTTTCGTCAATTTCAAGAGCATGGCGCAACAGCCAGCGTGACACGTCTGATATAAAGGTAAAATACTGTTTTTAGCTTTTGTGAAAGCTGTTAACACATACTGCACTGTATTATATATTATAACAGCAGACTTGAAGAAGAGCTCAGTATAGCCCACAAGCTTGTGTCTCTCACCAACAGAAGTTGGTCCGATAAAATAAACTACGTCACCCACTTTGTCTCTCTGATCTCCTGGGACCACCACAGCTACAACAACCCTGCAAACTTTTTTTTTTATTTTATTTTATTTTTTTATAGGCAAGGCTGGTAGTACCACTTACTAAGTTGCCTCACACTTCCCATTATTAGTCTTTGTTTTCTGTTCCTTATAACTTTGCCAAACTTTAATCCTTTGGGCTGAAATTTTCCATGCTGGGTGTCTGCCTCTGGTTGAATTTTTTTTGAAAAATTGCAGCCAAAATAATTGAGCCATTTCAAAGAACAGGACAAGGAAAAAAATGTTGTTTTGCCCATGTTAAAAAAAATGTGGTGACTTTTTCTTTGAAATGTTTTAATGCCACTTTCCTTTGGAACAGGGACGTTGTGTCAGGGACCTTTTGCCATCCCCAGGAAAATCCACCATATTTGGCCTAATTATAAGCCTCTGAAAAATCACCTTTCACACCTTAGATTTTATCATTTAAATTCCCCAAAGATTATGTCTGCACTGAGTATGCTCCAGCCTGGGACTCAGAACCACATTCCCTGAGCTCTGGGCTTCTGTGGGCTCAACTAGGTCCAGATGCCTGAACTGAGAGTAGAATGACTCTCCCCTGTGCTGTCAGTGACACCCTTTCCACCCTCCCTCGGACCAGACAACATGGAGGAGAGTGCTGCCTAATTCAAATGCAGAGGATACAAGAGCTGGACCTGTGCAGGGGAGGGAATAGGAGGCGAAGGGAGAAGGTGGGGGAGGGGCACAGATTGGGACAAGGTGCCTGGTGGTGGTGGTAGTAGTAGTAATAGTGAAGTCTGTACTTTCTGGGTGGAGGAGTAGCGTGTATTGTTAGGTGCAGGGTCGACTCCAGGCACCAGCATTCCAAGCAGGTGCTTGGGGCGACAATCTGCAAGGGGCGGCAGTCTGTGTGTTTTTGCCACCCCAAGCAGCGTGCCGAATTGCCGCCCTGGACGGCGGGGGCAGTCCGTGTGCCATTAGGGCGGCACGTGCGTTTCCGCCGCGGCGGCAATTTGGCGGCAGCTTCTATGTTCAGCTGCCCGCGGCGGCAATTCGGCACGCTGCTTGGGGCGGCAAAAACAGTAGAGCCGGCCCTGGTTAGGTGGTTTCACTGTTCACTTTCTTTCTTAGGTAACTCTGTGTGACATATGCTTATATATGTAACAAATCTAACTGCTTCACAGTGACGCTCTTTTTGTGTATTAATTTCTTGGTTTGTTCTACTAAATGGTTAAGTGGAGATGGGTCATAGTGACTGAGGGTGGATGTGTGTGGGATTGGAAATGCAACCAGCTGGAGATTTTGTGTGAGGTGCTGTGTATGAACCCTTTGCCATTGTAAGATAGAATCTGTCAGAAAAGTGTAGCTCCTGACACTTTGTTTGTGTTTTTTTTTTGCCCAGTCAGTCAGGTTTAGGTGCACAATCCATACGTTTTCAATGATAATATGAATAATAGCTAGAACTGATCCTACATCCAATTTTTTAAATTGCCCGCTACACCAGTACTACTCCCAATTCACACCTCTACAAATTTTTGTGTAGATAATGTTTTTAAAATAAATCTTTCAGCATTGAAAAGTAGGACTGACATGGAAATATTTCAGCCAGATCCCAAATTCAAAGACTTCCTATTAAAAATGTATGAAGAGAAAGCAAACAAAAATGACACAGAAAATTCAAAGGGCATAAAACTACCTCATGTGAAATTTCACACCAGTTGGCCATCTGCTTTTAGAGAAAAGCAGGAATTCATGCCCAGTTTTAAGCTGATTTTAGGATACAATCCTGACTATTAAGTTGTTCCCAGGCACCTCCATAATTCTCAGAGTTTTCTGAGAGGAGGGTGTCCAACTAATGAGAAGTAGGATATTTTGAAGTTTATATACCTCATCAGTAGGGCCCTACCAAGTTCATGGCCCATTTTGGTCAATTTCACGGTCATAGGATTTTAAAAATAATAAATTTCATGATTTCAGCTATTTAAATCTGAAATTTCACTGTGTTGTAATTGTAGGGTCTTGACACAAAAAGGCATTGTGGGGGGGTCACGAGGTTATTGTAGGGGGATTGCAGTACTGCTACCCTTACTTATGCGCTGCTGCTGGCGGTGGCGCTGCCTTCAGAGCTGGGCAGCTGGAGAGCAGCTGGGCCCTCAGTCAGCAGCCACCACTCTCCAGTCATCCAGCTCTGAAGGCAGTAGCGCAGAAGTAAAGGTGGCATTGTATGGTATTGTCTTCTGTGCTACTGCTGGCAGGGCACTGCCTTCAGAGCTGGACGCCTGACCAACAGCCGCCACTTTCTGGCCGCCCAACTTGAAGGCAGCGCAGAAGTAAGGGTCGCAATGCTGCGACCCCCCCCCCCCAAAATAGCCTTGCGACCTCCCTGCAACTCCCTTTTGGGTCAGGACCACCAATTTGAGAAATGCTGGTCTTGCCCATGAAATCTGTATAGTATAGGGTAAAAGCACACAAAAGACCAGTTTTCACAGTCAGAGACCAGATTTCATAGTTCATGAGGTGTTTTTCATGGCCATGAATTTGGTAGGGCCCTTCTCATCAGCTCTGACTGTCTCTGAAAATGTGTTTATTATCTTTAACTTTGTGTAGAAAAAAGGTTGAGAGGTATCTGATTTAAGAACAATGGGAACTGAAGTCATCTCTCCCCAGAAACTGTAGAGATTTTCTCAGATTGTCCAATCAAGTTCCATCCCCATCTTCTTTTGGAGGGATCAGCCCTTGCAGTGTCAAAGGATAAAGTACCTATAGGTGTATATTCAGTCCTTGGCTTTACAGTTCATAGAAATGCAGAAGTTAGAAAAGAAAAAGACTCCTACATGATCTGTTCAAGGTCCAATTATTGAGAAAGTCATGGCAAGCCAATTTTAGCAGCGGAACTCCACCAGTATTCTTGGCCTACCCAAATCAGACTTCATATGATGTGGAAATCATGCTGCTCATTAAACTAGACTCTCTCTCATCCAGACAATGGACAAATATCCATTCTAATACTGTTAAATCTATAAAAAGCCTTAGATAAAGTTTGTCACAGTGCACTACTGGCCCATTGGTGTGTGGGGTTGAGCTTGCTCTGTTTCCTTTTTGGCTAGATTCCCACAGAGTTGTGATGGCATCTATCCTTCCACATAAATGTTCACACTTGCAGTCCCATGAGAGTTGAACTTATTCCTCTAGTTTTCAGCATCTATATTAGACCCCTTGGGGAAATCATGAATTTAAATACCATCAATATGTCATGACACCCAGTTTTTATTTTATTCTCTGAAGATAACAATGTCACCATGACACTCAATGAATCTGTGTATGAAAAATAGCTGACCCAATCTTTTATCCAAGAAAGGCAGAGATTATGCTGATTGCAAGAGGGAAGTACTTAGAAGAAGTGGCAGAAACAATGATGGCTTCTCTAGCAAGGGTATCTGGCTTCTCACTTTCTAGATGTTTGTGCAGTCTTAGTTCTGCTAAACTCACTGGTGTGCCCATACGAGTGATGAGAAATGCTTTTTTAGATCTTTAGTTAGCTAGGAGACTGCAGTTCTTCCTCTTGGATGAAGACATAGTCAGTTTTCCTAGTCTCTGTCATCTCTGTACTGGACTACTTCAATTCTTTCTGCATGATGCTAAATGACGAGGCCACATAAAAGCTCAGAGTAGTCCCGCTTGCTGTAGCTTCTTCCTGAGTTGGACAAGTCAAGAAGAGCTCATCATATTGGTACACTGGACTCTATATGTGCTTCCCAACCAACATCAAATGCACGTCAGGGTCCTCGGCCTTGCTTTTGGTAACCTCCGTCTTCCTCCCATTAGACACTATCTTTCCTTTCGCAATCCACTGAGAATGCTTAAGTCATTTGGGGACATTCTGTCTGACAGAGCCCAGGGATAAACTTTCATTTGTCAGGACAGGACATTCCCTCAGCTGAAGATGAGGATGTAAGTTCCAGTGATGGAAATCCTTTACAAAGAGATGTATTCTTAATAGGGAGGAATGTAAAGTGTGTCTGATTCTTCCTTAGTCTCTCCCTAGACTTCCCCAACACATAAACGCACCTAGAATGACCGTTAAAAACATAAAAATTCTATCCAAGGAGGAACAGTGAAGATGTTCCATACTGTGACTGCCACGCTGAGTCTCTTAAATCATGTATTCAGCATCTATGTATGATGGTGATGGTGCTCAAGATATATCCAAATTTATCCAGGCAATTTGCTTACCAATGCAGGCAAGTTTCCTGAAGTACATCTTGTTGTATAATGTCCAGTTTAATTTCAAATGTCTCAAGTTGTGGTCTTTCACCACATTCCATGGGACACTATTTCACAGTCTTATGTAGCTCAGTCTGGAAGCTTTTTCTTGTAGGCCGCATGTTCCATTTTTAATATTATCTCCTATTTATATCTCTTTGTACCACAGTAAATATATCTTATTTATATTTGATGCAGTGTGGTCTGGTGGATAGGGCACTGAAATGGAATTGAGAAAACCTGAGTTCTATCCCCATGCTCTGTCACTGACCTACTGCATGACCTTGAGCAAGTCACTTGACTTCTCTGCTTCTGTTTCCCCATCTACTCTTTGTCTTGTCTATTTGGATTGTAAACTCTTTGAGGCAAGGACTGTTTCTTGTAGCCTTCTCTATTGATTATGTTTTAGTTATATTGATTACCTAAAAATTCCCAATTAACAATCTGAGATTTGGTAGTGTCTAGTCCTAAAATCAGGCCCAGTGTTACAAGAATTACTATTAATTTGGGAACCCCAATGTGCACAGTGGCAACACTCAAACTTAGGAAAAACCTTCTGACTTTGCAATAGTTCTGTTAACGCAATTATTAAAGATACAAATACTCCAACTCAAACAAGTTGGCAGCCATAATGCAGCGTCATAACAACAGTATATGCACACCATCCTTGTGGAGAGCCAAAGATGGTGAGATAGGTGGTGGTCCACAAAGGTTCTGTCCTATCTCTGGCATTCCAAAAGATCTCTACAGTCTAGGCCGTGGTTAATCCTGTTCTATGGTTTGATAGCCACCACAAATATTCTTAAGGATGTCTGGCCTCATCTGTCAATATCTAAACTTTGTAACTCTGATAATGTTGGGGCATCCTTATCCTATAGGTTAGTATATTAAAGACCTCAAATTTATTAAGTATCAGAGGGGTAGCCGTGTTAGTCTGAATCTGTAAAAAGTAACAG
>NW_020664417.1:21396467-21445858 GCF_002925995.2 Terrapene triunguis | reverse complement strand
CTCCCAATACTTCTGTTAGTCTTAAAGGTGCCACAGGACCCTCTGTTTCAAATTTATTAGTATATACTCATTCATAAGCCGAATTTTTTTTAGTAAAAAAGGAACGCACCAGAGAAGGGGGTCGGCTTATGAGCGGGTATAGAGAGGGAGAGGTGGGACACAGCCCCTCCCCCCAACAAAGATTCTTACGCTAAATGCCTGTAGGTCCTTTTCATTACTGCCTTATACGTATAGCTTATCTTTATACTTGAAGGAAGCAACTCTGTATACTTACAGGCTACAGTGTCCAGAACAGTGGGGATCTGATCGTGGTTGGGGCCCGTGGTGCTAATGTAATTCAAATAATAATAATCTTCATATGTTTATAGGTGATCAGGTTCCTCCTTTGTTGTCTTTTAGCCAAGCTGTGCATTTTTAGCGTTCTTAATTTTTCCTCGTAAGTGGGTCTAATGAGTTATTGTTCTCTGAACCCCCTGTGACATCCTTAGCTGCTGGAAGTGTTGAGATTTTTTTTTTTCCTTAAGCTGGTATGTTTAACAAAACAATTTACTTGAAGGATCAGTTCCACCCTTTTTCAGTATTTTTAAAAAGAATCTAAAACTATATTGTTCTTAGTAAAGAGACATTGTCATGTGCTATAATGTAGGCGCCAAATAATTTTACATCTGTGTTCTTATAACAATCCCATGGTAACATAGTATTTGAGTGCAAATGGCATATTGAAAATGCCATATTCTCTTAGGAACTATTTCCATTATTATACCTGTGTGTTCAAATTATACAAAACTGAAGTGATGAATAATTTAAATGTAAATAATTTAAACCAAGAGCAACAAAGTAAATGGTGATATTGCCCTTGCAGAATTTCCCCATATTTCTTCATATAGCAGCCTACATTGTGTTCTAACCTCAGCTCCTGTGGAAAATGTTTTGCAATGTTTAATAAACTTCTGAATAGCTCCAAAATGTTTATTTCTCCAGTGTGCTGTGTGCTTTCTGAAGACAGCATACAAAAAACTTTCACAATTTATAAATGATGCCCCAGGACACTTAATATGACTGGCTTGTGCACATTTAAATTTAAGTACTCTTCCTTTATGTAGGCTGTTTTACTGTGGGTAAGATTGTTTTGTGAAGCTTGTTTTTTACTGTATTCAGTCCAACAAAAATTCTTCACCCTTTCTGCCTCAGTTTCTACATATATAAAATGGGAATGATACCTCATTCACAAGGCGGATGTCAATTATTTGAAGCATATTGAAAAGGAAATACTTGTATAAGTGTATTAAGTATTATTACTGTGACTGTGATCACAGAAAAGGGTACAGGATTGCGATGGAGCAAAAATGTCTCTGCAATTAAGGGGAATATCTTATATCACTTCATTATTAAAAATATATAATTTTTTTTTTCAGACAGTCATTACTTTCACTACTTTGTGTGTGAGATTCTAACCAAAGTCAAAGGCTAAATCCAGACTTCATCTGGAATATTCATCATATTTCCCCTTTAGATTTAAAAGTTTCTTGTGCACTTGTCACAGGGTATCTGGCCCCTTTATTGTGAGATGGGCACAGTGCCACCTGTGATGGGTAAATTGCCTTTCTTCTGAGGCTGTGGGGCAAGAGGTCAGGTGGTAACCTGAAAAGTCCTTACAAAGGCCAGCTAGAGCTCCTTTGAACAGGTGAATTTCAGGAAAGCAGGTAGTCTCTATAGTAGGTCCTGGTGTGGGAACAGCTGCTAAAGACTGGATCCATAAAAGAGACTTAGACTGAGCATTGCAACGCCAAACTTTTAGGTGACCTGCTGCCTAGTGGAATCCACAATCTGGAGGTAGGCACCCAAGCTCCCTATACAATGCCTGGGAAGAGTTAGGTGCCCAAGAATGGGATTCACAAAAGCCAACATGATGAGTGGGGAGCAACCTAACCTAGCCAATAGATAGGGGTGGGGCCTAATGGGAGGAAGTTAGTTGCAGAGGCATTTCCCTCCCCTGGGGACTCCTCTCCTGTAGATAGGCATGTAAACCAGGTCAGTCATTTCACACAAAAAACTGTGGAGGACAAGGAGGTCTCTTACACAATAGCCCACTGGTTCGAGCACTCACCCAGGATGTGGGGGAGACAGGTTCAAGTCCCCACTCTGACTGATATAGAGCATGGACTCAAACCCAGTTCTTTTGCCTTCCAGGACAGTGCCTTAATCATTGGGCAATGAGGTATTCTCAGGCAGGAAGGTGGAGTGTCTCTGTCTTTGCTGTTGGAGCTTTTCCACTTTGAATGAATAATCACTCATTGAGAAAGAGTGAGTGAATGACTGATTCTATAGCCCTCTGGTTGGGAAACTCACATGGGATGTGAGACCCCCAACTGCAAGACCTTGTTCCATTGAATATGTAAGCATTTATACAAAGTGGAACAGCTACAACAGGAGATATTGAGACAGAGAACAAAAATATAAAAGGGGTTTACTCTTCTTCCTGGTTGAGAAGTTACTGAACATTCAGAGCCATTGAATAGAAAGTTGAGAGGGGGAATTATGTTGGCTTCCTTAAAAAAATAAATACAAATAATTCATTGGCATTGAACTATTTTTATCTGTTGCCCTTATGTAATTTGGAAGCCATAGTATCTTGTTTGGAGGCATTGGAAGTTACACGAAAGAATCACATGGGCTAGTTTTGGTGCAATTTGTGTCAGTTGGTATCACACTTCAATAAAGAAAACTAAAGCATATGTGTGGTCACAACCAATCCTTGTCATTATGCCATGAAAGCCTTGGGATTTGTGATCAAAGCATCAGACTAATCTTGAATTGCAGTATAACCTTTCGTTGAACCTTTCACATTTAGATTTCAAGAGGTGATGCATTGCATTAAACCTTGTTACCTAGCTCTTCCCTACCTATATCTTTAAGCAATGCAAATTAATACTTAGTTTGTAAATTGGAAGAAAGTGCAAATTGCAAATGCCAAGCTGCTCTGTCATTGTTATTTACTTATCAGTTCAGCACTGATGCTTTTAAAAATGCGGAACATATTTTTTTATTCAGAGCTGAGTATTCTGTTCTGATGAATAAAAAACATATTTAATTTTATAGAACTACCTTTAAGGTATTGGACAGACATGAACTTTGACTCTGTTAACTACACTTAGACTGTCAGTGCAGATAATTTTGAGCTGCTGTATAAAATAGCAAATAAGGATAGTTCTGCAATCTTTAGGAAGGAAAATGCTCTTGATCTGGGATTGCATTAAGTTGCACAATGCAATGTCAAATACAGCAGGTTTGTGAATGCTCAGGTTACCTTTTCTGAGGCATGCCTGTAACCATGTTTCTTCTACAAACGAGTGAATGAATACACACCTATGTGTATGAAAAGATTTGTCATCTTTTGTTTATGTAGCTACATTATAGTGTTAAATCAACATATCTTGAAAATTCATAATATAGCATGACTTCAGTCTGTTTGATAATCAGTGCTTGGTCTGCTGTTACCTGTGAAGAGTGAAAGGGATAATTAGACTGACCAATCTTCCTCAGTTTTATATATTATACAACACTGAATTCTAATAGTTGAAGACTGAAAGATAATATGAATCTTTATTAATTACTTTTTAAACCACATTGCTTTATATGTATTTATAAAACACCCCCAAATTTGGTTTTACTGGTACTCCACAACTGTGATTAGACTGTAAGCTCTTTGGAGCAGGGGAAGTCTTTTTGTTCTGTTTTTGTACAGCACCTGGCAAAATGGAATCCTGATCCATGACTGGGGCTTCTAGTAATTAATTGTTACGCACCATAAATATTGCATAGTGCTTTGTGGCATTTCGAAAGAGATACTCTTTTTTGATTTACCTGATATTGTAAAAATAGTATTTTTCCTGGATTTTAAGTGTGTGTGTGTGTGTGTGTGAGAGAGAGAGAGAGACTCCAGTGTCACTTGGAAATAACTAGCATCAAGGAGCTTACACCTTTTTTCCCTTTATACCTCTCTCCCACTACCTCCCTGATAAACCAGAAGAAATGTATTTAAAAATATATCTGAAATTTAGCTCTAACAACTACATCCCAAAATGTACTTTCTTTAAATTGGTTTCCTGGATGAGCATTTGATTTACTGCATGGAATCATGGAGTTATGAGACATTCTGTTAGCTGACCCCTAAGCTTTGGTGACCAGCATGCATGTTGTGGAGTACTAGGGGAAAAATGTATAAAAACACCTTGTATTTTATATTCATGTATAAAATTTGGGAAATCTAACGTCTCTGTGGGCAGATTGAACTGCCTCTCCTACTCCAATGTCCCTGGTGGGGGGGTTGTTTGAAATGGAAGCCAATCTTGTATCCTTTGTGTCATATCACATTAGCATTGTAAGGCAAAGCAAGATTATGATGGCACTGGGTGTCTGGATTCATAACTGGTGTTGGAGTATTTTGTGAATCATCTGAAGGAGATTCACTCATTATCCTGAATCAGGCTGGTGGCAGCAAACATTTAGTAGCTTAATGCTCATGCACATAAATGCTTTCTTGGTGAGCTAGCTGCAAGGCTAAACTGATGAGCATTGCATAGTTTGGGTCGGTGTTACTATGACCCTGGCTTTCATGGGTAAAGTGCCTCTGTGCTTCAGCAAAATACTACTCATTGTCTGCTGTAACTGGTGTGGACTGCCTCAGGCTCTTAAGGATGATCTACACAAGATAAACTGGTACTGGAAAATGGATACACTTTTTTGGGGGGGCACAAGGCCTAATTGACATTTAAAACAGTCAATTTTTCATCTGGTCAGTAGTGTCCCTGGTGGGCAACAGACTATTTCAATAGGTGAGGAAGCGTAGGAGGAGGCTGAAAATTAATATGATTTTACTATAAATAAGATTTTGGCATTAAAAATAAAATTATTTATGGTATAACCATTGGAAATATACAGTATGGCCCCAGGCCTTAGTCCTCCACTCAGTTTTTATCTGTTAAAATGTCTCTCTTTCTAATACAAAATTTGGGGAAGGAGGAGAAAGAGTGCATACTTGAATCCCCATCTTTGATGTGAGAGTTCAACATAGTAAAGAAACTTGAACCTCCGCTAAATTGCTGAAGAATCCTAAGATCCTGCAAGGTTTATTAGCCAAATAGAAAAGGTGCCTAGTTTGCAAAGACATCTTTTTTCTTCTGACCTCCAGTTCATCAGCCTCTCCGCAAGTGAAAGTGTCATGTTTGTTCAAATGACACCATCAAATCTGCAATTTATTGTCACACTGAGTATGTTGTGGTACCTTATGGCAGGGTTTGTCAAACTTTCAAAGCTGGGGACCCCTGTCCAGACTAAAAAAATATTTTGTGACTCTTTCTCTCAAAACCTCTAACTCTGACCATGAGCAGGTGAAGTTTTATAACTATAGTCATACTTGAAATAATGGAGTGAGAACTTTCAAGGCTCCTGCAAATAAAGACCTCCAGAGCAGGGTTTCTTAAACTGTAGGTCTTTGGAGACTGTGAAAAAATGTACATGGGGTGGGGGGGAGGGGAGAGAGAAGTCTGTACAGTAGTCCTGTAATGGCACATCCCTTCAAGACAACCATATTGCTGTAACTTGAGAACCACAGCTGGTAGAAGATGTGCGCATGCTCAGCAAGCTGCTAGAACCTCTGCAAATAATAGTCTGAAATTGGCAGATGTATCTTATGCAAAACAGTACAGGTCAAAAATCATTATTGTGGTAGACAAAGTGCAAGTAGCAAAACACATAGAAAACATGTCACCAAACTAAAACATTGGATGTGTTGGTTATAATAACGAAGCTTCATGGGCACTACCGGGACTTCCATGATGGCAATGCATAAGTAGTTCAGTAATTGCTAGAATTTGCATAACCCTCTGTTCAGTGTGTGTTATGCATCTCTCTCTCTCTGTCAGGGCCGGCTCCAGCTTATTTGCCGCCCCAAGCGGTGGGGGGGAAAAAAAAGAAAGAAAGAAAAGATAAAGCCACAATCGGCGGCACTTTGGCGGCAGCTCTACTGTGCCGCTTCATTCTTTGGCGACAGATCCTTCCCTCCGAGGGGGACTGAGGGACCCGCTGCCGAATTGCCACCGAAGACCCGGACATGCCGCCCCTTTCCATTGGCCGCCCCAAGCACCTGCTTCCTGCGCTGGTGCCTGGAGCTGGCCCTGCTCTCTGTGCTTGTTCTACAGAGAATAAGGCTTTGTTTACACTACCAACTGATGTCGGTATAACTATGTTGCTCAGGGGTTAGAAAATCCTGAGCGACAATAGTTATATCCACCTAACCCCCCAGTGTAGACATGACTATGTCAATGGGAGAAGGTCTCCCATCAGCATAGGTAGCGTCTTCACTAAACGCTACAGCGGTGCAACTGGGCCACTGCAGTGCTGTAAGTGTAGATAAGCCCTCAGTCCATTACAGCTGCCAACTAGGGGACTTAATCCTTTATCTTAAGCTGTAGAGGCTCATGGCTTAGCTTTGGAGGTGATGGGTTCATTCCCTGATAATGACCAAGATAATAGCCGTTACGTTTGGTTCTGCTGGATACTATACGGGAAACCAGAAGACCAAGGTTTATTATTCACAACTCTGCTATTACTATGTATTGACATCTGTTACCATTGAGCAAACTGCTTTTAACCGCACAGTGCCTCAGTTTCCCCAATTGTACAAAGAGGATAGTGATACTTCCTTTAGAGTGCTTAGCGATCTAGGGGTGAAAAGTGCTATATAAGACTAGTGTGGTGGTGGTGTTGGTTTTTTTTTCATGAAAAGGACAATGGAATGTTTTTCCAGTGATGGCTCAGAAAGGAAAAGAAAAAGAAAATACAAAATGGTTTTACACAGATTCAAAACCATATTATCTAGTGTGTCTGAAATGCTCTCTGCTGAAGATATGAAGCCTTCCACATCACAATCAAATCTCTACTTGCTGAGACCTTTAATAATTCATCTTGGGTGGCATGCTTAACCTAATTTACTGACATCTTTGGACACCTAAATGAGCTGAACTCTTCTCTAGAGGCAGAATAAAATATGTTCTGTTTATGCACAACAGGGAGACACATCTATCAGAAAATGTAGAAGTTGGTCTTCCCATGTGCAGGAAGGAAACTTGGCTTTGTTTGTTCTTGTTTTGTGCTATGAGGGAGCTGAAGAACCATTTGGGAACCATTAGGATTTACCTGGTGTGGGATTATCTTTAGATAACCCACAAAGGGGAAAGAGATGGATTAATAACCCTTTCATCCAACATGCTGTTCACTTGGCAACAGTGAGTGGGCGATTGCAAAACAAACCTGTCCTGGAACAAGACCCTGCAACTTAATTTCTTTAGATGGCCAGCGTCTGCTTAGTTTCTGTCTCTAAAGGAGCGCCACTCATCTTTAGTTGCAAAAGTCTTTAAAGTTCTTATTCTACCTTTATCATCATATCTTTGTATCACAACCTGCTGCTGATTTTAAAATAATTGTAGGTTGTGTATTTTGTGCTTTCAGAATCATGGGGAACATCTTCCAGTAGCAAAACAACCTTATCCATTACAATGAATTGTTTGTATTTTAATAATTTTGGGCTTCCTTTCTCATCAAAATTTACTTTTCAAAACTTCATAATTAGATGCTATTCTGGTATGATTATGATTACAATTTTTTTCTCATTCATGGTTAAGGTTAATCTTGGAGTTCATTTCGTAGCTTGGAAGGAGGTTACTTGCTCTGAAAACTTGGAGAAACCTGTCTAGCCCACAGTATTAGCAGTACTGAGGTAGCATACTATGCATTCTGAAAATGTAGACCCAGACGAAAGTTAAGTTCTCCCGTTGTTTCATCTTGGCTTTTGCTCAGCACCCAGAAGCTCTGCCAAGGTCTTGGTAGTGCCATTGGTGATATGCCTCAGAGGTAAAAACAACCTACAGTCTCAGCCAGAAAAACCTATTTTTTAGGGTGTGGAATTTCAGTCAGGAGGTGTTAGGCATGAACAGTAAATTAATTAGTTTATACTCAATGCACACAGGCACTATCAATGAAGTGTCCTTGGTTTTGCACTTGGGTCTTTGACTTCTACATTAATGTGTTGTGTTGGGACTGGATGATGCTCTGAGATCTGCTGCCTCCCTTTGCTTGATCCCATAGGTGCATGAAAAATTAGGCTATGCAGAATTTAAGACATCCTTATAGTGCCTCATTGCCCTTATCCTAGATTTCTGGATATGATAGCCTATGTTCATCTGGATTTCCTCATGGAAGTTCCAAGTCCTTTCAACTGTTCCGAGGTTGGTCTGATTGCTGAGACCTCAGAGGATGCATGAGGAAATGGGAGTACCGGGAAATATTGCTTTTAAGTCACTTCTATATGGATAATTGTTGCTAAATGATACTTTCCAAAAGAGATCCCCTATCACTCATATTATTTGTAACAGTTCTTTCATTTTTTTATTTAGGTCAGATAAAGCTGTTAGGGTACAACTGACTGCTAGTTATACATTCATATGTGATATCGGCCGTACTTCAAGCCACTGGGGGAGGCAACTCCTTTAGGAAGATTCACCATTTAATCTTCCCTCTCCCATATTAAGCACACACAAATCTGATTTCACTTGTAGTTTAATATCAGTTTAATCATCTTATATGCAGTTTGTCCATGGATATTAACCCCTACAATTTTCTTGTTCATGTAAATTACCCTTTTGGTATTTTTTGGACTCTCTGTGAATAAGAAGCTTCATAGTCTAGAAGTTACAAGGGCTACCAAATTTTATTTCCCCATCACTAATTATTTTCAAAATGTAATTTAGTCCACTTTTTAAATGACATGGGGGAAAAGGCTGAAATTATATATTCAACCTGTTTTTTTTATTTTTGCCTCTCTTTTCCTAGTAAGAGATTAGCATTACATAATTTCCCCATGCATCCTCAGTATATCCTACAGAATAGAGTAAAATATTTGCATACACCTATAATTGGTGTTGGCTGGCAATTTTAAACTGCTAAGTAATCACCTATTAAGTACATCGGTGTTGAATGGAAATTTTCATCCAGTTCTTATTAAAAGCACAGCAAGCCATTTATCAAAATACATATAGTACCTTTTTATACATTTTGGTTTTGTATAATTTTCATTGATATAATTAATATGTTAATATATCATTTGTTTAAACTAACAAATATTCAGAAAAAGAATCACATTACATGAAAGAGAATTTCAACAGGTTGACAATCCAGTGATAAAGGTCATTACTTTGTTAATTAAATTAAGAACTTGAATGGAAACCTGCCGAGACTTGGGGGGAGGGGGGAAGGGAAGAGAATTTAATGCAATTTGTTGAGAGAAATAACATATGTTAAGGGAAAAACAGCAAACTATCCCAATGCAAAGGAAAGATAGGAAGAATAGTAAGAGGCCAATATGGCTCCTTCAGGAGCTCTTTAATAGTCTGAAAATCAAAAAAGAATCCTATAGAAAGTGGATACATGGACAAATAGCTGAAGACAAAAGAATAGCACAACCATATGTGGACAAAACAAAAAAGGCTAAGACGCAAAATGAGTTACACCTAGCAAGGGAAATAAAAATCAATACAAAGAGGTTCTATAAATACATTAGGAGCAAGAGAAAGATGAAGGGAAGTTTAGGTCCACTACTTAGCAGGGGAAGGAGAACTAATAATGGATAACATCAAGAAGGCTGAGTTATTTTATGCCTGTTTTGCTCCAGTCGTCTCTAAAAAGATAAATTATGACTAGATATTTATCACAATATTAATAAAAAGGGTGAAGGAACACAAGCCAGAATAGGGAAAGAAGAGGTAATTAATATTTAGGTAAGTTAGATATATTCAGTCATCAGGACCTGATGAAATGCACAATAGGATGCTTAAGGAACTAGCTGAAGCAATCTCAAAACCATTAGTGATTATCTTTGAGAAGTCATGGAGGATGGGTAAGGTCCGACAGTATTGAAGCAGGGCAAACACAATACTTGTTTTTAAAAAGGGGAACAAGGAGAATTATAGAACAATCAGCCTAACTTTGATACCTGGAAAGGTACAGGAACAAATTATTTAATAATCAGTTTATAAGCACCTAAGAGATAATAGGATAATAAGTAACAGCCACCATGGATTTGTAAAGAACAAATCATGCCAGGCGAACCTAATTTCCTTTATGGACAGGTTTACTGCCTAGGAGATGGGGCAAGATACAGTATATCTTGATTTTAGTAAAGCTTTTGACACAGTGAAACACGACAGTCTTATAAGCAAAGTAGGGAAATGTGGTTTAGATTAAATTACAATAACTTCAGTGCACAACTGGTTGAAAAACCATACTCAAAAAGTAGTTGTTGTTGGTTTGCTGTTAAAATGGGATGACATACCTAGTTGGATTCTGCAAGAGTCTGTCCTGGGTCTTGTACTAATGAATATTTTCATTAATGACTTGGATAATGGACTAGAGAATGTCTTTAAAAAATTTGAAAATGATACCAAACTTGGGAGGTGTCCCAAACATTTTGAAGGAAAGGATTAGAATTCAAAACAACTTTGGCAAATTGGAGAATTGGTCTGAAATCAACAAAATGAAATTCAATAAAGACAAGTACAAAGTATTAAGCTTTGGAAGAAAAACATCAAATGTACAGCTACAAAATGGGGAATAACTGGGTAGCCAGTAGTACTGCTGAAAAGGATCTGGGAGTTATACTGGATCACAAACTGAATATGAGTCAATGGCGGGACGCAGTTATGAAAAAGGCTTGTATAATTCTGGGGTATATTAACAGAAGTATTGTATGTAAGATACAGGAGTTAATTGTTCCGCTGCACTCAGCACTGGTGAGGCCTCAGCTGGAGTGCGGTGTCCAGGTCTAGGTGCCACACATGAAGAAATTGGAGAGAGTATAGAGGAAAGTCACAATAATGAGAAAAGTTTAGAACAACTGAGCTACGAAGAAAAGGTTTAAAAAAAAACCTTGGTATATTTAGTCCTGAGAAAAGAAGACTAAGGTGTGACCCAATAACAGTGCTCAAATATTTTAAGAGCGGCTGTAAAGAAAACAGTGATCAATAATTGTTCTCCATGTCCAGGAGAAGGTAGGACAAAAAGTAATGGCCTTAATCTGCCGCAAGGGAGAATTAGTTTAGATCTTATAGTTAGAAAGTTTTTTGTAATGATAGTTAAAGCTCTGGAACAGGCTTCCAATGGAGGTTGTGGAATCCCCATCATTGGAGGATTTTAAGAACAGGTTAGACAAACACCTGTCAGGGATGGTCTAGGCCAGTGGTTCTCAACCAGGGGTATACACAGATGTCTTCCAGGGAGTACTCAACTCATCTAGATCAGTGTTTTTCAACCAGGGGGTTGCAGCCCCCAGGGGCGTCACGGGAGGGGTTTAGGGGGATTGCAAGTGCAGGGCTGGCATTAAGGGGTGGCAAGCAGGGCAACTGCCTGGGGCCCCATACCAGAGGGGCCCTCACAAAGCTAAGCTACATGTTTCAATCCTGCCACCTGGGGCTCGGGCTTCAGACAAACCTCACAAGTGAAAAATAGGCCCAAGTATCACACTGAAATGTAAGTACAATATTTCTATTCCAATCAATGTATTTGGCAATTATATGGTAAAAATTAGAAAGTAAGCAATTTTCAGTAATAGTGGGCTGTGACACTTTTGTATTTTTAGGTCTGATTTTGTAAGCAAGTAGTTTTTAAGTGAGGTGAAACTTGGGGAAAGCAAGACAAATCAGCCTGGAAAGATTGAGAACCACTCGTTTAGGCATACTTGTTCCTGCCTCTGTGTGAAGGGATGAACTAGATGACCTCTCGAGATCCCTTCCAGCTCTACATTTCTATGATATGTAATAGAAAAGATATGATACTGTGGGTACTTAGAGACTAGTGTGCCAATTGATATGGAAGAAACAGACATTATATGTAATGCTTCTAAAGTGGTATTTTAACCAATTGTACCAACTGCACCATTTAGGTCCTGTAGCAAAGGAAACAAATCATGGCAATAAGAGTGCCGGACTGGACTTCTAGTGTGCGTTTTGTAGCTTTTATTAGTGTATTTTTGGCTGGTGATAGTAAGACCTTTAATATTGCTTAAAGGGACTTTGAAATAGTTTAGGCCCCAAATTTGATCTCTTCTAAAATGTTTTCTGGCTGGGGATTTGACTCACTGATTCTAAATACCTCTACAGTTCATCTGTTTCTCTTTCAAAATACGGTACTTTATCATCTAGAAATCAAGGACAAAATAAAACAGGGCTTCTATAAGATGTAACAGATTGCTTTCTGTGCTCTGTAGCATATGTTAAAAACAATTCCCAGTGCTCAGCTGATAATCCTCATCGATGCTGCTTTGTAATAATATTAAAAAAGCAAGTTTCCTTAGAAATCAGTGTTGTCCGTTTGGGAAAAGACAGTTGTTAAAATAAGTTGCATTTCAACATATATGGAAATCATTGAAATGAAAATTCCTGACACAGTAAGCCCTAACATCTGAAGTCTATCATGGAAAGGCCTATTTAAATACTATGTGCTAGATTCCATCACCTTACTCATATTGAGTAACACCTGACACTCTCAGTAGTTAAGTGATGTCAATAGCACTACAAAAGGAATGAGATAATACAGAATGTAAGAGTGACAAAATTTACCCTACAGAATTGAATTTCATTAAAAATGATTTCACTATTTTATTCTTGTGTTTCTAATCCATGAAAGTATTTTAATAAAGAAAATGGTTGAAGTGATTTTCAAGATGAATGTTTAGGACTACCACATGAAAATAATCAGACAATTTCGCAGTCCTCTGTGAAATCTTACAAACAAAAGAAGCATCAAACAACTCTATAGTAGTTTTCATTCAATAGATAAATAAAATGCTATTACAGTTTAGTGTGGAAGTTGCCCATATGGTATGAAACTTTGGGGGGGAGGTGAACCAAATTTTGGTCCCTATCACACATAGGTGCATGCTAACTTTGATCCCATGAGTAGTCCCATTGTTGTCAGTAGAACTACTCACATGAGTAAGTGATTTCAGGATCAGGGCAATACTGTGCACATGCTATGATCCCTTTAAGAAAAAATAAATGTAGCATAAACAATGTTTTTGAACTTACTTTGTCAGAAGTAAACATTTATGGCCAAGTAAGAACTCCCCCAGAACAGGCTTCTAGTAGCAGCACAAACAATACCATTATTTTAAAATATTGAGCTTGCTAAGGAGGCCATCATCAGAAGTGTAAAGGTTTGTAAGTGTGATAAGGATGTAATCTTTGAGTATTGTCCTTTAACATGACTCAGTTGAAATTATCTTTAGGTGCAAAGATGCCAGATTCTCTGTTGCCCTGCTTTGTGTGTAGTCTTTTACACCAGTGCAAAGTGACTCTAAAGTGGGTGTAAAGTACTACCAAATCAGAATGGTAGTTTAGAGCTACTTTGCACTCACTTTGCCTCTGTGTAAATGACAACACTAGGTCAGGGCAACGGAATCAGGCCCCTGATATTTAAGAGAGGTATTTGCTTGTTAGAAAGAAAAACAGCTTTACTATGGTACCAGTAGAGATCTTCCTGAAAACTAGTTATTAAAGTTATGAAATCATTTCTATAAAATGTTTTTTAATTGGGGAAATTAACAGAAGTAATTGATTGTTTTTATGTTGTTACCTTTCACCATAGCATTTCTGCATATTCTAATGAAAGCCATGTGTATTCTACAAAGCCAAATGTTTTCTGATCTTGCAGAACCAAATGAGTAGTTGTGTATTTATATATTTAAAAAGTCATCAGTAACATATGTGATGAGCTGATGTTTAAAACATTCAGCATCATACTATGTGCTAATATTTGTAGTGTAAGTTGATGTATTTCTCTGCTATTGAATTACTAGTAGCCTGCCTTTCTTTATGTGAGATGTAAAATGATGAAATTGCTGAAACTTTGGTATTAGACTTCTTTTATTTAACCTTGCTACAACCCCTTTCCTTATTTGTCCAACTAACTGGTTTCAAACTTCTTATTATCAGGTACTTGTCAAGCATTTGATATACAAGCTTATTTTTACCCTGCTTAGTTAATTAAGGTGACTGTAAACAAAAAGATGTACAATTCAAAGTCATGCAGTGTTTCACACAAGGATGGAGGTGATAATAGCTTAATTCCTGCTAGATCTTTCCTATCTTTGCTCTGGCTACTGCAGACTGACCTTGTCCACAATCTGATGACCTGCCTATTGCACTCAGCTGTTTGGAAAGCTGCTCTGCCATAGCTAGCCCCGAGGGGGTATCTGGGAGACCACTGATCCATTGACCCATGTCAAGACTGGATTTCAAATCTGATCTACTTGGGCCTCTGACATAGCTACACACAGGTCCACCGCACGTAAAAGCCAACAGAACAGCCTGTATTTTTCTGCTTGTTAAGTGGCATGCAGTCTCCACTTGTTAAACGGAATACCAATTTTACACTAGTTGCTTGCTATTAAATTAATTTCCTGAAGCAATTACAAATATTGATCCATTCATTCGGAGGAGGGAATTCTCCAATTTAGCGGCATAATTTTTTCTAAATCTATCAAATTATCACCTTTTACTTGCTATGTTTCCTAAGACTGAATGTTAATGTCCCATTTTAAAAAATGCCTTTAAAATACATCAAAGAAAAAACCCCCAGAATTTCTACATAAGCATTTTCTAAATAAATATAATGTTTGGATTGCCCAGTTAAAATTACAAAAATCTGGAAATAAAAAAAGTTATGGTTCTAATAGCAACATTAACTAGACCACATTGTATACATCCTACATATTATGTGGTAAATATATATTACAGAGTAGACTGCAATATATTAAGTTACACGTTTAATTAAAAAGGGAAAATATATATTACATATATGCAGTAGTTTTGCAGTGTTGTTGTAGCCATGTTACTCCCAGGATATTGGAGGGACAAAGTGGGTGAGGTAATATTTTTTACTGGAGTAAACTCTAACATTTGCAATAAGGTAACTATACTATTGAAACTTTACTTTTCCTGAAATTATGTGTTTGACGGGGCTCTTAATGTTCCATTGTCTGCTTTAAATTTCCGTTATTTTTTTAAAAAAGAAGTGCCTCTTAATATTTAAATTATTCCAATTAAGCTTAGAAATTCAAACTTCATTAGCTGTGTGTGCATGATTGTTTTTCTGAAAAATTCCTGCTGTTGTAACCGCTGTTGCAGCTCTGCTAGTGAGAGCTTTAGTATAGACAGGCCACTGCTGTGTTAATCACTGTGTCCTAATCTCACTCAGCGCAGATATAGACAATGATAAAACTTCTAGTTTCAATCTTGTAACAAGCTCCATGCAGGTAGACCCCTTCACTCCCACGGGAGACCCTTTGACTTCAGTGGTGCTCCACATGGGTGCAGGGGTCTGCCTGCATGGAGGGCATTGCAGGATCTGTCTTGAAAGTTCCAGATGTTGCCACCACCAGTTGAGTTGTACTGGAGTGGTGGAATACTTAACAACAACAACAACGGACTTTTTGACTTGTCACCTTTGGTTGGTTGGAGACTGTTTTTTGCAGGACTGAGTTAGCAGGATTTTGAAATGGAAAAAAAAATAGAGGGCCTGATTCACAACTTCATTACTCTAGTTTTAATCTGGTATAACTCCATAGATTTCAAAACTTTACAGAAAATTTACTTTTGAGCAGGGACCAAACATGGATAATTTCAGCCCAAATGGTGAATGCTTCAGACAGTATGTGTGAGTGAATGGGATTATTACCAAGGCTACGATTCTGTCACGGAGGTCACCGATTCCGTGACTTTCTGGGACTTCTTTTGGGGCAGGGCTGGAGCAGCTGTCAGCCTCAGAGCAGTTGCTGCCAGAACAGCTGGCCAGTGGCCAGCCCCAGGGCTGCTGCCGGAGCAGCAGTCAGTGTTGGTTCAGACCCTCTGGGGCTGGAGGAGTAGTAGTCAGCCCCTGTTGCAGGAGCAGCTGGTGGGGCTGGAGCAGCTGCAAGCCCCAGCAGCACTCTTTGTCCCCCGTCTGCCTCCTCCCCAGGGAATTTTTTAGTAAAAGTCAGGTACAGGTCGCAGGCTTCCATGAATTTTTGTTTATTGCCCGCGATCTGTCCATGACTTTTACCAAAAAATACCCATGACAGAATCGTAGCCTTAATTATTACTAACTGTTTTGCAACATTATAACAATTATAGCAGGTGCTGCTTGTGTGCAGTGTTATGATTACCCTTTGTACACTTAGTAGTTATTCTTTTAAACGTGGGGATTGGTGGGAAACTTGAAAGGAGTAGTTTTGCCTCAGGTTTCAGCCAAAATTTGTTTGCACCATGAGGTCTTAATTTGTTCCTCACCTAAATGGTTTTAAAAGATTGTCCATGAATATTGGACAGATAAACCTGTAACCAAAAACACTTTACATATGTTTTTTAATCAACAAAATATATTGTGAACTATTTCCTGAAAAATGCTCCCTTCCATTGTGTTAAGAGCATGATCAGGGCTTTCCAAATCTGAAGAGGCTTTAAATGTTTGTGAAGTAATGAGAGAGGATTTCTACCTGTGAGTGTTTAATGTTCCTCTTATTGCACTCTGCCCTCCTCCCCCATCATTAATGCTTTAAGTAACTGTGTTGTGTGTTAGAATTTATAACATGATATTGTTTTTCCTTTGCATACAGGAGCTGATTCCTGAATTTTATTATCTCCCAGAGATGTTTGTCAACCTCAACAATTACAATCTAGGTGTGATGGATGATGGAACAGTGGTATCTGATGTTGAACTTCCACCATGGACCAAAAGCCCAGAAGAATTTGTTCGCATAAATAGGCTGGTAAGATGGCTATCATCTTTTGTCAGTTGAGGGCCAGTTCTTGCAACTTCTCTACTAAAATAGCTTATGACCATTTGTCCTTGTCTTCTGTGTATAGCTAGAATTTACATTAAACTATTACTGAAAATGATAATCTGATGCAATCTAAGGGAGTAAAGGTTTCTTACAAAGTGGGGGCGGGGGAGGCTTGTCCCCTCACTCTTTTTGGTTTAAACTTTCTTTGTACATTGTAAAGAAAAGTATTTGCGTGGGGGGATATTGTAAAGAAAAAGTAGAGTAGGGTGCGCTACATAATTCTTCTTTATGTTCAGATCTTGCCTACCTTAAAAAGACTCGATGATTGAAGGACTAATTAAATTATCCTATCACAAGAGACTGAAAATTGATTGATTTTCAGTCAGCCAGGCTGTTTAAAATGTATATTTTTATTTGCTTTTTTTAAACACTTATTTAACTCCAGTGTCTAATGAACATTTGGGGGAAGTGGTGTCTTTCTTAAAGAGTCAGTGTCCCCACCCCTTCCATTAAGGGAGTATTTTTCAGACATACCAAAGCTGAGCTGCCATTCAGAAAAATAAAAACAATCACCCCCCTCACCCGCTTGTAATTGTGCCATGTGGTTTTAAAGGCCTACGCATCTTAATTTATACATCATCTATGTCCCACCTCTTCCCCCTAATCCCTCCCAGGGAGTCTTTCCCTCCTAAATGTTGGGAAGCCCTGGTGTTGGTCTTCAGAATATAGCATTTCCTCTCTTTCTTATATGCTTGGAACAGTGAAATAAGGAACTGGGCTATTTTGAAAATAATATCATTGTCATCTGAGTTAGCACCCACTGAAATGAATGGGACAGTTCACACCTCAGAGCTATTGTTTCAGGCTCTCTGCAGACTCAAAGGTCTCTCCATCAGCGACACTCAGGACATACTTTCTTGCCAACCATAACTTATAGAGACTTTTAAAAAAATTAAAGCTGAGAAGCGAGGTAACAATTGATAGTCTGTCCATGACCCACTCAGCTACTCCTTTGCAACCCTTATAGAAAATATTTAATTAAGATATGAAATCCCACTGTACACTTCAGAGATGCTAAAATGTCTTCCAAGAAGACCAGGAAACACCAGACTTGACCTTCCTAATAATTCTTAGGTTTAAAAAACAAACAAACCAGAAAGAATACATTTATTCTGTTGTTGAGGGAAAAACTTAAAACCTTTTTCTCACGAAGAAGCAAAAAGGGCATATACATAATTAAAAACATCTTTTACAGGTTGTCTTAAAGCTTTTTACTCCGTTGCAAAAGAACTTACTCAACAGAGCTTCCTCTCTTTAGCAATTGGTCATTAACTGTCATTTTACTAGTGAGGTAATGCTGTTATGGCCTTTGGAAATACTATTGAGTGTAGGCTTGGGTCTTTGTATGTTAGGGTCATGGAAATCAGGAATATTAATACTTGAAATAGTTATAGGACAAGCTATAAAGATTTTAAATTATAGAGTATGCTAGAACAATTTGGGTGTATTCTTTTAAGGGAAAGTACATGTGAAATTGATCCAAATTAAGATTAAAGCATGCACAGACTTCAGATAGCAAGGTTCGAGTGCAACTTTGGGTGTTACAGGGCTTGATGAAGTTTGATGTATTATGAATATGATACTCAAACACTTCGAGTTCAACATGCATCGATGATTCAACACCATTCTAAGAACAGAAAACACCACTGCAGACTTGTTCAATGTAATTTAGCATCTTGATTTGCTCACAACAGTATTTTTTATCCTTGCATATACTATGTCCATCTTTCTGTCATTGTCCACACTAGGAAAGTTAGGGCCATCAGTGGAGGCTGTAGTAGTGACAGTTGTTTTTACCACCCCATAATCTAATCTTGCACAATAAAAGCTGTCTCTCCACTGGCAAAATTAAGAACCACAATCCAACACTCCAGCTGCACTTGTGGCAACAGATCTGCCTTGTCCACTGCTAATAAGGTTGCACCAGTGATAATTATAAATCTTAATTTTCCTACTGGGGACATAAACAATACTCCTCAACATTCCAGTACCCACTCTTTCTTTTTCTCTTCCTTTCTGACCCCGGCGTCCATTTTTTCTCTCTGCCTTCAGGACTGACTTTTCCTCCCTCTCTCATTTCCCAAGGCCTTTGCTAATAATCTCTGCCTTTTTGCAGCTCTACTTGATATCTCTCCCTTGTGCTATATTTTCAGATGAAGTGCCTGATCAGTGGGAAGCAGATGCTTTTTAATTATTACTGTTAAATTCTTGGCCACTAAATGTAGTATCCCCTTAGAGCTATATCTTATATAGTAATACTCTCAGTTTGTATTCTAGGCTTTTTCTTTATCTACTTAGGATCCATATAGTAAGTGCTGCTTTATTTTGGTACTCTCTGAAAGATCATTTCAGAAAAAAAGAATTAGAGTGAAAACCATGTTTCTTATTATATAACTAACTGTAACATTAGTTGCATTATATGCAGTAACATTATTTCAGGTCTGAAACTGGCAGCACTTTTCTAACCTTGGATCATTTGCACTTTCAAATTTTAATTTACTTTAACTCAGTTTAAATATTTTTCAGATCTTAAAAATTACTTAAATATGTTCTTACAACTCTAGATTATTGTTCAGATGTAAATATCTAATTTTTGTTTCTCACTTGGTTTAGTTTTCAAGTAAATGTTCATTAATGAAAGTGACTTATTAAAGTTATTTAGTTTAGAAAGATTTTATGTTAGTTATTATGCTGTCCATCTTAATATCTGGCATGTAGGTAAAACTTGCAGTATTAATAATGCATTTATTAATAATGAAGGTTTTCATTCCACCTTTTTGTCCTAAAATAGTTTTCATCAAGAGAGAAAATGCAAAATAATTATTAAAAATAAAAATGTTTTGCTCAATAAAATTTTTTTACCTGAAGGTATAATTTTGAAAGTATTTTATAATTTGATGCAGTAGAGCATTTTTGGTGGCATAAACTCATTTTGGGTAGGGAGAAAATAGGAACTTGAAAACCGGCACCATATAAAATGTCTTTGTTCAGAGCTTTGCTTCTGATAATAGCCCTTCTGGCCATACCACAAATCCCTGTTAATATTAGTGTAATTCATAAACAAAGAAAGTTTTGAACAGCCCTGCAGTGATAAATTAAAGCCTTTAACTAACTAGTTAACAAACTAGTTTAAGCTGGGTGTGTATAACAAGTAAATTTATTCTGCCAGTAAGGCTTGGTTCCATTGTGAATATTTTTATGGGCAGTGCCATTAGTGATTTCCTGTTTTACAATTGAATAAAAACCATCACATTTTATGCAAAAATACTAATATTAATTTTTTTTATATTTGTGGGGTTAGCATAATGAACAAAATGACGAATAAGTTTATTTACTAGCAGTCACCTGAAAGTCAGTGCCTCAGAAATATTATTTAAAACAGTTGTTACAATACAGCACTGATTCATTTAATATTTCCTTACAACTTCCTGTATCAGACTAAATTATGATTATGAAAAGTGTTCTTTTTTGTAAGCTATCACATACAGATTTTTTCCTCTTGCATTTCCGTTTACCTTTTCAAGACCACAGATTTTATGCAATGATTGGAGCTCATGAAATGCATACCGCTTTGATCTGTGACCTTTTTGTGGTGCTAATCAGGTTCCTGATATCATTATACCTTGCTCATTAATCATATTTCCTGCAGCCCGTCAGCCAGCCAGACAGCCCAGGCCCCTGTTTTCAGCCCTGTGTTGGCAGGTTTCTGCTTTTCCAGATTATTACAGTGTGATACTTTGGCTTCTCATAAGCAGACCCACATCAAGCTGTGTGCTACAATTAAAGTCAGATGGTCCTCAGGTTGAACAGGGATATAGTGTTGCAGCTGTCTGTCTTCCTGGAACAGACCAGTACGAGGAACAGATGATATGTAGGTCAGTGCATAATAACAGATTGTACACTACTGGGTCAATAGCAGGGGTTCAGAACATTAATTGACTGACAAACTTATTTAAAACTGATTCCCAACCTGTTTTTAAAAACAGTATATAGGATGTATTTTAAATAGAATAGATTGCATATCTGGCTGTCTTTTGTGTGTATTGGTGGGAGAAAGAGGAGAATGGTGGATGGATAATACTACATTTTGATTGATGCAGTGTCATACAGTAAGCTAAATGAGTCTAATAATGTAATATAAACTACATTTTAGAATTGTAAAATATAGTTTTTACTTGCAAATTTATTTCCTCTTCATATGTTGTATAGTTTGACAACAGAAAGCATGAATCAATATTTTTTTGGTAAAGAAGACTTTATTTGATCAAAGTAATAGTCTTTCATCAAGCTGTAAAATAAATTGTTTTTGTTTAGTCTTCTCCCACCATAGATAGAATACAAATGTATTTGGCCAGTATTTTTCAGGGGTTTTAGATCATTTATTGAATTTAACAGTGTTTTAAATGTGTTCTAGTTTTCCTTGATCCTGTGGAGTAGTCACAATTTTGTGTCTGACAACAGTGTGCTGCTATTGTAATATTATATCACATCAGAAATTCAGAATTATGACTTCATTGATGCACCATAGATGTGTTAGATGAGCTGTGAAGGATTAGGGCCAAAAAAATTAGGAGACACATCTGAAAGTTAAATGGACTTCAGTTTTAATGAGACATCATTCAAAGTTGTCCCCAGTACTTAAGTCCCTCTGTAAAGCTAAAAGAGTAATCATTAGTAAAGTTATTAACCTAATGTGTACTGTGCAAAATATTATTCAAATATTCAAACTGATTCAAAGCTTGTTGCATATCCTTAGGAATAAAATACTTATAATAGTTAATCAAACATTAGCAGTACTTAAAGCCATACATTAGCATCTAAAATATTTGAAAATGTTTTCTTCAAGGTGGGTGAGGTAATATCTTTTATTAAACCAACTTCTATTGGTGAGAGAGAGAAGCTTTTGAGCTTCAGATCTAAAAAAGGTAACCAGTGTCACAGTTAAATACAAGATGGGACAGATTATTAAGCATAAGGTTTTGCATTTGTTGTCCTGGCAAAACCTGCAGACACATTTCTACTGCTACAATGATCAACACTCCCACAACACACTTTCAAAATATATGGTGTGACGGGTTGGATCACAGAAACCCCCTTGGGAGCTGCCACCCGATGTGCAAAGACTACCCCTGCTTCTGTTTTCCCTGCCAGCTCAGAACTCCAGCACCCTGTCTTGCTGAATTAGACACTCCAGTCCACTTCAACACAGACCCAGGGTCTGAATCACTTGTCCCAATGCTGCAAGTTTACTCAAAAACAGCTCACAGGAGTGTGCTTGTCTTTAGCACTCAGATGCCCAACTCCCAATGGGGTCTAAACCCAGATAAATCCGTTTTACCCTGCATAAAGCTTATGCAGGGCAAACTCATAAATTGTTCGCCCTCTATAACACAGATAGAGAGATATGCACAGTTGTTTGCTCCCCCAGGTATTAATACATACTCTGAGTAAATTACTAAATAAAAAGTGATTTTATTAAATACAGACAGTAGGATTTAAGTGGTTCCAAGTAGTAACAGACAGAACAAAGTAAGTCACAAGCAAAATAAAATAAAATGCGCAAATCTATGCCTAATCAAACTAAATACAGATAATCTCACCCTCAGAGATGCTTCAGTAAGTTTTTCTCAGACTGGACACCTTCCAGGCCTGGGCACAATTCTTTCCCCTGGTACAGCTTTTGTTCCAGCTTAGGTGTTATCTAGGGGATTCTCCATGATGGCTCCTCCCCCTCTCTGTTCTCTTCCACCCCTTTATATATCTTTTGCATAAGGCGGGAATCCTTTGTTCCTCTGGGTTTCCACCCCCCCCTCACTGGAAAAGCACCAGGTTAAAGATGGATTCCAGTTCAGGTGACATGATCACATGTCACTGCAAGACTTCATTACTCACTTGCCAGCACACACATATACAGGGAGACTTGCAGGTAAACACAGTCATCTGCAGACAATGGTTCTTGTTAATGGGAGTCATCAAGATTCCAAACCATCATTAATGGCCCACACTTTACATAATTACAATAGGCCCTCAGAGTTATGTTTTATATTTCTAGTTTTAGATACAAGAGTGGTACATTTATACAAATCAGATGATCATACTTAGTAGATTATGCACTTTGTAATGATACCTTACAAGAGACCTTTTGCACGAAGCATATCCCAATTACCTTACATTCACTTATATTTGTATAAAACCATATAGACTGCACAACGTCACATATGGGTTCTACACATTCCTATCACAATAAATCATCCAGTACATCAATGTCCCAAGAACAACTATGTGGGTGAAACCAGATAATCACTACACTCTAGAATGAACTCACACAGAAAAATGATAAAAGACAAAAATACCCTGTCACTTGTGGCAAAGAGGGGTTCTCTCATCAGCATAGGTATTCCATCTCTGCAGGAGAAAGTAGCTAGGTCGATGGAAGAATTTTTCTGTTGACCTAATGCTGTCTACGCTGGAGGTTAGGTCAGTTTAAGTATGCCCCTCAAGGGTATGTTTTTTTTCACATCCCTGAGCAGCGTAGTTGGGTCGGCCTAACTTTTAGTGTAGACCTGTCCTAAAAATCATGATCTCAACAGAGACACTGGTTTTATAGCTCATTATAACCATTTGTAACATACTAACCCTCCTTTGTCCTATGACTGCAGAGCTGTTAATTGCCCACTTCATTTTAATTGGTTCCCTTGCAACATGTGTTAACCCCTTATGCTTACAATCAGACCCACCTTGTATTTAGCTGACACTCTGGTTACCTCTTTTAGGCCTGAAGAAGAGCCCCGTGAGGTTCAAAAGCTTGTCTGAGGGTATGCCTACACTACGGGATTAATCCAAATTTACAGAATTCGAATTTTGGAAACAGATTGTATAAAGTCGAATGTATGACTTAGCACATTAATTCGGCGGTGTGCGTCCATGTACTGGGGCTAGTGTCGATTTCCGGAGCGTTGCACTGTGGGTAGCTATCCCATAGCTATCCCATAGTTCCCGCAGTCTCCCCCGCCCATTGGAATTCTGGGTAGAGATCCCAATGCCTGATGGGGCAAAAAACATTGTTGCAGGTGGTTCTGGGTACATCCTCCCCCCTCCCTCCATGAAAGCAACGGCAGACAACTGTTTCACGCCTTTTTTCCTGGGTGAACACTGCAGACTCCATACCATGGCAAGCATGGAGCCCGCTCAGCTCAAGACAGCAGTCATGAACGTTGTAAACACCTCGCACATTCTCGTGCAGTTTATGCTGAACCAGGACCAGAAAAACGAGGCGAGGAGGAGGCGGCGACGGCAGCGCAGCGACAAGAGTGATGAGGACATGGACACGGACACAGAATTCTCTCAAACCGCGGGCCCCGGTGCTTTGGAGATCATGTTGTTAATGGGGCAGCTTCTATCCGTGGAACGCCGATTCTGGGCCCGGGAAACAAGCACAGACTGGTGGGACTGCATAGTGTTGCAGGTGTGGGACGATTCCCAGTGGCTGCGAAACTTTCGCATGCGTAAGGGCATTTTCATGGAACTTTGTGACTTGCTATCCCCTGCCCTGAAGCGCCAGAATACCAAGATGAGAGCAGCCCTCACAATTGAGAAGCGAGTGGCAATAGCCCTGTGGAAGCTTGCAACGCAAGACAGCTACCGGTCAGTCGGGAATCAATTTGGAGTGGGCAAATCTACTGTGGGGGCTGCTGTGATGCAAGTAGCCAAAGCAATCACTGAGCTGCTGCTACGAAAGGTAGTGACTCTGGGAAATGTGCAGGTCATAGTGGATGGCTTTGCTGCAATGGGATTCCCTAACTATGGTGGGGCGATAGATGGAACCCATATCCCTATCTTGGCACCGGAGCACCAGGGTACCCAGTACATAAACCGCAAGGGGTACTTTTCAGTGGTGCTGCAAGCACTGGTGGATCACAAGGGACGTTTCACCAACATCAACGTCGGCTGGCCGGGAAGGGTTCATGATGCTCGCGTGTTCAGGAACACTACTCTGTTTAAACGGCTGCAGCAAGGGACTTACTTCCCGGACCAGAAAATAACCGTTGGGGATGTTGAAATACCAATAGTTATCCTTGGGGACTCAGCCTACCCCTTAATGCCATGGCTCATGAAGCCATACACAGGCAGCCTGGACAGGAGTCAGGAGCTGTTCAACTACAGGCTGAGCAAGTACAGAATGGTGGTAGAATGTGCATTTGGACATTTAAAAGGTCGCTGGTGATCGTTACTGACTCGGTCAGACCTCAGCCAAACCAATCTCCCCATTGTTATTTCTGCTTGCTGTGTGCTCCACAATCTCTGTGAAAGTAAGGGGGAGACCTTTATGGCTGGGTGGGAGGCTGAGGCAAATCGCCTGGCTGCTGATTACGCGCAGCCAGACACCAGGGCGATTAGAAGAGCACACCAGGAAGCGCTGTGCATCAGAGAAGCTTTGAAAACGAGTTTCATGACTGGCCAGGCTACAGTGTGAAATTTCTGTTTGTTTCTCCTTGATGAAAACCCGCCCCCTTTATTGACTCATTCTCTGTAAGGAACCCACCCTCCCCCTTCGATCACAGCTTGCTTTCAAAGGAAATAAAGTCGCTATCATTTAAAAATAATTTATTCTTTATTAATTGATTATAAAAAGAGGGAGAGAACTGTGAAGGTAGTCTGGGTGGGGTTTGGGAGGAGGATCAGAGGGAAGGAAAAGGCCACTAAAAAAAGGTTAAAATAATGACAGCCCTTTGCTTGGGCTATCCACTGGGGTGGAATGGGAGGGTGCACGGAGCTCTCCCCCCCACACCCCCCGCGTTCTTACACGTCTGGGTGAGGAGGCTATGGAACATGCTGAGGGGGGAGGGTGGTTATACAGGGGCTGCAGCGGCAGTCTGTGATCCTGCTGCCGTTCCTAAAGCTCCACCAGACGCCGGAGCATGTCTGTTTGCTCACGCAGCAGACCCAGCGTTGCATCCTGCCTCCTAATCTTCCTGCCGCCACCTCTCATCTCGAGCGTCTCTCCTCTCCTCACGTTGGTCCCTCATGTCCTCACGTTGGTCCTTCCTGTCCTCACGTTCACTGGCATCTTTCCTATACTTTGAAACTGTGTCCTTCCACTCATTCAGATGAGCTCTTTCACTGCAGGTGGATTCCATGATTTCCGCGAACATCTCGTCTCACGTCCTCTTTTTCCAACGCCTTATCTGAGATAGCCTTCGGGACGGAGGAGGGAGGCTTGAAGAATTTGCAGCTGCTGGAGGGAGGGTAAAAAGGAGAGAATTTTTTAAAAAGATACATTTTACAGAACAATGCTTATACTCTTTCATGGTGTACAACACTATTCACATTTCATAGCACATGTGATTTCCGTGCAAGGTCGCATTTTGCCTTTTAATATTGAGTGCCTGTGGCTTTGCTGCTAGAGATCACAGACGCAGGTCCGGGCAACAGAATTCGGCTTGCATGCGGCCATGGTAAGCCATTGTCTTTCGTCTTCTGCGCTCTCCTTTCCCACATACCAAGCAAAGCCCGTTGAGTGCTGCGGTTTTCCTGTTAACCTTCAGCAGCAGAAAACAAACTAACCCCCCCGCATCCAATTCTCTGGATGATCGCTTTATCCCTCCCCTCACCGCATGGCTGGTATCAGGGAAGATCCCTGCAGGAACCAAACTAACATTTCCCCCCCCCCCCCGCCATGAATTCCCTGGGATGATCGCTTTACCCCTGCCCCCACCGCGTGGCTGGTATCGGGGAAGATCCCTGCTAGCCAAACGCGAAAAGCTCAGGGCCAATTCCGCTCCCCCCCCCCCCCCCGCTCTTGGCTAACTTCAGGGAAGGATTTCTTTTCAGCCACAGGCAAACAGCCCAGTAGGAACAGCCACCTCTGTCCCCTTAATTAAATTCCCGTATTTCAACCAGATTACCATGAGCGATATCACTCTCCTGAGGATTACACAGCAAGATAAAGAACGATGTTGCTTGAATGCCAGCAAACACTGGGACCATACGCTGCCAGGCTTTGTCATGCAATGATACCAGATTACTTGCTACTAGCATGGCGTGGTCAAGTGTCCTACCATGGAGGACGGAATAAGGCTGCACTGCCCAGAAACCTTGTGGCAAGGCTTTTGGAGTACCTCCAGGAGAGCTTCATGGAGATGTCCCTGGAGGATTTCTGCTCCATCCCCAGACACGTTAACAGACTTTTCCACTAGCTGTACTGGCCGCGAATGCATCCCAAGTCCTCAGGGCAAAGTAATCATTAAAAAACGCTTGGTTTTAAAACAAATTTTATATTTTAAAAGGTAAACTCACCTGAGGTCCCTTCCATGGGGTCATGGTCTTGGATACTGGCTTGGGAGGGTACTTCAGTCAGGCTGAGAAAAAGATCCTGGCTGTTGAGGAAAACGGAGTGCTGTGTGCTCTCCGCAAGCTCGTCCTCCTCCTCCTCCTCCTCTTCCCCATCCGCAGAATCCTCAGGTATGGCTGATGAGATTACCCCCGCCTCGGAATCCACGGTCAGAGGTGGGGTAGTGGTGGCGGCCCCTCCCTAGAATTGCATGCAGCTCGGCGTAGAAGTGGCATGTCCGCGGCTCTGACCTGGAGCGACCGTTTGCCTCCTTTGTTTTTTGATAGGCTTGTCTGAGCTCCTTGACTTTCACGCGGCACTGATCTGAGTCCCTATTGTGGCCTCTCTCCATCATGCCCTTGGAGATTTTTTCAAAAGTTTTGGCATTTCGTCTTTTTGAACGAAGTTTTGCTAGCACTGAATCCTCTCCCCATATAGCGATCAGATCCAGTACCTCCCGTACGGTCCATGCTGGTGCTCTTTTTCGATTATCGGCCTGCATGGTTACCTGTGCTTATGAGCTCTCTGTGGTCACCTGTGCTCTCCTGTCCTGGGCAAACAGGAAATAAAATTCAAATGTTCGCGGGGCTTTTCCTGTCTACCTGGCCAGTGCATCCGAGTTCAGATTGCTGTCCAGAGCGGTCACAATGGTGCACTGTGGGATAGCTCCCGGAGGTCAATACGATCGAATTGCGGCCACACTAACCCTAATTCGAAATGGCAATATCGATTTCGGTGCTACTCCGCTCGTCGGGGAGGAGTACAGATATCGATTTTAAGAGCCCTTTATTTCGAAAGAAATGGCTTCGTTGTGTGGACGGGTGCAGGGTTAATTCGATTTAACGCTGCTAAATTCAAATTAAACTCATAGTGTAGACCAGGCCTTATTCAACAACAGAAGTTGGTCCAATAAAAGATATTACCTCACCCACCCTTGTCTTTCTCATATCCTGGGACTAACAAAGCTACAACAACACTCCAAACAACAATGGAAGATAATGAATTTCTTCAAGATACACACATGTAACTGCCAGATGCAGAGAGTGCATCAGTGATAAAAATACCAACAGATTTTTAAACAATACTCAGGGTTATCATTCAAATCAACAAAAGCCAAGAAATACAAAATGAAGGCTGTCATTTCATCATTCACTTAACTCCTTCACAACATTGAAGTATGTGGGCACAACCATACAAGTAAAGGAAATAATGTTGCCTTTAAATAGGCACCAATTTGAAATCTAATGAATGTCAAAAAATAATTTAATGGTATTTTCATGTATTAAACCTACTCCTGCGTCCCCCTACAGGTTTTTTTAAGGTTTTCTGTTTTTCCCACTCCTCTTGTTGAGTGAAAGACTTTTGTAAACAAGGGAAATGCAAAATAATCAGGAAAAAGAGACATCTTTTAATATATTTCAGTTATAGTAATCTCCTAGTAATAATAGTGTGTAAATATTCTCGAACAAAACTGTGATATTTAAATTGAAGGTATCCTTTTAACTACCAATTTCCTGGTTTTTGTTTGTTTCAGAGCCTTATAAATAGGTAAACAGTCATGTGTTTCTCTTGTTGAAATAACTGATTACACTACCCCACTAATGTTAACTTCGATAGAAATTTTCAAGGCCCTGCCTACTGATCAGATACCATACTTGATTGGTCATGATTTTCATAAGGAAACCAGAAACCACTGTAGCAGGGAATTGGTGATTTTATCATTATTGTACATTAAGAGTAACTTAAAACAGGCCAAATGCTTTGCAAATGCCTTCTTCATTAAAATAATATACTTCCCAGTGATACTTTGGGAGCAGTTATAACTACCATTATTATAAAGGTAGGTCACCTTGCTCCAAAATGGAGAGGATGTATGTAATCTTTCAACTAGGAGCTGATGTCCAAAAAGGCAAGAATTAATTTTGATGTATTTTATAACTTCTGAAGAGTTTAAAAAAACCAAACTGGCTGGCTCCGATAAGTCCAAGTTCGACTTGTACACCTTTGTCTGTTAGCTGAAGTTTAGATCTTGCTGCATTAATAAAACTATTGATCAACTGGTAATATCCATAAATCCAAAAAATTCTATAGCACCATCAGCTTTTTGATAATTAGAATATTTTAGAAATAAAAGTATTATCAGAATCAATCATGACAGCTTTCCATAATATGTCTCAATTTAAGTATTTTTAGTTTGTTATTACAGAATTATCTCTTTCATAGATTAGTAGTTTAACCATCTTGTTCAATTTTGTTAAAATGTCAAGCAAGTTATAAAAATGCTGGTGCAGTAATACAATCATTTGGAGTTAGAAAGCTGGTGAGAAGAACAAAATAGACTTTTCACCTGCCCAAACACAAATCCTAGTGGGGGGGCGTGGGTGAAATCAGTATTATAAAGCACTGTTTGGTAAAAAGAAGCCCACAACAAAAATTAGAGAATAATTATTGGTCAATGTGGTGCATTGTTCCTTAGTGTAGGCTACTGTGCCTTATTCCAGAAAACGTTAAACAGGCAACAGTCCTTGCCAACTGCCATGGCAACAATACTCAGTGCTGCCAACCACAAAACCTATTGTTTTTTTGTGTCTTCACTCTCCCTATCCATAGGAAGTCAGTTTGTTAGAGAACTGACAGACATTTTCAAGGCCATTATGCTACTTGCAGCCTATTAAAATTCTTGGTATTTGTCGAGTTATAGAACGGAGATACAGGGTAATCTTAAGGTTAAGGCACAAGACTGGAGGTCTGGGTTCTGTTACTGACCCAATCGCTGTATTCTATTCCTGACTTAGACCAGGTCTACGCTACAAACTTTGGTTGATGAAAATTACATCAGCGCACATCTGCTGAAATTAGTATATTGCTCAGCTACTTTCGTCAGTGCTTCACATATTACATGGAGTGGTTATGTCAATGCAAAGTGTAATGCATCCACAGGTAGGTATCCCAATGTACCCTGCACCACTGTCCAGTGCAGTGCCTTTTGGGAAATGTTCGCAATGTGTTGTGGAGTAGAAATGAGTCACTCAGGGATCTCCTGGAGCCAGATGTCAAGTTCCCAGCATGTAACTTTCTCCATCCCTTTTAATGACATCACTATCACACTATTTTCAAGCCTTTTTTAAAAAAAAAAAAATCCACAAACCCGCTCTGCACTTTTCGCTGTCCTCCATCTTGGACAGAAGCATGGAGCCTGCAGAGCTCTGCACTAGACACATGAAGACTGCAAATACAGGATGCAAGATCTTCCAATATTTGCAGCCCACAGGAGGAAACCCACCAAAGGGGGACATGATGATTCCTTGGAGTACAGATTACTGAAGGACATAGCAAAAGGCAATTCAAGATAGTTTTGGTGTTCATAGAGCAGCTGCAGGTGGTGGAACACTGCTTCTGGGCCTAAGAATGAGCACTGATTGATGGGATTGTATCGTAATGGAGGTTTGGGGCGATGAACAGTGGCTGCAGAACTTTCAAATGAGAAAGTCCACTTTCCTGCATCTGTTTGCTGAGCTTGTCCCAGGCATCCAGCACTAAACATCGTTCAGAGAGGTGGTTTTACTGCGTCGCATAACAGGGTCAGTGGGAGACAAATCTGAGGGTAGACATATGTACAAATAAGTCAACACAAGAACACAGACTTTGTGACTTTCTGTACTTTACCTATTCATCTGTAAATATTTCTCTATCTCACAAATGTACTAAGGTTCTAAAGTGGTGAGTGACACAGAAAAACGATCCGTGTGGAGTATTAGTATTAAGTGCAAATTTGTTAAGGGAATGGATTTTAGTGACAGTGCTATATTTTGTAGCGCACACATAGTTCGAGTTAGTTAAGATTTAGCCTTAAGGAACCAGAGTACACATAATACTGTTTACATTAAGTGGTGGGGGGTGTGCTACTGGCAATTAGAGATGGTCTGAAATTTTTGACAAAAATAGAAATTCAGTGAAAAACAGAAACAACTTTTCTGCACTTACCCCTCCCCTCGCTTCCCTCCCTTCCCCTCCCCCCCCCCCATCAGTTCTATTGACAATTAAGACACCTTTCTTCTGGCTGACCAGCTAACAGACCATGGTGAAAATGGGGCGGAGTTTCATTACCAGTTCTTAAATTTGATGAAATGGAAAGTAGGGATGCATTGTTTAGGTGTTATGTCCATTTGTATTTCTGCAGATAGGTGATTTCATATGCAACATGAGGGCTGAGGGGGGAGAATGTCTGTAAACTCCATAAGTATTTTAATGGTATCAAAAATCACTTTGTGTTTCTAGACAACATATAGAGTATGTGTGTGTATATCTGTAAACAAATGAGTATGTTTGCATATATAGTGTACACTATCACAAAACACACATTTAAAGTTTTAGCACAGTGATTGATGAGGTATCTTAAAATAGTAAACTACATTTATTTGACTTTGCAGTGAGGCTGTAATTTTAACAAAAATAAATTATACAAGAGCTATCTTCATTAATCCAAGGGAAAAACGGTCTTCTGTGCTCATTGCAGCAGAAGGAAAGTCTTACAGCCCAAACATGCAAGGTGCTGAGCATCTTGTGCTCTATGGAAATCAATAAGAGTGGACGGTCTGAGCATCTTTCAGTACTGAGCCCCTACTCTCCATGAATCTTGTGTTTTTGCATGTTTTTAAATTAATGTATCGATAAAAAGTTCATTCAAATTTTGCATACATTCCGTAATCTTTCTCATACAATTTTGTGTACATCTGGGAAATCTTGGCAGTACTGTGAAGAGATTGTACATTCTGAAAGGGAGATTTAGAGAAGGTATTAAACATTTTAAACTTCACAGAACTGTGTGTTCTTCCACCTTCCCAGGGGTTAGAGCTTTAAACTGCTCTTTAGTCCAAGTCTGATGACCAATTACAGGAAACTATGTCTACACTTAAAATGATAAAGTGGCACAGCTGCAGCACTGCAGCTATCTCACTATAGCGCTTCAATGTAGACACTACAGAGACGGAAGGGGTTCTCCCATTGCTGTAGTTAATCCACCTCCCCAAGAGGCAGTAGCTAGGTTGACAGAAGAATTCTTCCATTGACCTAGCGCTGTCTACACCCGGTTAGGTCAGCATAGCTACATCTCACTGGGGTGTGGATTTTTCATGCTGGTGTGAGTTTTCAGTGTAGACCAGTCACTTGTATTATCCCATCCTTATATCTTTGCCAATAGGCTTGTCTGTACAAGGAATTCATGTAGAAGTTAGTATGAAATAACAGATTTGGGCATTAGCCTGAAAAAGGAAGGGAAATGTAACCTCATTTAAATACCTTGAGTACATGTTTCATATCTCGCTCTGATATAAATGTAGAGTAATGTTATTGAAGCAGTAGAATTACGCTTGTGTGAAATGTTCGCAAGTGGGAGTAGAATCCTGCTGCATAGTTTGTATGTATTTTAAAGGCATTGAGGTGCATCAACATAAGCAAAAGAAAAGCAGAGTAGAAATGTTTCCCTGAGTAATTTGATATACAGCCCATTAGTGAGAAGATCTTTTGGAAGTATTGATATAAATAAAAGTAGTTTAATTTTTCTGTTTATTTAATGTTTGTATTTTTATATTATATTCTGGGTGCATATGAATTGTTTACTTTTATTTTTCTCATTTTTCTCTTAACACCATAGCTAAAAAATCAGGCCAGAAGTTTACCTCTGTTCAGATCTCATCCAGTTAAATATTCCTTTTTTAATGTTCAGATGAAATTATTATTTTTTTTTATTATTATTGACTACATTTAATTGTTTCTATCCTCTCCCATCAGATTAATGAGGATAGTAATGTTGTGTTGGTTCCAGTCAGGAATCTGGATAAAATTTACTGTTTCATTTTTATTGTTTTAATCTTTCAAACAAAGTATCATAAGAATATAACTTTTTTAAAAGTGTGTTCAAGGCCCCCCCTCCTCCACCTCGGTTTTCATTTGCAAATACAGACAGAAGCAGTGTTCTTTTGGTATTTTAAAATGAAATTTTAAAACAAAAAACACTGCAGATATTCTTTTAATGGGGCAAAATTAATCACAATATAAAAGGAAAAACTTATTCTTTGAGTGCTGGTTTCTTTGTGTAGTCTACTGTGGATATGCATGTGCTCCATGTGCCAAAGACTGGAAGATTTTTACTAGCAGTGTCTGTTTGTCTGCACCTGAGCCCTTCTCCTTGCACTCCAAACTGAGGGTATAAGGGATAGTTTGGACAGACAGCCTCTCTAGTTCCTTTCTACTGCTGCATAGTCTGAAATGGAACCTCTCAGGTCCACAGAGTTGCTCTTCGGTGTTTTCTGTAAATATAGTTGTTATTAGATAGCTTTTATAGTGTTAGTTCTTAGTTAGTTAGTTAGTTAGTTAAAATTTGGGATTCCCCCTCCTAACCACGTACCGCTCTTTTTCTCTACTTGAGTGGTGACAGATATATGACTCCAGAGGACCTTATCATCCCTCTGGATCCAGAGTGCCCCATTTTATAGGACTCTGGCCTTACTAGGGAGACCCAACATCATCAGTACAGGGTTGGTACAGCAAAGGAAGCCATTCTTCTATCCCTTCCACCAGCTGTGATTCAACATCCACAATGAATCAAATGAAGTAAAAATCTTAAATGAATCCACATGTTCCATAGAATCTCTATGGATAGTAATTCCATGCTCTAATAAGAATGTAACACTAGGGATCTATTATCTGTTATCGACCACCTGACCAGGACAGTGATAGTGACTATGAAATGCTAAGGGAGATTAGAGAGGCTATCAAAATAAAGAACTCAATAATAGTGGGGGATTTTAATTATCCCCATATTGACTGGGTACATGTCACCTCAGGACGAAATGCAGAGACAAAATTTCTCAATACTTTAAATGACTGCTTCTTGGAGCAGCTGGTACAGGGACCCACAAGGGGAGAGGCAATTCTCGATTTAATCCTGAGTGGAGCGCAGGATCTGGTCCAAGAGGTAACTATAACAAGACCATTTGGAAATAGTGACCATAATATAATAACGTTTAGCATTCCTGTGGTGGGAAGAACACCTCAGCAGCCCAACACTGTGGCATTTAATTTCAGAAAGGGGAACTATGCAAAAATGAGGAGGTTAGTTAAACAGAAATTAAAAGGTACAGTGACTAGAGTGAAATCCCTGCAAGCTGCCATGGACACTTTTCAAAGACACCATAATAGAGGCCCAACTTAAATGTATACCCCAAATTAAAAAACACAGTAAAAATTAAAAAAGAGCCACCGTGGCTTAACAACCATGTAAAAGAAGCAGTGAGTGATAAAAAGGCATCTTTCAAAAAGTGGAAGTCAAATCCTAGTGAGGTAAATAGAAAGGAGCATAAACGCTGCCAAATTAAGCGAAAAATTGTAATAAGAAAAGCCAAAAAGGAGTTTGAAGAACAGCTAGCCAAAAACTCAAATAGTAATAACAAAACGTTTTTTAAGTACATCAGAAGCAGGAAGCCTGCTAAACAACCAGTGGGGCCCCTGGACAATCGAGATACAAAAGGAGCACTTAAAGACGATAAAGTCATTGCAGAGAAACTAAATGAATTCTTTGCTTCAGTCTTCACGGCTGAGAATGTTAGGGAGATTCCAAACCTGAGTCGTACTTTGTAGGTGACACATCTGAGGGATTGTCACAGATTGAAGTGTCATTAGAAGTGGTTTTGGAATTAATTGATAAACTTAACAGTAACAAGTCACTGGGACCAGATGGCATTCACCCAAGAGTTTTGAAAGAACTCAAATGTGAAATTGCAGAACTATTAACTATGGTTTGTAACCTGTCCTTTAAAACAGCTTCTGTACCCCATGACTGGAAGATAGCTAATGTAACGCCAATATTTAAAAAGGGCTCTAGAGGTGATCCTGGCAATTACAGACCGGTAAGTCTAATGTCAGTACTGGGCAAATTAGTTGAAACAATCGTAAAGAATAAAATTGTCAGACACAGAAGAACATAAATTGTTGGGCAAAAGTCAACATGGTTTCTGTAAAGGGAAATCATGTTTTACTAATCTATTAGAGTTCTTTGAAGGGGTCAACAAACATGTGGACAAGGGGGATCCAGTGGACATAGTGTACTTAGATTTCCAGAAAGCCTTTGACAAGGTCCCTCACCAAATTATGTTGTCATGGGATAAGAGCGAAGATCCTTTCATAGATTGAGAACTGGTTAAAAGACAGGGATCAAAGGGTAGGAATAAATGGTAAATTTTCAGAATGGAGAGGGGTAACTAGTGGTGGTCCCCAAGGGTCACTTCTAGGACCAATGCTATTCAACTTATTCATAAATGATCTGCAGAAAGGGGTAAACAGTGAGGTGGCAAAGTTTACAGATGACACTAAACTGCTCAAGATAGTTAAGACCAAAGCAGACTGTGAAGAACTTCAAAAAGATCTCACAAAACTAAGTGATTGGGCAACAAAATGGCAAATGAAATTTAATGTGGATAAATGTAAAGTAATGCACATTGGAAAAAATAACCCCAACTATACATACAATATGATGGGGGCTAATTTAGCTACAACTAATCAGGAAAGAGATCTTGGAGTCATCGTGGATAGTTCTCGGAAGACGGCCATGCAGTGTGCAGCAGCAGTCAAAAAAACAAACAGGATGTTAGGAATCATTAAAAAAGGGATAGAGAATAAGATGGAGAATATCTTATTGCCCTTATATAAATCCATGGTACGCTCACATCTTGAATCCTCATCTCAAAAAAGATATACTGGCATTAGAAAAGGTTCAGAGAAGGGCAACTAAAATAGGGGTTTGGAATGGGTCCCATATAAGGAGAGATTAAAGAGGCTAGGAGTTTTCAGCTTGGAAAAGAGGAGACGGGGGGGATATGATAGAGGTATATAAAATCATGAGAGGTGTGGAGAAAGTGAATAAGGAAAAGTTATTTACTTGTTCCCATAATATAAGAACTAGGGGCCACCAAATGAAATTAATGGGCAGCAGGTTTAAAACAAATAAAAGGAAGTTGTTCTTCACACAGCGCACAGTCAACCTGTGGAACTCCTTGCCTGAGGAGGTTGTGAAGGCTAGGACTATAACAGGATTTAAAAGAGAACTAGATAAATTCATGGAGGTTAAGTGCATTAATGGCTATTAGCCAGGATGGGTAAGGAATGGTGTCCCTAGCCTCTGTTTGTCAGAGGGTGGAGATGGATGGCAGGAGAGAGATCACTTGATCATTACCTGTTAGGTTCACTCCCTCTGGGGCACCTGGCATTGGCCACTGTCAGCAGACAGGATACTGGGCTGGATTGACCTTTGGTCTGACCCAGTATGGCCGTTCTTATGTTTTTACAATACCAGTGGGACTCCCTGAAGAATTAGAGCCTATGTTTTACTCCTCAGAGGATTTGGACATTGGTGAGGGACCTCATCACAGAGACAGGATGTTAGTCCAGACTGATTTTCCAGAAACTCCTGGGCCCCCTGGTGATCTTACCAGGCAGGGTACCCTCAGGATCAACAGTACTCTGTGCCATTGGAACCACATCAAACAATGTTTGAGCCCTTTCACAGGTTTTATTGGGGGCAGTGGGATCCATACAGATGCTACATCAAATCCATACATTCCCATCAAAAGTCACAACATCACTCCCCAGAGAGGAACCTGAACTCCTCCGGAGACCATGGAAGAGGAGGAAGAAGAACCAAAAGCAGCAGTCCCAATGGTCCCAATAGAAATATTTTCATATCATGATGAAGCAGTGCTCTGGAGTCACTTTTTCTGCTTGACAACTACAGGCATTTTCAAGACCTGTTAAGGAGGGTTTCTGCCATACTTCCTTCAGATCCCCCTGGAGGAAGTCCAAGAGACATGTCACAAGCTCCTTGACATCGTACAGAGCGCTGGGCCGAATAAGGTAGCACTTCCTATTAATGAAGCTATTTTGGAGCCCCGAAAACCATCTGGCACATGCCAGCAACATGTGCCCCCATTCCTAAGAGGACAGAAAACAAATACTTCATACCAGCTAAGGAAGAAGAGTTTTTGTTTTCACATCCCGCCCCAAACTGTTTAGTTTTACAAACTGCCATTGAAAGGATAAGGCAACATTAGTCATGGGCCCTCCAGGAAAGAGACTAAACGTTTGAACATCCTCGGGAGGAAGGTCTTTACTTCAGTATAAGTAGCAGCATATTCATGTGGCTATGATGTAGCCATAGTGGTGTATAAAATGGTCTGGCATGTAGAAGTCCATTCTTTACCTCAACCAGCCTGCAATTCCAGGTAGCTGATTACCAGGTGTTAATTTTGTCAGTTACTCAAAATTTGCTGAATTTACAGACAGTCCCCCACAGGAGAACAGAGCACAGTTTCAAGCTCATTAAGCAGAGTAGGTGGTTGTCAGATCCTTCTTCTAAGTTGCAGTTGATGCAGCTGACAGCCTCTCAGTTGATGGTGACGGCTGTTGTCATGTGTTCAGAGTCTTGGCTTCATTCTTCCAGGTTGCCTAGGGAAGTGCAGTCTACAGTGGACAATTTGCCCTTTGACAGGAACAACCTATTTTGTGAAAAAATGGATGAGTCATTACACTTTTTGAAAGACTCAAGGGCAACCCTCTGGTCCCTGGGGATAGACTACAAACCCAGACCAGCACAACCTGTTTACCATCAGAGGGAATATTAACCACCACAAAAACAAATGATGCAGCAGGGCAAATATAATGCTCTACCTCCTTCCAGCCATAGCTTCCCAATATGAAATTCTGAGAGCTGTAAATCATCCCAGATGCCATATCCTTCAACCAAGAAACCTGATAAAAAAAATTGGTGGCCACCTAACCTGTTTCCCCAATACTTGGCAGATGACAGCAGACAAATGGGTTCTTGACATCATCAATTCTGGCTATGTAATAGAATTAGTTTCCCCTACCCCTCCAAAATCTCTTTCCTATCCCTCTTCAGGGACTGCTCTCATGAGACGATACTCATTCAAGAGGTAAACTCCCTACATCAACAGGAGCCATAGAGCTGGTCCCCCTCAAGATGGGGTAGGAGGAAAGGGTTTTATTCAAGCCCAATCCCAGATGTCTACACTGCAGTTTTATAGCCCCACAGCCCAAACTCCATGAGCCTGAGTCAGCTGACATGGGACAGCTGTGGGTGTTTAATTGCAGTGTAGACATATCCAAGAGAAAGAACTGATTGGTCTGTGCCACCCCTTATACATTCAGCTCAGAGCATGCGGAGGAGAAAGATGTGGCTCAATGGACACTGATACCAAAAATCTTCTAGTTTCACATGCATAGCATACATGCACATCCACCGTGGAATATAGTAGGGATCACACATGTCAAAGAATTCTGGTTACTATATAAGGTAAGTAAATTTCTCAATATTTTTTCCCTTTTAAAGAGCATAATAAGTTAAGGGGTCACTGTACAGATTAGATCATTTACTAGGGAGGATGATCGCTCTCTCAATCTTTTTATTGAAATTCTAAGTATAAAAGCAATAAGATTTTTTTTAAAGGATTTTTAAATGTACTCTCTTGATATCTCTCTATTATATCGTACTCCCAAATATTACCACCTTCTTAAACCCAAGTTAAAGGATTACTCTCTGAAAAGTGTTCAACAAACTAGGAATGTAATGTTTTAAGCAAAATACAACAAAATATGAATGAGTTCAGGTTAATACCATTATGAAGCTATGCTAAGTCACAAAATTGTCTGTGCTATGTAAGATTTAATGAAATTTTGGAAGGCAATTTCCTGGGAAGTATCTCTGTCTGTCTTCTCTTGGTAGAAGTTGTTAAAGTCATAGTAGTCAGCCTCAAAATGTGAAATCGTAATCGTCATTCTCAAAAACAAAATACCATGAACAAGATTCAACAAAATTAAGTAAGTCTCAGTACATTTTTAAAAACAAACCAATAATGCCTTCAGTAAAAATAATGCTAATGTAAATTAAATAAACCAGTGCTGCCTAGTGATTTACTATATCGATCAATAGTCACTGTGAAGACTGCTGTTTCTGCTGGAGTAGTCAATTTTTTCTCTTTTATGGACTCATCAAATGTATCTCTGTGATTGGCTTATTTTGTTCCAAGTTTAATAGCATTTTCCAAGAGAGTGTTCTAATGCATTTCCTTTAGTCCAGGACTATTTTCTATAGAACATATTTGTGCTTTTTTTTCTTTTAAACAAAATCTTTCATTCAATATACTTGTTCTTAAGTTTACTTGCAGCTGTTCTTTTCATTTTCTTACACCTTCCTACTCAAGGAAGGGGATGCTGCTGGAGATTAATTTCCTGGAGGACAGCGTCTCCAGGAAATACGCTAATACTTTGTTTTGTTTGTTCCCACTTATTTAAGATCCATTAGATGAGAAGGAGAAATGGGAAAATTTTTTCCTGTGTTGCATTGTTTCTTACGCCTTCTGTTCCATTAGTGCCCTCCTCCCCAAATCTAGTGCATCAGTGCTATGATCCTTAACCATATATTATAGAATAATATTTTTTCTTTTAACCATAAAATAGTAGAAAAGGTTAAAGAATATAGAAAGTTGTATAACTTTCACTTGTGGGAAGCATACTCCATTGGCGTGATCCCAGGACCGTGAGTCAGGAACTACAGAATTCTAACTCTGACCATTCTGAAACAGATACCTTTGTGAGCATGGGTAAATCATTTAACTCCCCTGCTTCCATTTCCTCCACTTGTAAAAAGAAAATACTTATCCAAAAGGGTGTTGTGAGGATTAATTGGTGATTTGAAATTAAAATCACTTTACCTGTAAGTATAAAACATGGTAGCAATAGTTTAGAATGCATTTTAAAATGTAGGAGTAAAAGCTAGTACAAATTAAAAATTACATTATGTAAAATTGCTTATGTTCTTATTAATTCAGTGTGGCACATATTATTTTGGGTAACATTTGATCTGAAGTATTGTAACTTATTTAATATCTTTTATTGGAAAACTTAAAAACACTCAAGCCTAGGTCCTGATCCTGCACTCATGAAATTCCTGCTGATGTCACTTGACTACCCACATACATTATGATTAACTAGGTAGGGGTTACAGGACTGGCCACTGGGGGCAGATTCATCCTGGCACAGGCGCCAGCCCAAGTACAGAGGATAGGCAATCTGTGCCCTCTCTAGTCGTTGTGCCTGCAACATAGACCAGGGCAGCCCTGCTAAGTAGTGCCACTGTTGCACTGGCTACTATGGAGCTTTGTAGGGACACAGAACTACTTGGGAGATAAGAAAGCTTGGCCTGCTTCCTCTGCTCCTCCCCAGAACATCCCCTGCACTGGGGCTGCTATGAAAGTAGCATGAAGCTATTGGAATTGTCTCTGCACCAGGGCATAGAAGTTTCTTATGTGCAGAGTATTTTCCACTGTGGCCCTTTTGCATCAGCCTAACTGCTGTAATGAGGTTGCAGAATGATGATGAATCAGGCCCCTGGTTTGGAAAATTCCTGGTAAGCTTGCGGATAAGCAACATTACTGAAAAATACATGTATTTTACAATCAAAATACAAAGTTAAAATAGAAAATAGAAGGTCAGTGTTATAAAATTAGCCTGCCTTTAGGTAATACAAAACCAGGTGAACTGGAGGAAAAAAGAGAGAGTAGAACACCAGATGTGGAAGTGTGGGGAAGATGAAACAAAACAAAAAGCCAGAGTTAAATGGTTAAATGGTGAAAAGAACCAGGTTGCGAATGGAAGAGTTTTAAAAAAAGAAAAGAAAATCTGCTAGTGGTTCAAAGGGATGAGGAGAGAGCCCGATTCTGAAATGAAGGGTAATTCATTTAATGCAGCCAAGAAGAATATTAGAACGCGGAGGATGATGATATGCAGTTGGGAAAGAATGTTGTAAAAAGTTGAATGACAACAAAGTGTGAGCATATTAATTTTTTTTAAAGGAAAATAAAAGGAAAATGTCCTTTAATCCACATGGTTGATTAGGACCAATCTAGACAACTAAATTTGGTTTCAGCTATTGTGTTATTAGATGTTTTAAAATTGGTGTCTGAGAGCAAAAACAGGGAGGACAAAAAATATTGCTGTGTGAAATGAAATGGGAAACAATGTTATTTGAGCTATTGCCACATTTAATAGGTGTTCACTAAATCTGCCTGTCTCACATTTGCCTGATCCCCTAACGTCTGTGACTGGACACTTCCTGTTAAACAGTGTTGAGTGAGACTGAAAATATATGAAAAATTGCAGTAAGAACTGGGTTCAGGTGATGGAGGAGACCGTTTGAAAATGCTGTCGCAGATTCTTACTTCATTTAGTGAAAGGTGAGGACTGTGAAGAAAAAGTTGCTTTGCAGAAGGAAGAGTACTGAAACTTGGTTTATCCTATAGTATGAAGTGATGGGGCAGCACTTCCAAGTAGTAGAAATATATTAGTGAGAGAGACTTAATCGGGTACGTTTACTGTTGTATTTTTTGCAAGGTTACCTGAATTTATTTATTGATCAGGAAAAGTATTCTGCCAATTTTGTATTTAAGAGGTGGATTTTGTTTATAAATGTTATGTTCATAATCTAATAATGGCATAAATAAATCTGTATCCTAACTGTTGGTTAAGAAAATGAAACCTTTTTGTAGGGTTTTTATTTATATATATATATATATATATATATATATATGAAGCTATGGAGAAATAAACTGAGAACTTGTGGCCTTCAACTGAACTAGGGGAGGGGAAGCAAAAACATGGCCATCTGTGCCCTATATGAAAAGATAGAAAAAAAGTCAGCTGAGACTTTGCTTTAAGCGCTTTTCCCTGCAACTTTCTGCTTTGTGAAAGTCCAAGATGAAAAACAGCAGTGTTGCTAAAACCATGTGAAGTTCAGAGAAGAATGATGAGAATGACTAAGGGCTTGGGATAACTCTCATATGAAGAGAGATTTGGATTGTTTATCCTAGAAAGAAGAAGAAGGCATGTAGAAAAGGTAGATCAGGAACTTCTGTTCTCCTTTTCTCATAAGAACAAGGGGATTGATTACACATTGTGTGAAACTTTTTTTTTTTTTTTTTTTTTAATTAGAACACATTTCCACAGAATGTCACTGAAGCCAAGAACTTAACAGGATTCAAAAAGAGATTGGACATTTATATGTATTTTAAGACTATCCAGGGTTGTTATAGCCAATTCTAATAAAAGTTTTAGCAGGGATATAAAACTTGATGTTCAGGATTTAAGGCAAGCTCTAACTATTCTTGACTAGGATGAGACTTTTATAAATGACAGACTATTTCACATTTCCTTAGTGCAAGGTTTCTTGCACCTTCCACTGAAATATATGGTGCTCGTCCTTGTGAGAGGCAGGATTCTTAACTAGGTAGACCATGATTCTAATCTAGTACAACAATTATTGAAATTTAGTGTGAAGGTCAACTTGTATTCATAGAACAGGTTCCTTATTTTATTTTGGACTCAATTTTTCCTTTCTCCCATCTAGAAGGGAGAAGTTAGAGGAGGGTTTGTTTTTGGCAAACTGTTTACTTCAGATATACTGACTCTTTTGTAATTGGGGCCACATTAAAATTAATTATATTAAATATGTTAATCCTTCTGCATCTTTTTTGTATTTGAATCTTGGTCCCACATTTGGGTCTTTCTTGGCTGGAGTACTCTTGTTGCTTTTAAAAAAAAATTAAGGCATGGCTAGAGACATGAACAATGGAGGCAGTGTAACCAGTATCTAAATTGGTCATTAATAGATGAAAGGCTGAGCAGAATTTGTGTTCTGTAGATAAGTAGACATAAAATGTATACTTGTGAGATTCTTCAGGACCCAAGGAAAAGATGAGTTCTGTTTCTCTGAACTAGTGTTTCAGAAGAATATATAGTGCAATCCAACTGCTGTTGTCTTTGATAGGAGTTGGATTAGGCTGATAAAAAATTTAAAGGGTTCAGTAGCTTGCAAGTCACTGTATATGAAGGTAATTGAAGAGGAAGTAAGTCATTTAAAATATTAGGCAGTCCCAACTTAAAGATAATGACAAGTTTTTTGGCTTCCCAAATTGTACGTTATTTTCAATATTGCAATTATGCTTTTAGTATTTTTCTGTGTGATTTTAGAAACAATGTTCTGCTCAATTAAACAAAATTCTTATTTTAATAAACATTTTTAGAACACATTTTAAAATGTTCAATATGTTATGTGCAATAATATATATATATAGTGTGGGTGTGTGTATATGAATGAAAACTGGGCAAACCATTCTACTTCTAAATATTTATAGAAAATATTTGAGATATAAATTAGAAGAGTCCTTAAGGCAGCAGGCAGTGGAGCCTTCTAATCACAACTGACATTATCTCTTACCGTCTGCTTTCCGAGGAGACTAAAAATTTTGTAATGAGGATTAGGAATGGAAGATGGAGTATAATGATGCTCCAAGAGTTATTTGGGTATTCTGTTTTCATTATACTTTGTAGGAACAATTAAAACTTTAAAATAATAGGATGTAAATATATTGTACTGAAAGTGTTAAAATAAAAAGACTAGGAGTTGATTAACTCTGATATACTGATATGGAAAATAATTAGAGTTGTTTTATTAACCCATGTTTTAATGGATTAATCATACAGCATGGACCTGATGTCTGCACTCTCTTAAGTCCTCTTTACAGACACATGCCAATCACATCACTTGAGGAACATCCTGGGGCCTTGTCTATACGAGAAAGGAGAGAACTGTGTTTAAAATCCATTCCAAAACCATGTTCAAACAGACCTCCTATTTAAATATTTTTCAGCATGCTTTGGCTGCTAGTGTGGCCAGGCTCAATACTTAGCACAAATTGTGTTCAGACCTGGCTTTGACCATGTTTACTGAAATCTTTTCTGAGTAGAGTTTGGCCTGTGTACACTGGCAGCTAAACTATACATGGAGTCAGCTTAGAGGAGAGCTGGGTTTGAATTTATTCATTAAAAATGTTTTAAAATTAATCTCTCACAAGTGTAGATAGGTCTGTGGCCCCAATTTGTGCCTAAGCACTATGGTGTTGGCACATTAGAAATCCACATACAGTTGAGACAGCAGTTTTTTGGGCAGGCCTACAAAACACAATTTTTGCCACCAAAATGTAACCAATTTCTGTCTACCAAGATCATGGGATACATCCCACTGACTCATTTTATCCAACAAGTGTGTGTGGTGTAGTGAGGGGGTAGGGAACATTTTTAGTTTTCTTCTCCAGCTGTTTTATCCTTTCAGCCCTAATGAAAGGTTTATGTTTCCAAGACAATCTTCACAAGGAAAAGATTTAGAAACTTTTTTTTAAAAAGAAAGGTGAGATTCTTCTTTCTGCTTCTAGTTCTTATGAAGCCCAGCTCTACAGACAGAAATCCTTCAGGACCAGTAGTCTGTAGTTTATTTTTGAACTCAGGTTGCTAGCATGGGACTTGGCATCATGGGAACTACATAGTTTAGCCAATAAAATGTTTGCTGACTGTTATTTGCGTTGGGCTTAGTATCATGATCAGTGGAACTGGAGTCAGAGGGACCATGTTCCCTAGAGGACACTGTAATCAAGTACTGCTTGTTCCAAATAAGTCCACTCCCACCTTTTCCCAGGGTTGGGTGATCAGCATTGGGCATTGTGACAAGGAAATTGGTCTAGGTAGGAGGGCTGAAGACAAACATGCAGAGAGGGCTAGTGGTTCAGTGGGGAGCTCCACTGACTTGCCATGGTCATCAGTCCCAATAGCAACCTCTGTTTCTTCCCATCTATGCCCTCCATTTTCTTTAACAGCGCAGTCCCAGTACAACATACCTGCTAGGGTCCTTCTAAACAGAGATTCCCTCAGGTGAACAAGAAGGGTTTGCCAGAGGACAACTTTGCCCCTTAGGTAATTTTGGCTGAAAGTTTCCTCATTCCCCTGCCCCAATAGTGTATGGTCTCAGACACGGTGATGTGAGAGGGGGCAGGGAGACAGCGAGAAAGGGAGAACTGCAGACAAAGTATCTTGAAGAACTGAGCTTACAGCTGTGCTATAAAGCCAGCTTCAAACCTCTTGTAGTTAGCGAGAGCACAGTGCTCTACTGGAGCTTTGCAGGTCTTTCATAACGGGACTCCTACTGTCAAAGACCATTTTGTTGAAGGGAGCTTAGAGAGCGTGGCACATGAATGCCGGTGGTGAAAAATATAGTGGTAGGTAGGATAGAGGGCTGATGTAAATTGCAGGCATGATCAAAAGAGAGAGATAGTGACTAATAAGGCAGAGAAGCAACATCGAAGAATATAAATAGCTGCAGAATCTGGGCAGTTCTATTGCTGCTTTTTGCGTCACTAAATTCAATAAATAAGGAAAATCATTTATTTTTATGTTTAAGTTCAAAAATTGAGAAGTGGCCTGTATCAGTCATTAAGGTGTAAAATAAAGGGATTTTACTACTCTAAGTGTAATCTTCACAATGGAGTTACTGTGAGCAGCTACTTAATATGACATATAGGTATTAAAAGTAGTTTTAAAATATATTATTATGTGGCTAAAAGCTAGACCCACTGCCAAAAAATGTTGTAAGTTAGCACTGGTAGTTCGTGTCGTTTGTGCTAATAATACAATCATGTCACATTTATTAGCAAGAGGATTGTATGTAAATCTTTAATTTCACTGTCCTTCAGAATTCTGTTTCAGATTTGAAATGTTAGGATCTTTGAAATACAAATGTGTATTTAGAGTTATTGGTGATTTTAGATTACCTTTAATATTTGCTCTGAAATGTGTAAAAAAAAAAAAAAAAAAAAAAACTCAACTGTTTATAAAATGAAATGTTATAAAATGAAAAGGTATTTTGAAAGAGGAGACATTTTCAATAAGCAGTTTGAGAACTGAGAACTGCTTTTTCACTTATCTGATCATTTCATGCATGTTAGTTTTCTATTTTTGAAGCAGTGATGTGTAAACAAATTTCAGGAATTCTGAATGTTTTTGGAGTGGGCTGCACATTTGTGACCCAAGGATTAGTAGATAAAGGGTAATACCTCTTAATTTGGGGTCATGAATGCTTAACAGTCATGTGCTGACCTTACAGTCATTAAATCTCTAATTCATGACATTCAGTTGCTTGCACTGGTGTCTTGAAAGACAATTCCAGAAGTCTGCAGTAGAAAAACATGAAACACTTCTCTAACATGGAATACTGTTCTGAGAAGAAGGAGACCTGGTTGTAGCAGCTATGAGTCATTTTAAAACCATAATTATAGTTCATCTTTTGCTTTATATTCTTTTTGATTGCATTTAGAAATCAGTTAAATTTCCTATTTACTCTTCTGGTTATGGACTGAGTAGAGACACACTCGATGATATTGGTGTACTGTGCTTGTCTTTTTTTTTTGCTCCTTGTATTACAAAGTTTTGGGATGTATTTATCTTTTTTTAATTCGACTATGGATAGACCAATCGTTCCTCTCTTTGGCAATACTGTGTGTTTTAATTATGTGACTTTTAAATTATTCATTTAATTTAAAAAAAAACTTTTAAAACAATTCCTTGATTTGGGAAAACTGACCTTATCATGTCTTCAACATTTTGTTTAGAAGGCAATGAGAAAGGTGCATACATAATAGAAATCTGATTATTTGAAATTCACTAAAGAACAAAAACAACTGCTTCCAGAACTGCTGACTCTCCTGCAGTCTCTGTTGTACAGTATGTGTCCATAAAATACATATGCATGTATACCTGTATATGAATGTATTTGTGTACTATGGCCTCACTCAGTAAGCGGTAAGGTTGCAAGGTAATGTATCACAATGCTTTTCAAAATCACGGGATTGTTTTAAAAGTTTTAAAATTAAATAAATAATTTAAAAGTCATGTCAATAACATACACAGTATTGCCAAAGAGCAGACAGTTGGTCTATCCACAGTCTAATTAAAAAAGAAAAAAATACATCCCAAAACTTTGTAAACTAAGGATCAAGGAGTGGGTTGGAGACAGGGTGGGACAGAGACAGGTTAAGGAAGATGGGATAAAAGTGGATCAAGCTTGGGGGGGAATGGACAGAAGAGTCTGTGCCCATTAGAGCATGATCAAACCTCTCACAGGTTAGTGCTGACCAGACTCTGTGTGCACCAGCTTCTCTTAGTTCTTACATGTGACTGAACTGTGCATGTGCTACTCCCATCGAGAGCCTGGAATGGAACCCAAGATACCTGAGCCTCTCCAGTCCCCTGCTGTCAGCAAATATCTGGCAAAACACAGTGGCAAAGTGAGTGTCTCCCTCCCTCTCCAAAACTGGTGCACATATGCTATCAGTTACTCAAGTGACAGAGGTCTGTGTGGTGGACAGTTGCTGATGGCCCATGTGTGTCAATATGATGCCACATAATGGAATTTGTTTTTTCAGTGTGGTTTTTGAAAAATCTAGGAAATTACACAGAAAAATAACATTAGAAGAGCATGATTAAGGTTGCATTCAGAAGTTAGGAAATGCAAGACTTGAGGTTGCCTGTTCAACCTTAATTCGGCTCCTTGTCTGTATTCATTATGACAGTCTATAATTACATGATCACATACAAGTTTTTCTCATTGAGTGCACAGGATGGAGCTGTTCTGGGGATGAACCAGGGTTGTTTAGTAAAGAACATAGTTGTCTTTAGAACCCCTGCTTCATTTGTTGCAGAAGTTGGAAGGTGTGTAGTGGCTAGAACTGGGTAAAATATTTTTGACAAACAGTTCATTCGTTGAAAAATGGAGTTTTGGTCACCCCTAAACTATTTACAAATTTGACACAAATTTTCCAAATTGTTTAATCCAAAACAAAATATTGAGGAGGCAGCCAACTCCCATATAGCCTTTAACCCAGTCATTAGAACACTCCCTCAGGATGTGGGAGACCTGTGTTCAATCCCCCCCTCTGCCTGATGTGGAGCAGGAATTTGAACTTCAACCTCCCACTTCGTAGGAGAGTGTTCTAGTTGCTGGGCTATGGGATGATCTCTCCTGTTGAAACTGTTCCACTGTGTATAATTAAATAGAGAGACAAGGTGAGTGAGGTACCGGTAATATCTTTTATTGGACCAGTAATCTGTTCCACCTTGTATTTAGCTGTGACACTGAGTACCTTTCCCAGATCTGAAGAACAGCTCAATGTAAGATCAAAAGCTTGTCTCTTTCACCAACAAAAGTTGGTCTAATAAAAGATATTGCCTCACCCACTTTGTCTCTCTAATATCCTAGGACCAACAGGGCTAAAACACTATAAATAAATAGCCATTGGAGCAGGACCTACCAGGCAATAGAGTCATTCTTACTCACTGGCTCTTCATTGCCATTCACAGGGGCAATTAATAGTCATTCACAGAAAAACCCACGAGGAAACTAGCAATTCTGTCTTCAGAGCTGAGTTTGAATATGTAAATATGGTGTAAGCCAGACATTGACCAATAGGTAGAAAAAATACTGAATAGCTGCTCATTAAGTGAGCACCACTACTAGAGGTAGGGCTCTGTGGAAAAAAACTGTGTGATCATGTAATTGAAAACTGTATCAGAGTGCATTAGCACAAAGGGACCAAATGATGGTTGCACAGGCATCCTTAATTCTGGCATTTCTTAACTCTTAAGTGCTTTAACTTGCAACCATAATAATGTTATTTTAATGTAACGTGTGTGTAAGAGTAATTAAGTCATCTATTTGCTTTATAACACAGGAGAATCAAAAAAGAGAATATGAAGGAAAAAACTGAAGTGTGGTTTGAGTAAAGATAACTAACTGGATGCTTGCAAGTTCCATTTATGCAAGCATTTTCTGTGAATGCTTCCAAAAAGAAATGTGTTGCTGTACTTAAGTGGACAAGTTCAGGAGGCCCTTGAGCATTGGTGAGGACCATCATGTGTGTCCCAGGGAGAATAATTTGGACTCTATTCAAATTCACAATAAACTAGATGATGTCCTGATAGAGCAGCTAAGACTTTCAAAAGTGGCTTGTGATTTGAGTGCTTCCAAAACTAGGCTTCTTCAAGATGTCTCAAGATGGGCACCCATAGATTGAGGCTATGTCTACACTGCAAACAAAACCCCCTGGTGCGGAGTCTCAGTGCCCAAGTCAGTTGACTTGGACTTGCGGGACTCAGGCTCCAGGGCTAAAAATAACAGTGTAG
>NW_020664417.1:21348821-21396067 GCF_002925995.2 Terrapene triunguis | reverse complement strand
ATATATATACATACACACACACACACACACACACACACACACCCTATGCCTGCTATTTCCATATAGCATTCTGTGAGCCATTAGTTCACAACCTATTCATTTTTGGGGGTTTTAAATATGAACATCAGGTTTTGCATTGTATAGAACCTACATTCAGTTTATACCAGAGGATTTTTCTACAATAGGTAGTACCAGTTGTAAGATGTTTACAGATATATTATTTAGATGAATTCTTCTTTGTATGTCTTGGTTGAAGAGTTTTTGGGAGGAAGTTGTACATTTTCAGAAGGTTGAACAGGAAGCCTAGGATTCCTTTCAGCTGAGAATGATATCATATCTTTTAGCATATCTTCCTACATCTCTAAATTCTTTGTGTGAAGGAATTTTGGCAGTCCAAGGAAAAACTGGAAAATCTGTCAGCCAGGGTAGGAAGTGTGCTATGGAGGTTACTCTGAGGCTTATGCTGTCAACTTATCTGTCTTACTAGATGATAATTGTGTAGACCTGTTTTAGCAGCCACAAACACTTGTCAGAACAAATGAATTAAAAGAAGATAATGAGTATGTTAGACCTTTTCTACAGAGGGGTTCCATCAGAAAACAACCTGTATTGAAATCTCTTCAGTATATAGTTGTATGACATTTTCAAACTTTTATTTAGCTGAGTTGGGGGAATTGTATATCACCTAGAGTTTGAGCAGCTGTGAGTTGAAAAATTATGTAGAATTCTGAGCTATGGTTTTGTTGGGAGAAGACATACAAATTATCTAGGGAAATGGCATGTTAGTTGTTCATTGAATGGATATGTGTCATTGTAAAAATCAGTATCACTTCAGTCCTTTTAACTGTTTTCTGATGTGCCTGGTGATTTGTTTTTTGGGGATCTCTATTAGGGTGGTAATTGCCAGTCTATTGGAGGTTTACTGAGGTTAACAATATAATTAAATTTTCTGGAATTATTTCCAATCTTGGCTGTGTAGCCATTACTTTAGAGTCAGTTAATTTTTTTTATCCTGATGACAGAAATGATATATTAAGAAAACTCAACAAAGCTCAAAATCAACTATGTCCTTAAGGAAGATATTTGAACTTTGTTAATTGATATGGGACAGATTCCATGCCAGATATTCCCCAGGTAAAATGAACCATATCTTGTGGGTGAGAATTTGTCAGAAGATTAGGCCATGAATGTTTGTACAGTGTTTGGAACATGTAAGGCACTAAGTATATGCCATAGTAATTCTATAGGATTTACTTGTTGACACTGAAGTTAGACTTGGGGCTGGTCCACACTAACCCCCCACTTCGAACTAAGATACGCAACTTAACGTAGCTGAAGTCCAAATACCTTAGTTCGAACTTACCGCGGGTCCAGACACGGCAGGCAGGCTCCCCCGTCGACTGCGCGTACTCCTCTCGCAGAGCAGGAGTACCGGCGTCGAGTGTGAGCACTTCCGGGATCAATCCCAGAAGATCGATTGCTTACCGCCGGACCCGGAGGTAAGTATAGACGTACCCTTGGATTACATACCCACTCCCATTTCATTGCAGAGTGCTGAAAAGTGTAAACTATGGATAAGTCTATTGACCACAGGACAGTAAGAATATACAGTGTGTGAAAATATTTCAAAAATATGCATGTTGCAGGCAATTACAAGAGTTTTGTGTGTGTGTGTGTGTGTATATATAGGTTTTTCTGTTCTTGAGGACTAAATAAATTAGTTTATCGTTAATCAAATAGGGAAGAGTTTGTGCAATGTATGATTGGAATCTATTTTGCTGTCCTTCTCCTTCTTTAGCAAGTGGTCAGGTTGCCAAAAAAAGAAGGAAAGAAAAAAAAGAAGAAGCCACAGAGCAAGGAAAGGAAGCAGAAGAGCAGATTCATGTAAATTAATAACTATATCCTTATTATGGAATCTCCTGTAGGGCTTGTGGCATATTTGCACAGCTCTTGACAAGCAACTGTTTAGAGCAACTGTTTCTTTGATCCCATTTGGGGCAAAAAAATTGAGTGGATATCAATTAAGTGGATATATTATGGCAAGCTCAGAAACAAAGAGAGACATTTAGATGGCTATCTTACAGAATTACAAAATGGAAAGAGTACTTGAGCTGAAAGAAACCTTATAGTATGGTACACCTCTACCTCGATATAACGTTGTCCTCGGGAGCCAAAAAATCGTACCGCGTTATAGGTGAAACCGCGTTATATCGAACTTGCTTTGATCCACTGGAGTGCGCAGCGCCCCCTCCCCCCCCACCCCGGAGCACTGTTTAGTGCGTTATATCAGAATTCATGTTATATCGGGTCGTGTTATATCAGGGTAGAGGTGTATCTTTATGCATAGTCAGATTGTCAACCTAAAAGGCACTGACACACTAGGCATTTGGGTATGAAGTCAATTGATCTTGCATGGTACAGCAAAGAAGGGGAATCTGCCACATGGCTGATTATACACAGTGATCATGTCAATGTTTGTTGGTATAGAAAGGTTGGGATGTTTATTGGTGACCCAGGAATTAGTTTCCGAGAGTCAGCAAACTGTTGATCAGTCTGATAGTGAAAAGTACTGCCGTTTTTAATGCTTCTGGAACACCTCCTCTCCCCTTTATGGAGGGGATGAGGAAGATAGTCAAAACAGTGGTGACCTTGTGGAGGGAAATGTAATTTACTTGGAGGTATTTCATTACTTAGATGGCTGGGGAGTAACCAGATCCACCTGGTACACGTGTGGGGATCTGGTTGTTTTTTGGAGCAGATAAAGTTTTATAATGCAGGTTTAAATTGGAATAGTGGAATGACTTAAAACAGCTACAACTTTTTTCTAGCCAATATAAACAGGTCATTCGGTTTGCAGTTGTATTCAATTATTTTAAAGCTAGTTACAGCGTATTCTATTGTAAAGCTATGACCTTTGATCTCCAAAATGGGCTGCATGTCTTTTGTGGGAAGCAGGAAGTCTTGGGGCAAGTGACACTTGCAGTGTAGTTTATTTTACTTGAGGAATTTAATTTTTTGTTTTCTCCCTTCTAGAACTGAAGACAAATCTCTGTTTCTATTGGATTATAAATAGGTTCTGGATAGTTTCAGCTGCTGCATAGTGCAGTGATATTTTAATTTGCTGGGTAGACATGTTTACTGTGTACTGTGTAGTTTATGAGTGTTACCATAAATGAGGTAATCTTGCATCTTGGTTTCCATGTGTGAAACATTACATGAGCTAATGCATCTGCACCACTGCTTGCTGGATGTTAGTAGATTGTATGTGGACATAAACTTTATGCTAAACTGTTTTAAATATTTGTACTAAAATTGGAAATGCTGCTTTTAAAAGTGTTTTATATGACACTAAACACCAAATTTCATTAACTAATATAAAAATTTACAGAAAATATAGTAAATTTCTACTTTGCACCACCAGTGTTCTCAATAGTGATATAAAATTCATGACAAAAGTGCTAATTTACGTTGTTAGTGTTTCATGGAATGGTTCATATTAAGTATAATGTATGAACAGTAGCAAGCATAGCATACTGTAGCTGCCTCATTCATGTTTTATACAAAAACTGAATTTAGAATTTGAAGTGACACATGGCGGGATGGGGAGAAAAGGAAGCTAAAGCATTTTGGTTATTTTTTCTGCATATTTAAAATAACCTTGTGACTTCCCCCTCCCCCCCACAGTCTAGTTACTGCTGAGCAAAAACACTCAGAGCATTGTATCCCTATTTATTCACCGATTTCTGTTTGCAGTTTTTTCTCTAACTTAAAGTACAGTTCACTCTCATTTTTTTCACAAGCACTTAAAATATGAAACCTGTGATAAATGGTAAACAGCCTAGAATGTCAGTATATTTTTATTAACGCTAGTACTGCTATTTACATATACCTGGTGTTGAGCTACATTTATATTGTTTTCCATTGTTCAGAATAATAAATATAATTAGTATGTGTATATGTTGGATCAAAAATGACACTAAAGACATTGGTTTTACAAGATTAAGCACTCAAAAGTAAGGAAATAATAAAGTTAAGGTTTCACATGCAACCTTAACTCTGCCCCTTTTTTGGATGCATTATTATGCAACAATTTTTTCTCATATGGCTTCTCAAAAACTATAATTACAGTTAAGACAAGAAGATTTTATTTAACGTAAGAAATTCTGTGTGTTACTCCATCTATAGAAGGTATATCTTTATATATATCTTTAAAAATGTCTGGAAAAAAATAAAAATCAAACAAATGTGTATATTTATTTAAAACCATAGTATTCCCTGCATAAATTGATAGGCCTGTAGCATTAACGTTTAAACTAGTAAATCTCTCTCACAGTCCATGAAGCAAAAATATTCTGGATTACTAACACAACAATCATCTTTAATTTTACTCCTGGGTTTATATTATTATTTAAAGCTTGATCCAAACTTCTATTGTTGTCAGTGGCAGTTTTTTTTATGTATTTTTTTTTTTACTTTAGTGGGAGCTAGACCTTCAACTCATATGTTTTCTTATTATTATACATTTGGATGTTTGAGTATATGTTTATTTAATTTGCTGTGTAGTTTCAAGTTTGAGATTTGTTACAACATGATTAGCTCCTGGTTTCATCTAATAGATGTATTTTTATGATCTGGCATACATTATACTTAGCCCTTATTCTTATAATAGCTGTGCCACTATTACTCATCTAATTAGGGGTACATGGGATTATTTTGCTCAGTTGGAATAAATTGCTGTCTGAAACTTTTTTTTATTGGTTTTATGAAATTTTACAAAATTTTACAAGCTATGTTTGACTAAGAGAAAGATATTGAAGATTTAGGTACAACACTGACAGAAAGTTATCCTATATAACAAATGGATATGATTAATTTACGCTTTGTGGTTAGTGCTTTTGCTACCTAGGCAGAGTTAAGGTTGTTTTAGTATTGATGATTAAGAATGTTATTTAATGTGTCTGTGTGTGAAATGGATGTTAAGATGGCTTTTAGAATTGTTTATGTAACCTGAGCAGCCTGTTTCCATACTTTTAATAGAGATGCTTAACGATTCATCTTCTCTTGTATAGCATGTAACAATGATAAATTTCTTTTGTTTTTAGTAAATCTGTGATTTAATATGATGTCAAGCTCCTGCAGCTTTCTGTGAAAAGCTTTTCATGTTGGTTAGTGAGAGTGTGGTCTGATTAGTGAAAGTTTGAATCCACAGCTGTGTTTCCAGCTTCCAACAGACTCTCTCCTTGGCTTTTTCCATATTCCAAAACCAGTGTTGCCTACCTTGCAATATTTACTGCAAGTCTTGCAATATTTACTGCAAGTCTTGCAATATTTAGTGTTTTTCTTAAAGCCCCAGCTTCTGGAGTTACGTGATTCTGGAAGAGACTCCTTTTTTAAAAAAAAATTGTTACTAATCCTCATGATTGCACATAAAAGCATGACAATGTTAATCCCCCTTAGAGGCTCAAAATTCAAAAGGCCAATATAAAGAACCCCAATGTGCTTTTAAAAATATCATGCTTTTAAAGCTATTTAATATTTTTGGGTCTGACTCATGATTTTTTTTCTTTTTTTTACTATTGGGTTTGGCGTAGTCCGCTTTCCTTCTTTGCCTATATCCGGAAGCCCGATACCCTGTTTTGTTGGACCCTAGCATGTCTACTAGCTGTTATAGATTCCTGCCTAGCAGAGTTCAGAGCCCACTCCAAGTCCCTCTCCAGATCCCTTCACAATCAGCTCCATTGTGGAACAGGGTTTAGTGCTTAGGAATAAAATTGTTAAATGCCGACCGGTTAGTAATTTAAAAATTGAATCTTTATAGATTAAACACCAATACACTAAGAACCTGGTGAAGCAGCAGTCCATAACTAAGCTTCCTTTAAAAACTTTTTTACATTGGCCTTTTTGCACAAAATTACTGTATGCTTTTCTGCTATAGAATGTGAAATTTGTCATGCTTAAATATTTCCTCTACTCTGAGGTAAAGGTGGCCAGGCAATCATGACACGTAAAATTTAAGACATAACTAAGTTGTGACTAAGAACTATTTAATTTTTTTTATTCTTTGGTTACCAAATTATAAGGAAAATTATTTTACTAACCTACTTTAATCACACCAATTTTCTGGCAAAAAGCAGACATTAGAGGGGTGTAGAAAACACAACTACTGTATATGCAGTCTTAAGTATGGAGTTACTATCATGCCTCCAAAAACACATTTTCATAACCTTAGATTACAGTTTGTAGCATCTTGTAATTTACTTTTATTCTTGTATACTTACACTGGAAGACAATGAAAATTGTGTATCTATAGTGTCTTGCACATTTTATTTTGATAAGTTTTCTTCTCTCTAAAATATGTATTTTAATTTAACCAGCAACCATGTACTACCAAAAAATAATACTATTTCAACCACCAACACAACTTCCTAATGTGCAATTTGAGAGATAAGTCAATTGGCCAAATAAATCTAAAGCTAATTAATGCAAGCAAACTTTCAATATTGTCTGTGAAGTTATACTTAATCTTTATTATGTTGTGCAAGAATTGTTCATTGTGTAGTTGAATATAAAATTGACTCTGTTTAGCATGTAGAGAATAGCGCAGAGGCCACACATGTATCCAAAAGTATAAAAAACATTGTGATATTGTATTACATTTTTTAAGAAATATTTTTTAAGATGTAATTAGGGACTGTTGTGTAATGTGTATGCACGCAAAGGGCAGAGTTAAGGTTATTTCATGCCACTTTAGAGTTAAAAGGTTTGTGTTAAAAGTGCTAAAAACTCATGGACAAAGTACTGTGTTTATAAAATGTGCCTATTTTAAACCATTATAACTGGTCAAATTGACACCAGTTTTCATCAGAGCACTCAAGCCCTCTGCAAGGAGGGCTGTTTCCCTGACAAATTTAAACATTGTGTACTCTGCCATTTTAGTGCTAATTCTGTATTTCCCCCCCTTTTTTTTTATAAGGAAAAAGTGCATTTTTCCTATTCTTATTCAAGAATAGTTTTTGCACAATTTTTAAAAAATCATCTTTGGGTAGAGGAATCACTATGTGTGTCACTATGTATAACAACCATATTTAAGGATACCTAGATACTTTCATTATAACACTGTTTTCATTTCCATAGGTGTTTCTCAGGTTCTCTATTTAGCTGAAATTTGGTATACCTGCTGTCGGTAAGGGAACAATTATTTTCTGAACATTTAATCAAAAATAGTTAAGCCATTTTCAGCCATGGAAGGAGTGATAGAGAAAACTTCCTCTACAAGGAAAAACATTTTTCAGCCTCTTTTGTGAACAATGCTAGCACCTCATGGAAAGGCAATGGAAACTTGAAAATTGGCCTATGTGCCTTTTGTTGGTCCAGTGGAAATCAGGTTTGATTTCAATAAGTGACTAGGATATAAAAAATGTACTTAAAGTATATGCACTGGCCTATGTTTCATAGTAGGACTAACAAACTTCCAGTTTCTCAGTGGAAACTTCCATTGACTATACAACGTTTCAAGACTTCATGGGATATGCATAACAAAATGGAGCAGATTTTCAGTTTTTGTATGTTAGGAAAGCGATTCTGGAAAATAGTCTGTGAATCTGGTCTTGTCTCTTTCCATTTATATATTTAAAGAAGACTGTGTATGGAATGAATCATGGGTTACTTTCTCACCGAGTGCACATATTAAGTCATGCAGAGCATTCTGCTTTTGTCTAGTAAATAGCTGAATGTGCTGTAATTTCTCTATGTATGTCTGTTTATGGCTTAGCAGATTGGGGTCCCTGTCCTGAATAGGACCTCTGAGTACTGTTGTAATAGAAATTAATTGTGTGGGTGTTTTGTTTGGAGCAGTCCATAATAGAATTTAAAACAGGTATATATTATTGTGTGTGTGTGTGTGTGTGTGTATATATATGTATATATATATATATGTATATGTGTATATATATATATATGTATATGTATATATATATTTACACACACACAGTAGTTGCATGTACAGATGGATCTGGGAATCCAACATATTTTCCAGATAGTCTCTTGGTGAACCTAGAATACTTAGGCTGAGCGTATTGGCACAGATAGTGGTAAATTTTAAGTGTCATTCACTTAAATTGAAAATGGTTCTACCAAGTATCTTATCCCACTGAGATTCTCTCTGTGTGTATAGGATAATTGGAGATGTTACACTATTTGTAAATATTCAATAATTTCATTGTAAGGTGCTATTTGTATCTCATAAGGTGACAAGATTTCTCTAGCAAGCTTCAATGTTCTTAAATGGTTCCTAACTGCTAAACGGTAAACTAGCTGAAAGTTGACTTGTCAATCTTTTTTTTTTCTTTTTTTCTTCGATTAAAATTTGTTCAGTTAACTTTTAGGTAGGGAGTGTAAAAAAAAAAAAAAAGTGCGATTTTGACACTTTTTTTCTTCTTCTTTTAGACCACAGATATATTTTCTTTTAGCTAAAAATCTGCAAATCATAACTCCAAAGTGTGATTTATAGAACCTTGATATATTCTAGAGGCAAAATTCCAGAATGATTTTACTTAATTTCCATACCAAATATTAAAAGAATCATTATCTTGTAGACTTGCATGCTATGAGAATTAACATGATAGACCATACTGCTTCTCAAGGATCAATTAGTCTATCTTATAAAAAATCCACTCATACAAAAGTGGCTACATACATATTTCCTTTAATCTGTTGTCTGTTGATTAATTAAAAAAATTACAAGTTGCTATGTGTTTACATAGACTTAATATTCTTACTAGAGAAAACCTAATGAAAATAAATCTTTTATAACTGAGTAGTTAAAAAAGAGATTTTAGTATTAAAAGTTTGTGACATAAAGTAACAAAAGTCAGGATATTCAAAATTAAGGTTGACACACTAACACCATTTTTTTCTACAACCTCATGAGTGAAGTATAGTCTTAACATCAACTTTGGTTTCCTTTGGCCAAATTAAATAATGTAATTGATTTTTCACTACTTCATTTTCTAATTCACAAACACCCATATCTTCCTGATAAGGGTTCTCCTGTTAGTTTATCACAATATTAAAGGGAAACTGTCAACTTAAAATCTAGTCAGTTTCACCAAATGTGCTGAAAGTAGCTTTAAGTACTTACAACTGCTTCATGCCCACTGGAAAAATCTGTAGCTTTACAATTACATTCTCCTAATTTTTGAAAATATTTACTCTGCCCATTGTCTGTGTGAGATCTACACAAACAGAAAAAGAAACTGACTATATGCAGAATGATGATGTAGAATTTTTTTATCCAGTCTCTGTTCTAATAATCTTAAATTGTAACAAAAATTAAGTTTAAAAAAAATTCAAACAAGAGTGACGTCTGAATTGTAAGTGCCCCTTTAACTTTGATCTTTAAAGCTTCCCTATTTGTTTCCTTCAAAAAACACTGGGAGCGGAAGGTGGAAAAGAGGTACCTAACTGTATCCAGAATGTACACCCAAATCCTTTGATTAAACAAAATGGTAATTTATAGAACCATATTCAGCCTGGGTATAAGCAAAAGCTATTCCACTGAAGTCAGTGATCACATGTATCATTGCAGAAATCAGGATGACATCTGCAATTTGATGTGTAGCTATTTTTCCATTTACTTCAGTGGAGTTGTGCCTGCCTGTACCCAGCCTGAATTTGTCCCATACACTCATACATTTCTAACAGAACTCAATACACTGAAAAAGATCTCCATATATCGTACTTAAGAAATACATTTAATTAACAGCCTGCTGAAGCACAGGTCAGTTCTGATCTTTGATTAATAACAATTGCATCAAAATTGCACTTACTGCATATTTTAGCCTTTTTGATTTGGTTTTTGGGTCGTCCTCTCTATCTTATAAGCTAGAAATCCTTGGCATGGCCAAATATACAAAATAAATATAAACTACACTGCAAGTATGAGTTCCTTGGGGGGGTGGGGGAGGAATGATTTAATGCAATAATGTTTTTAGATGTATACAGGCAACCCCGTTTTTGTCTCAATTTGTTAAATTACCTGATGTCTGCGTGTGTACTTTAAACAAGATTTTGTTCTCTAGTCTTTCTTCCTTTTGAGCTATCTTCTCAAGGAGAAGGATGATAAATGGAAACATAAACATAGCATGAGAATGTGAACTGGTTCCCAAACATTTCAGTAGTTTTATAAACAACTGGTCATTGTTACCTTTAGTTGGATTACAGTTTCCTTCAGAGCAACAGTGCTCTTCAGCTGCTTTACAGAGTTGATTCTGAATGTTTTAACATATTTGCTTAAAGGCTTTAATGTTTAAATAATGGTTATATAATTATACATTGTTTAAACAATTAGCTTTTCAGTTCAGCAATAAGCCCACATGTTATACACATACTACCAAAAATGATAACGAAACTGCATTTTGAAGATATAAACTGACCTCACGGTGAAAAATCATAGTTTAAGGACCATTTGTTTTTGTTTTTCTTTATATGAACTATTCTCATTTTAATTTTAATTATGCATGGTGAGTCCCACTTAGATGATCTGTGAGGATACAAATGATAAACTTCAAGTTTTTCTGATTCTAAACTCAGACTTCAACATTCTTAGTGCATTGTGTGCCCCCTTCTCATCCGTAAGAAATGCCAGTTTGAATCTTGCTGGTCCAAATCAGCACAAAGGGTTGTCTGAGACTTGAACCAGGGTCCTTTGGAGAAACAGGATTAACATCATAGTGCATTATTGGTCCACTAAGCCATCATGACAGCTGTAGATCTGTATTTTTAAACAACTGAAATATCAAAAATTACCTAACAAAATATTACTTAGTACTGTTTGGGTTTTACTTTGAAAATGTTCTATTACTGTTTTACGTGTTTCATTTCTATTTAAGTAATAGGAGTGTTCTGATTACTTCTATTGTAACATTATCTTACCTAAAATGATCTTTGAAGGTTTATACCATGATTAAAAGACAATTATTTATATGGAATATTTTAAATACAGTACTAGAAAAGGTGAGAGGAAAAATATTTCAGATGTAAAAACTGCATCCAATTTTTATCCATTTTTATTGGGGCATTTAAAAAAAAGTGGTTTAGACTTTATATTGCATTTTCATATTTGATACAGAAGTTTTTTTAACAGCTTTCAAATTTATACAGTTTTTGTTTAGTTGTCAAAACATTTAATTATATCATGGCGTGAAGGTTTAAAGCTGTCAAATAAATCAGAATCTCAGCATAAACATTTTGGTGAATTGCTTTTGCTACCATACTGTAGTTGTTACTGGGCAGTTAGTGAAACTTTTTTTTAAAGCATTTACTCAGCAGGTACAGGACAACTCTAGTACAATGAATTGCTGATTGCTTGTAAAACAGCAGGTAGTAATGCCCCCACTCTTTGTAATTCTTCTTTGTAAAATAAAGTGGCAAGATACTGTGGTAGATTAAGTGACTGTATATGCTGCCTAAGAGCTGTTGAAGATTACTTATCCCATTTCAGAAATATGTCGAATTTTCGCTTTTTTTCCACAGTTCAAAAAAATAAAGGTCCTACCACTAGAGGGAATAAACCTCATTTACATGGGGGGTAGGAGGGAATGTTGGCAGGACTGACCTGAAAATAGTCCAAGAAAACAAGAGGGCTGAATTTCTTTAAAGCCTTGATATTTTTATGTAAAGAGAATGATAGATATTTTAATTAAAAATTTTAAATGGCTGTTTTCTTAAAAGAGAATAATATTATATTTTAAAGCATATGTTAGAGTGTTGGAGAGGGGTTTTTTTTTTTTCTGGTGTTGATAATGCAAACTGACCAAAGGGGTTTTTGGGTGAAGTAAATTAGTTCTACTTTGAAGCTTTTATTTTCTTCTCCTTTTGAAATGAATGGGGAGGCCCTTGAATGAAAGCTGCTTTTCATTAGTGCCACCAAATACCTATTTGAAAGGAAGAGCTCTTCTAACACACACAAACACAAGAGCAAAGGAAAGCTTCCTTTTTTAACCAGAAGACCTTCAGCTAAACAGCTCCTAGCGTCTCTTTCCAGTCAGGTGGTTTCAAATCAGAGTTAATTACTCCAGTCATTTATTCTAATCACCTTCCTCTTATGGCTAGCCACATTCTGTCATGGGGTGGCATCGTTTGAAGCCAGTTAGGTTTGAAAGCCACTGCAGGGTACTTGAGGCTCATTAGTGAGGCCTATCCATGCCTGGCTCTGGATATGGTCCCTGATTAACTCTCAGTTCTCCCTCCTCCCCCAGCACACACTTTAGTTTCAATTAACTCTTGCCTTGCTGCCCTGCTTGCCTTTTACTCACATAGGAAAAGAGAAGTATGAAGATATGCCTTTAGGGGTCTACTTTTATTTACAAAGAGATGGTAACCTTCTTTTTCTGTGCCAGTTATCTTCGTTGTTGTTTTTATGTTTTACAAACTGGTTCCTACGTGTGAAAAGGTAATGTTATAGTCTGTACAGGAGAGAGTCAGTGACTAGAGCAGAAATTGTCTCCACTCCTCTGCATAACATCAGCCTGTTGTGGGTAGTGTAACAGTTTCCTTTGTTCAGCTAAGCTACTGAGAAGCATACATGGCTAGGCCTCAGTACCAAGTCAGACTGTTCCTCCAAAAGATGACAGGGGAGTTGATTTAGTCTCCTGGGGCTGGCAGGTCCTGCCCTTACTTAAACCTGTATAGCTTAAATTCTGAATGTAAAGGTCAATATAATATTTGTATACACCCCCACACGTTCACTCTCCATATTTGAAGAGGCTCTTTTACTCAAACATACAAAAATATTTAATTCAGCTTTTAAACTTGGTTTAACACTGCAGCTCTGCTCCAAGATGAAGGGTGGCTAACCATATTAATGTATCAATTTATGCCAGGTTAGAATAAGTAGTTTTTCATTTTGAAAAAAAATTGTGTTAATTTCCTTAATCATTTGAGGATTCTAATTTAAATAATTACATTTGAACTTATTTAAGATTTACTTATAGGAGGTTTTAGAGATCGGCCAGGAATCAATAACACCTACATTAACTATTTTACTCCTTGTTTATTATTGTTGGTTACAATAGTGGGGACCTCCAGCCTTTCAGAGTCAAATATTTCAATTCGTTTGGGTTCTTAATAATACTGAACTTCAGACAGAGAATTCATATTATCCTCATGTTTACCTCCTGAGTTTGGATGTTAAAGCTTGTATGCCAAAGTTGGTACATTTAATTTCAAGGAGTTAAGATGTTGGTATTCCCGGATGCTAATTCAGTTACCATTAATCATAGCAATTGTTGTTTAGCTTTTATACCAAATTCAGCTAGAAAGTGAGATTAAAATCTTGTAATTCTGCTGCTGTCAATTAAAATGGTGTGAAGGAGGGCTTTAAAAATTTCTTTTTAATGATTTGGATCAGCTGGCTGGTTATTTGCATGGTAAAGATTTGCGTTTTTCATTGGATATTGTCTCTGAGTTTTTCATTGGATACCATGTTTTTTGGTATCTGTTCTATTGTGGACAGAAGGTTTATATCAGCCTCAGTGTTAGTGAAAGCAACTCTATACTGTTCTATTTGTAACTTGGGTGTTTTTTTGGTTTGGGGTTCTTTGTTTTTGCTACAGATACAATTGTAATACATTTATTTAAAATATTTTTACCTAGTAGTTTACGCCATATCTTACATCTATGTTTATTTTTTGACGCTTTAGTGATCTTTTTTCCATAGCAAATCCCTGAATGGACGTAGTTTTGCTGACATCTCCCCCCACTCCCTCCCGCCCCAGCATAGACAGTGCAAGATCAATTGAAGACTTCTTCCATCGACCTAGCTACTGCCTCTCAGGGAGGTGGGTTGCCTACACTGAGAAGAGAACCCCTCCCATCAGCGTAGGTAGGTCTACACTGAAGCAATACAGCAGTGGTTAAGTGTAGACATGCTTTAAGTTTGGCACTCTGCATGCAAGCATGTACTAAGTGCACTGAGAAAACAGTCTGCTGAATCTTAGAGGGGAGGGAGCTCCTTGCCTCTCTCCAATATTTCGTGCATCAGAAATAGAAATAGCAAATTATATGCTTAAAGGGATTTCCATCCAGGCTTCGTTGGCCAAGGATGGCATGTAGTCACCTCCTTTTGAGATCAGAACAGAAGTCCTCTGACAACAAAATGGAAACTGTTTTAAATTAGAGATTTCCAAATGTTGCACAGAAACCCTTCAATTTTTTGTTCCAGTTTTTACACCAGTTTTAGTTAAGCCAAGCAAGGCCCTGTGCTCAATGAGATTTCTTTGTGGGTATGTCTATGCTGCAGCTGGCAACGTGCCTCCTAGCCCTGCTAGACAGACATGTACTAGCTTTGCTGGAGCTAATGTACAAAAAATAGCATGGACGTGACAGCACAGGTGGCGGCATTGGCTAGCAGCCTGAGTACAAGCCCACCTGAACTCTTGAGTCCATACTTGGGAGGCTAGCCCACACTACCACCTAAGCTGCAAAGTCCACACTGCTATTTTTAGTACATTAGCTCGAGCAGAGCTAGTACATGTCAACCTACTTGGGCTGGGAGGTACGCTGCCAGCTGCAGTGTGGACACATACTCTGAATGTCTGTGTGATGTGTGATTGATGGTTGCCAATAACACCTTGCAGCGTTACAACACAAGCTTAATTATTCACACAGTGATTTTTTTTTTTCCCTGTCAGGACACTTTCACAAACTCATCCCAATCAATTTTACTCTCACCATCATCTTCTTGGAGCTTTCCTCTCCCTGTCCAATTTCTGTCCAGCCAACTGTGTGAGGCCCCTTTCAGGTGGCTCCTGAGGATTTTCTGTTGTTTTTGTGGAAGCTGTTTCCTGGACTTCACTTATTCTGTAGGGTTGGCAACTTTTTAGTGGCACAAAACCGAACACCCTAGCCCTTCCCCTCCCCCGAGGCCCCGCACCTTCCTTGATGCCCTGCTCACGACATTCCCCTTCCCTCGGTGGCTCGCTCTCACTCACTTTCACTGGGCTGGGGGAAGGGGTTGGGGTGCGGGTGAGGGCTCTAACTGGGGGTGTGTGCTCCGGGGGAGGGGGGGGGCAGAAATGGGTTCAGGCTGTAGGAGGGGACTCCAGGCTGGGACAGGGAGTTGGGGTGCAGGAGAGGGTGAGGGTTCTGGCTGGGGGTGAGGGGTTTGGGATGCAGGAGAGGGCTCCAGGCTCGGGGGTGGGGCTGAGGGATTCGGAGTGCAGGAGTGGACTACGGGTTGAGGCAGGTTTTTGGAGTTTGGAAGGGGTGAGGGCTCTGGGCTGGGGGTGCTGGCTCTGGGGTGGGGCCGGGGATGAGGGGTTTGGGCTGCAGGAGGGGGCTCTGGGTTTGGGGGGGCTCAGGGCTGGGGCGGGGGTTGGGGCTCGTGTTGGGGCGTGGGCTTACCTCAGGTGGCTCCTGGTCAGTGGTGCAGCACGGGGGCTAAGACAGGCTGCCTGCCTGTCCTGGCACCATGGTGCACATGCCCCGGAAACAGCCTGCAGGTCTGGGTCCTAGGTGGGGGGGCCAGGAGGCTCCACATGCTGCTCTCGCCTGTGCACAGCCCTCCCCTCACCCCGCTCCCATTGGCCATTTTCCGGCCAATGGGAGTGCTGAGCCAGTGCTCGGGGCAGGGGCAGTGCGCGGAGCCCTGTGGGTGCGCGTTCTCCCCTCCCACCCCGGCCGCCTATTACCCAGACCTGCTGGCCACTTCCAGGGCACAGCGCAGAGCCAGGACAGGTAGGTACTAGTGTGCCTTAGCACCGCAGCACCAGTGGCCGGACTTTTAACAGCCTGTTCGGCGGTGCTGACCGGAGCCGGCAGGGTCGCTTTTCAACTGGGTGTTCCGGTTGAAAACCAGACACCTGGTCACCGTATTATGCTGTTCCAGTGAGGAATTCATTACTGTCAGAACTCTTCCAGATTCAGCTTCCACAGCTACATTCTCAGTTTCTAGGGGCAGTCAATTTCAGACTCTGTCCCTTGGATAACTTCTCAGATAATCCTTAAACCTGCAAAGCCATTTGCACTGAAAAAGTTGGATGACACACAGCACTGCACCTACATGAGTAGCAAGTTGTGTGACCCTCTGGAACACCTGCTATGTGTACTCTTACAACGGACATCGATGCATTAGGTTTATTTGCATGAATATTCACAGAAATAATTTTAAGGTCACACACTTTGAATATTTGCTGTAGCAAATTTTAAAATTGCTTTCTGGAAATATTTGCATCAGAATTCTGACTGAGTTTCAGTCATCCAATCAAGGAGCAAAACCAGTATCATGTGATGTGTCAAATACAGATAAACACTGCTCAAATTCTGTATTTTAATTGGCTAACCATAAACAAAATCAAGAAGAATTTTTAATAATTTTGAATAACTAACAAATGAAAGAAAATTGATGTTCCACAAACTCAGCAGCTACATTCTTCACTCTGTTCTGATTTAATATTTTATTGGCAATATAGAGTGAAAGGCTCTTCTCTCATATAGAAGAAAATTATCCAAATATTTGGATTTTAGAGTGGGGCCTTCAGTATTGTACGGGTATGTCTACACTGCAAAATAAAATTCCTGGTACCAAGTTTCAGAGCCCGGGTCAACTGACTTGGGCTTGTGGGGCTAAAAATAGAAGTGTAGCTGTTTGAGCGTGGGCTGGAGCGTAGGCTATGAAATCCTGCAAGGGTGGAGGTCTCAGAGCCCTAGCTCTAGCTGGAGTCCAAACATCTACACTGCTATTTTTAGCCCCTACAAGTCTGAGTCAATTGATTTGGTGATGCAGGTCTTTTATGCAGTGTAGACATACCCTATGAGTCCAACTACCTGTCTCCCACTAAACCAAAAAGAAATCCAATATCCATGTGCTGTATGTATTCTTATAGCAGCTATCTTAAGTGTATGGCCTTGATCCTGGAAACATAACAGATGTTTTACTTCACTCATGTGAGACTTCCCATTGAAGCCAATGAAACTGTCCACATGAGTAAAGTTAAATGTCTGTGTAAATGTTTGCAGGATCAGTGTGTAAGTTTGAACATTATAGACTTCGTGACTTTAGATGCTTAGGTGAAGTGGTGTTAGTTAATTGTTGAAATTTTCCATGTTAAAAAATGTAAAATTGTAACATATGGATGCATATATGATTGTGTCCAGTGCTCATGCTTAAAAAATGCTGCTTGTGCCTTAGAAAATATACTTCAATATTTTCAGGATTACCTACTCCTCCCTGTGGTTACTTAGTGTGCTGCCTAAATAGAACCTAATATACTAGGAAATAATTAAATAAGGCAATTGGCAAGTTTTTGAAGGTGACCACTGTACCTAGTAGTGCAGTCGCTATGAATACAGACTGAAGACAGTTTTGCAAGTTTGCCTAATTCTTTTGATCTTGGCATGTAACAATACAAGCTTCAGTTAATATTAAAACTATGAATTTCAAAGGAAATGCATCCTTAAGTGTATAAAATATGTAACAGCTGGTTGACTAGTCCATTTAAAACTATAAAATAACAATTGCAGAAAGAGTGTTTGCCTTGACAAAAAGTGCATAAGTCCTTGAGATTTTTATCAAAACTTGGTACTAATTAATATTTGAGTAATAGATTATATAAATTTAGAAAGGATCTTTGAGGTACTAAATTCCAAAGTGTCTTTTCAATGCAGTGCTGCTTGCACCAAAATCTCTTTGCCATGAAATCACTTTTCATTATGTTATGCTATTCCAAAGAACTCTGTGAACCTAGCTTAATGCTTTATAGGTGATCCAAAAAAAAATTCTGTTATAAAGATCTTTTAGTGTGATTATTTTCCACAGTCCACAGCATTATATTATTCTTTCTAGAAAAGCTACCTTTCTATTTATCTCTTGAGTTAACTTGCATTTTTTTTTAGAAAGCCATACATACCCATGTATGTATTCCCTCAGCTGCCCATTTCTTATATCATTCTTTGTCTTGTTTCCTTGTCTTTTGGTAATAACTACCTTTTTTACAGTGCTTTTCATCAATAGATTTCCAAGTGCTTTACAAAAGAGGTTAGTATCTGTATCTCTGTTTCACACAGGGGGAAACTGAGGCACAGAGAGGCAAAGTGGTAGTGTTTAGAGATGTGAAGTAAAATACAAACTTAGCTAAATAGAAATATGAATAAATTGTCCATGCATTTCTAAACACGATTGCAAAAAATGAGAATGAAAATTGAGTAATCTAATCTGTGTAGTCTGAAAAGTACAATAGTCACTCATAGTGCCTGCAATGTTTGATGTCTATAATAAATTACAAAGTACAATAAATTAATAAAAATCCAAGAATTTACTGGTATGGAAATTAAATTACTTAAGAACAAGTTAGAGACCACCAGTTGTATGCAAAATTTTAATGTCAGTTTCATATTTGTGAAATTTGTATCACTCCATACGGAATGTTGAGTTTTGTCAATAATAGCAGGTCTGCTGTCTTCTTCCTTCCTGCAATTCCTGCAGGGCAAGCTTTAGTTTGATACATGCCTAATAACAGATTAGATTTTTTTAGATTTCTATTTTCTCTTGTGCTCAGAAGAGTATATATGGGAAAAGTTACATTTAAAATTGAAATACAGTTGATTACTTATAGGTCAGCATTTAAAGAGTTAATATCTTATTAGAAGGACAGGAAATCTGGCAACTATTGCAAAAACTAGACCTAATGGTGCACACAAACAATTTGTCAGTCTTCGTAAATGTGAGTAGCTTTCCGCAAAGTGGCTGCTCTCGCTTTGTTTGACCAGGCTAAACTTTTCCTTTTTGGACTTTAAATCTTAGAAGTGAAATGTGATCCACATATTCAATCAAAATCATTTAATTCAAAGCATATTTTGATTGGAACAAAGTTGACATGGAAAGAAACTCTAGAATAATAATAAAAAAAAGTTGAAAGGATTTTCTATCATATATTTAGCAGGAAAATTTGAAACAGTTCTAATTAGCCTGAAAAAACCAGCCTTCTTCTTTGTAAATTACAAAGGTCATATATCAATGTTAAGGAAACATTACCACTGGTGTTAGAAATCTGGCACATGCAAACATAACAGACCAGTTGGTTTTTGATTTTTATTTTGTGTGTGTGTAACCTAAAATATGCTTAACATATTTAAATTAGTTGCCTGGCACTTGAGTAGTGTGGCTGTTACCTTTGCAATACTCTGGGTACATTTTTATAAATTATAAATCAAAATATCTTATTATTTGTGTTTCCAGTCTCTAGGAAAGCTAATTAGAGCTTTCCTATTCATATGTAGACTTTTTCTTTGATTGGGAGTTGGAGATTTATAATGAATTTAATAATGACTCAGTTTTATTTTGACTCATTGTAATGGCATCCCTTGTTTCAAAGTGGTAGCAAAATACGTTAACCCTTTGGAGACTATGGACATTTATTTGCATTTGTACATCTGGCAAACACCAATGTTCTAAGAGGTTTGAAATTATTTAATTTTTTTACTTGCCAAATTAATGTGTTCCTAGAAAAATGTACAGAAGTAAAACATATAGACCCAAGTTCACGTGCATGTTCAAAAAATAGATTTACTGTCCATCAGATGTCTTCTTTTATTTTGGTTATATTAAAAACTACTTAATACTCATTGGGAGAGTAAGGCGAACAGGAATGTGGCCTTATATTTCTGAATAGTTTCACTGTAAATAAGTTTGTCTAAATAGTGCATATACTGTTGAAACGATGTATACTTAATGAATTTTCTAAATGAAAAATCAGAATAATCCTAATAGCTAATATTTGTTTTTAAAATATGTACTATTTCACATGCCGTGCACTGTTATCTAGACTAAAATAGAAAAAAAAATATTTTATAGGGGAAAAACCCTTGAGGTGGTTACTTTAAAAGTGTGTCAGAGTCTTAAGATATAATGGTATTTAGTAAATGTGGTATAGTTAGCAACTTAACTATAGAAAGAAAATTGTTTCTAGCCATGTTAATTTAGCATTTTTGTTGCGTTTTGACCACATTTTGCCTAATGCTTTTTGTATTGCACCTTTAAGATATATAAAATACAGTCCTCAATACTTTTTTCTGTTCATTCCTTTTATAAAATAGGCAATAAAAAGCCACATAGTAAATCACAAATTTCAGAATTATATTTGAAGAGAGTTTAAATTGCATTTTATTCAATAACATTGCATTTTGCATTTGAAATATATTTTTGAATAATTTGAAATTTCCCTTGTAATATAGCCTCACTTGGTTAATGTTTCTGATGCATTTCTGCTTTGGGAATGGACAAATGAAAGTTACTAATAGGTGTTTGTGTTTGACATCTGTATACTGTACTTTTTAGCATATCTCAAGTGTTTTAGTCTCTGCCTAATAGATCTCATTAAAAAAACAGCTATCAGCCCCAAGACAGTTTGTCAAAGCTAATACGAGTCCCACTGGACTGAACTGACAATTTGTGTGTAGCTTCACATGACAGTCTTTTCATGATCTTATTTGATCCTTAACAATTGGACATTAATCACTGATTTATTTTATAATAACTCAATAGAGTTGAACATTACTGTATTGTGTTGGACATTGTAGCGGTTTTTCTTTTCTTTTTCTACAAATTTACTCGGAGCACACATTGGATGTAAATGATGTACTGTATCCATACTGCTATGGGAGTACTAACAATTGATTGGCTAGTTTTAAGAGCAGCATGGGAAGAATGTTAGTATCCCATAGCGGCACACCGTATTTAACTCTGGCCTTAATGAGGACTGTCTGTCCTAGTGGTCTGAGTAATCCTCAATGTTTAGCATTCCATGGCCTCAGTTTTATTTTTTAAGTGGGTAAATATTGAGAGAATAATTTAAAAAACACACCAACACCCTTTTAAAAGAAGAGAATTTGTTATGAATATAGTAGATTTATTTTAGGATTATGAATGTTGTACTTTACATTTTTCAGGTTTTGAAAGTGGTTTTGATTTTAGTTATAGTCAAATTGGATTTTTAGTATTATACTCTGGTGTTTTTCTTGAAAATTTAGTTTGTTTTTCCTCGATTCACTTAATTAGAACTTTCAATCAAGAAAAGACTTGTACGTATTTTCCAGGTTTTTTTTTTTATTTGAATTCTCAGCTATTGACATGCTGAAAATATCCTCTAAAATGGATTACCAGATAATATGTCATGTTCTAAAAAAAAAAAAAAAATGACCACGTGGAAAAAACCTTACAATATATATGCTTTGACAAGACTTATTTATGTAAAAGTACTTTTCGTTCACACACACACACTCTCTCTCTCTCTCTCTCTCTCTCTCTCTCTCTCCCTCCCCACAATTAAAACTATAAAAAACAGCAACCAAGCAAATTAAAAATTAATGACTTCAAAATTGTTTAATAAGATAAAAATAGTCAGGAGTCTCATGAGTGACCATAGAGCTACAATGTGAGGCTATAAAATTCTACAAGGCTCAGCAAATGACAATGATGTGAATTAATTTTCTTGCTATCCTGCCAAAACCTTTTAACATTAGAACTTATTTAGTTTCTCTTTTATCTATTTCATCTTAGATAATTTTTGTTTTAAGGGCATATGATTTTATATGTTCACTATGCAAACTGTGTTTCACTATTTTTCATGAGCAAAAATTCCTAAAGGGAATGCAAAGTGAAATATGCTATAATGGTCATATTACACCCATAAAACACATGGGCATGGATAACTACTGTAATATTGTTCTGCAATCTCTTCAGGTTACCAAACATATAAATCTAACAATCTCTTAAAAATTACAGTCTCACCACTTATTCATGGAGCTGCTGGTGGACATCCTGAATTTGCTTCCCTTTTGCAATGTTAGGATAAAAATGTTCTTTTAAATTACATAGATTTAGAATCATAAGTACAGGAAATTAACAAAGGAAAGACGATGGAGATTATTTGTTGTATCATTTACACTATATTAGAGCATTTTTAACATCTTTGTCCACTTGTCAGGACACAAATATGAGGAATAAAAGAAAAGTGAGTAAGATGAACATCAGTATTCAGGACACTGCAGGAAAGGCCAAATATAACATACAATTTCAAAAAGATAAATAAGGTTTTCTGTCATTTTAGGTTAACAGTTGTGGTATTTGGGTGATTATGAATTAGACTTAGAAGAGTGGGATATAATTGAACTTCAAAACTATTTTTATCTTATTAAACAATTTTGAAGTCATTAATTTTTAATTTGCTTGGTTGCTGTTTTTTATAGTTTTAATTGTGGGGAGAGAGTGTGTGTGTGTGTGTGTGTGTGTGTGTGTGTGTGTGTGTGTGTGTGAACGAAAAGTACTTTTACATAAATAAGTCTTGTCAAAGCATATATATTGTAAGGTTTTTTCCACGTGGTCATTTTTTTTTTTTTTTTGGACATGACATACTATCTGGTAATCCATTTTAGAGGATATTTTCAGCATGTCAATAGCTGAGAATTCAAATAAAAAAAAAACCTGGAAAATATGTACAAGTCTTTTCTTGATTGAAAGTTCTAATTAAGTGAATCGAGGAAAATTAACTGAAATTAGCTGTCAGAAAGTCACATTTAAATGAGTGATGAGCTGGTCTGGCAGTAAACATTTAAATGATATAAATTGCCATTTAAGTGTATGGTTTAATGTTTGTCATGCATTAATGTGACATGAGACTGCAGTGACAATCAAGCAGCTTGCTCTAATTTGAACATATTTAGGGCTTTTGTGTGGAGTACACCACACAAATTAAGACAATGGCTGTTTTTATGTGTCAATTTAAATGTTGTTTTCAGACATCGGTTAATGAAACAAACCCATCATTTTTTGTACAAATGCCAGAGCAGTTTCTTAGGTTTTCAGATTAATTTTAACTTCTGCTGTTCAAAATTAGGAATTTCCTTTAAAAGAAAAATGCTCTTAGTTTCTGTAGGTCCCATAGAATAATATTATACTTCTCTGTATTGTTTTATCTGTACTTATTAAAAATGGAACTGAATTGAATTCTACACAAGATTGATAAAGCAAATCCTGCCAGTAATTTAAAGTAGCTGTATTAAATATTTAGAAATATAGTAGATTCATTCTAGATAATACCTTTGAACATGTATTGAACCTAATTCACTTGGTCAAGGATTCATTTTTGTTAATTTAATTGTGTGCTTTCTGTGTATTGGACTGTGAATTAGCCAAGTATTTTCAGAACAGTGTTTTAATCTTCCAGCATGCTGCAGAAAATGGTTCTGTATGTGTATATACAAAGTGTATGTGTTCAGTGGGCAATGGTAAAATCTTTGTTTGCTGCACTGTAATGTTTTCCTGTATCATGATATTTCAGAATTCCCGAAATTTAGAATAGGGAATATGATGTTAAACTTAACTACCATGAGCAGTAAATGTCCACATTTTAATGGCACACTGTCTTTTTATAGAAACCAAAAAATGTTATTATTTTTAAGTATTGAACTATACTACTACTAAACTTAACTGAATTAGAAGCTGGAAGTCCCGTCAGCTGTGGAGAGGGGTGGAGGGTGGTTCATAGTTTTCTTATACCCAAATCAGGTACCCTTCCACCCACCCAGTTTATGGTCTTATATAGTCCTAGAGCAGAAACAGCAGCCATCTAGTTGGTACTTGCTATTGGTACCATATCTGATCTCCCTTAGAGAAATGCCTGCACCCAACCTTTATAGGCTAGCCTCCATCCCTCAAGAGAAAGTTTCTCTCTGCAGGAGACAGACCTATCTGCCTACATCCCACTTACTGTGAGTTGAGAGCTGCTCCATATCCCTGTGTATCCACGTGATGCTACAGTGATAATTCAGCAGCTTGCTCTTTTGAACATATTTAGGGCCTTTGTGTGGTGTGCACCAGATAACCATCAGATGGTTTGGATGGTGGAGTCCTTTGGGTACAGAATTATGTGTCCACCAAGTGAAAGTCAGAGATGGAGTGAACAAATTTTGTCACCTAGAGGCCAAAATGAACTGCTCAATGTATACCAGTGGTATAGGACAGGCAATGGAAAAATTCTCTCTCTGTCTAGGTGAAATGCCTATAACCCAGAAAACAGCTCTCCAAGTCTACCAACTTTGTCCTGTGTGAGGCAAAAATTTCTGGCCACTCCATCTAGATTATATCCCTTAGTAGGTTAGCTAGGTAGGATTTTTTTTAAATTAGCGAGTGAAATTTGGAGGACCTACAGCCCTGAACAAAAACCTTTCTAGTTCTAAGCATTGTTTTGAACCCATTGCCCATTTAAGGAAAGAACTGAATGCTCCAAAGATTGCACATGAAAAAAAGTAGCTCATAGGTATGGCCCACTTTGAGTAATATTGGCCTTTGAATGAGAAGCCAAATATTTTGCTGCCAGTGTACCCACATGACTTCAACTAGCAGTAGATTTTTCCACTTTTGTACTGCCTCCATGTTAATGAGGTCTGGCTTGCCTGTGTGTCTGAAAGATGAGTAGTGCATGAAGAAATCTTACAAATTAATTGACTTCTAACTGAGAAATGCTAGTGGTGGGGTGAATAATTATATATTCACCAGGGACTTTATTGGGTATGAGACTGAGGGAGACCAGATGGAGGTTACCCATAGGCAGAAATGTGAAGGAGATGCTAATATAACCAGTCTTGCACTTCTGTTGGAGCTTTTTGTGATAAACTTGAGGCACGGAGACCATGGAGTACAGGTTCCCATCTGTAAATATGCAACACACTGGTTAAGTCTGTTACAAATGAATCTTCTGATCAGCATAAGAAATTGTGAAATGGTCCCAAAATACTTTCAGTAAGCAAAGAAGTATGATGATAATCTGCTAGTACCACTATGTGAATGGATCTTCCTTAGCTTCTTAGAAGTTGCTGCTTACCTACTCTCCGTGCACTCATGGGTAAATCTGTAGGCACATGTCCCGAGGTGAAATCACCAGCAGGCTTACCTCCCCTTACTTCAAACCTGGGACCTGCACGCCAATATTGCATGCAGTTACCTTGGTATCTCAACAATTCCAGGCAATCTAGTATCTAGATGCTGTCCCAATGACAGGTTTCTTTAAGCTGTATTTTAATTATATATATATATATATATATATTTTTTTTTTCATTTGTGTATGTAATACCTAATATGCATTTTTCTTAATCTTTTAACATTTTTCTTACTATTTTGGCAAAGTATCTTCTGCATGCCACATCTTGAGAAGAGGAAATATCATTTGAACATTTTCTTTAATTTCTATTTTTTAGAGTTATCTGAATTGCTTTCTCTGTCCTGGGTTTTCAAAATTAACTTGATAACTGATGCCTTAGGGAACATATGGTTCTAGAGTAGTATGTTAAATATTAACTGGGTTATATGGGAGAATATTTTGTTATTAATTTGTTAATTATTTGTCTTACTGTAGCTCCGGGAGGCCCCAGTCAAAATTGGGTACCTGTTGTGCCTGGTACCATACATACACATAGTAAAAGACAGTTCCTGGTTCAATAAGGGTATTTCTACACTGCAGTTAAACACCTGTGGCTGGCTTGTGTCAGCTGACTTGAGCTCACGGAGCTCTGGCTTCGGGGCTGTAAAACTGTGCTGTAGACATTTGGGCTTGGGCTGAAGCTCCAGGCTCTGCAAACCTGCAAAGTGTGATGGTCCCAGAGCTTGGGCTCCAACCCAAGCCCAAATGTCTACAGTGCAATTTTATACCCTGCAGCCTGAGCCAGCTGACACAAGCCAACCACGGGTTTAATTGCAGCATAAATATACCCTAAAATTACAATCTTGGACAAGCATAAATATACAGACAAAAGTAATAGCAAACTAACATATATGCAACATGTGTAGTATACAGAACTACTTATTTGCATTTCACCTGATCACCCCCAGTTACTTTAATATCTCCAAATCTCTCAGCCCTCTGTCCACATGTCACAACTGGTCTAAGATACCATACATTCACCCTCCCCATCCCACAGAAAGAGGGGCAGGCTCATTCTGGTTGTTTGTCTTATCCTTGCCCTCTTCATTGATAGGATAAGGAGCAATTCTCCCATCTGGACTTTGAGGGGTGGGGCAGGTGGTCCACATGGCTGGTTATTTCCACCCTAGTATGCTTTTGTACGTGTTAGAAATTTTTGTACACTTTCTAAAATATTAGTAGCATTGATGCAGGGGAACTACTAAAGATGATTTCATGTCCTATTTATGAATATTCAAGTTACTTAAGAAAGGATAATAGCAGAAGTCAGGATAACATATTTTGCATTTTGTTGCAGGCCTTGGAGAGTGAGTTTGTTTCGTGCCAGCTTCACCAATGGATTGATCTAATTTTTGGCTACAAACAGCAAGGGCCAGAGGCTGTCCGATCCCTGAATGTATTCTACTACTTAACCTATGAAGGAGCAGTCAATCTGAGTTCAATAACTGATCCTGTATTGAGAGAGGTAAGCTTGCTTTCAAATATGGAAAGAGAAAACATTTGTTAAACACTGTCATACTCAGAGTGTAATGGATTCTGTTCTGCCTAAGTGCAGCAATAAATTTTCATAGCTCTTGCTTTGTGAGTTTGGTTGGCACAGGCCAGTTGGGAACACAGGGAGACTCAAGTCTGATGACTCTGTCACTGAGGCATACAAAATTAGTGAACATTTCTGCAAATGTTGGCCTTAATCTCTCTGTGTCTAAGTTTCACACACATTGAGCGATGAGGTAAAAGTAAATGTTGAACAATTGTTTAATTTGCTGAGTATTGTCCATCCTTCTGTCCATTCATTCACTGGGTACTGAGTGAGGCAAGAGTCTTGTGAAAAAAGTAATATGAATAATCTTAATTCTGTCTGTTCCTAACTTTTTAGTGTTCAACTTTGCAACTTTAAAAACTTTCTTTTAGCATATTTGAATGTACTATTGCATATATACAGAATACTGTACAGTTATATTCACCATTATTTTTATTTGGCCTTGCCAGGATGTCAAATTAAAATGTAGTGCATTTGTTGATAGAAAAAGGCGAAATACTAAATCCTTAAAATCATTGGTAATACTACCATATATCAGTGTAGTAGAAGTCTTGTATCCAGGTACAACAGCTCCATTAGGAAAAAGCTATTTTCTAAAATATTCCTTAGAACTCCTGCCAAATATTACTTTGTAGGCTCTCAGGAAACAAAGAGTATGGCTTTTGTTAAAAAGTATAAAGTGGATCATGATAGGTTTTGCTTCCTCTATTCAGAGCTGTAAACTAGAAACAAATTTAGTTATAATTATTTTAATTATAGAATAAATGTGACAGTTTATCATGTTTTAAAATAAAATATTTATCACTGAGAACAGATTATTATCAATATACAGTTAAAATAGTTTTTTTTTTTTAAATCGTGGCTCGATATATGCCACAAAGAAGCAAATGAAGAAACATTTAAACTATGAAATTTTCACTTCACAAATGTGAGGTTTGATGTTCACAGTATAATTGTAGACTTACATTAGGCTTCCAATTTTTGTTGCTTTCTATTTGTTGAAAAAGATACTAGGATGGAGACTGGTAGTCATTTCAATCAGTAAATATTCTTCCACATAGCCCTATTGCCCCCTCAAGCTGCACATACAGACAGTCTGAGCTCCAGCATGAATTTGTCTAAGAGGATCATGAAGCTGACTTATATGGGTGTGAAAGCTGATGCAAACATAAAAAGATTTTTCTGTGCTGTGTCTTTGAGCTAAAATCCAGACATCTTAGGGAAAGACATAGTATAAAATTAGGGTCTAGTAAAGTAGGGACTGGAGCGTTTGGCCTGTAGGAAAAATTTATTAACACCTGCATTTGAAACAGTTATTCTTTGAGTAGATGCAGCCATATATTTCATGTAGATGTGTGTGCATCCAGCGTACCAGAGCCAGGGAACTTTGCGTAGTATCTATAGAGGTGGCACTCATGCCCTGTGGCCCCAGTCCCCCTCCCTGAGCCAGATAAGGGCATTGTCTCCCTGACCCCCTCAGTTCATTGTCATTGCCAGTGGCTAGAGTCGGAGCTTTTTGTGGTGCATTCACCTCACACTTTCGGTCTCAGTTTTCTGAGAACTTATCCTGTATATGGTAGTAGTAGTAGTGCCTTAGGTTTAGTTTAGTGTTAGAGTAGTTGGCTGCCCTGTGTGGTGCCCTCACCTGGGTTCAAGCACTGTATGTTGTGGAGGGGCAAAGGTTCTTGTTGTGCCTCAGCAAGGGACACCTCAAAGAGTGGTGGTCCATCTGCAAGGCATCCACAAAGAGGACTCGGTGGCAAGAAACTTGTGGTTGAAGCAGCATCTTCTGGAGCAGGCTGTGGGGCCTGCTTGGGCACCGAGGCCCTTGTCTGATCGGTGGTCACCTTCAGATCCAGCAAGTGACGCAGTTTTATGCTCATGTTCTGGTGTTTCCCCTAAGAGGAAGACTGGTTATTCATCATCTTCTGGTGCAGTGAGGAAAAGGATCCATAAAATGAGTCGGGACCATTTCAGGGCTCGGAGAAACTCCTCCTCATCTTCTAAGAGGAGTGTTGACCGGCATAGTACTCCCTGCGGCACCTGGGATAGAGCATGTCTGTCCACCCGCTCCCTTTACCACGCCAAACGCAGTGACAGCCCCTACCATCAATTCTGATTCCAAGCACAGTGCATGTGTTGAGTCTGGTACTAATGACATTGGCACTGGCACTGACAGTCTCCAAGCCAATGCCTCTTCCGGTGCCAGGTGGAAGTACATCTCATTTGGTACTGCTCGTGCTGATTCCCAATTCTCTTCAACATCGAGGCCACAAATTGTTTGCCCCATCGGGGCAGGTTCCCCCATTGTCACCAAAGAACCTCTGGGACTTCTCAAGATCCAGGTCAGAATTGTCCTTTCCCTTCTCATCAGATAGACACTAGAAAGTGCCCTCGGATCACCATCGGTACCGAGAACGGCATCTGTCCTGCAGTCAGGACAAGGGCTCTGGGCCTAGTACCTTTTGGCCACCAATGACTTATCTGTATGCCCAGTGGCCTCCTTGGGATGCTTCTCGACCTGCTCTAGAACGAGATCACCAGTCCTGCATCTTCACTGCATGCGACCACTGAGCCCATTCCCACTGGACCTCGAGGGTTGTTCCAACAGGATCCTGTGATGCAAGAACAGGACCAATCGTTAGCACAGCAAACCACCTCCTCATACTCTTCAGACAACTCTACCATGTGGGAATCCTTTTTTTCCCTTGATGCCTTTTAAGGCATATCAGGACCTTCTGAGGCATATGGCTGCTTTCTTAGGTATGCAGGCATAACTCCTACAGGAAAATACACATAGCTGCTAGATATTCTCCAATCATCCGCTCTAGGAAGAGTAGCCCTGCCAATAAATGAGGCTCCGTTGGAGCCTGCAAAGGCCGTCTGGAACACCTTAGCTTCATTGTACCCTATGGCGAAGTGTTCAGAGAAATGGTACTTCATTCCCATGCAAGGGTATGAGGGTTTCAACTCCTACCTGGCTCCTAACTTGCTGGTGGTAACTGCAGCAAATGACAGGGCTGGGCAGGGCAGGTGTAAATTCACATCCCAGAACAAAGAGTCCAAGAGGATGGACTTGGTAGGGAAAAAGATTTGTACCTCCTCTTCCCTGCAAATTCACATCATGAACCAGCAGGTGTTGCTCTCTGTCCAATTGACAAAGTCATATTTAGTCTTGTCTAAGTTTACCAGAGAAGTTGCCAAAACCCTCGAGTTAAGAGTTTATGGCATTCATTGCAGAAGTCTGTGTGATGGCCAAGACTTCCTTGCAGGCAGCTCTGGATGAGGTGGATGCCTCAGGCAGATTTATGGCATAGGCTGTGACCATGAGAAAGGCCTCGTGGCTGCAGGACTCAGGCATTGTGTCCAATGTGCAGCAGATCACTGAGGACTTACTGTTTGATGGTCAGGTTTTGCCATACAGTTCCTCTCTATTTCTCATCCCCACCCCTACCATGTCCCTTTCCAGGGACCTCTCTCACAAGATACTGCTCCTAGAGCAGTTTCAGTCTCTACTGGCGTGGGGGCCATAGAGGAGGTTCCCCTGCAGCATCAGTATTTCCTGGTCCCCAAGCCCAAGGGAGTTATATGACCTGTCCTCCACTTCTGCAGGTTTAAAAAATACATCAGATATGTGAAATTCCATAAGGTTACCCTACCAACTTCCTGCCTTGAATCACAATGAATGGTTTGCTGCCCTGGACCTGCAGGATGCTTATTTCCATGTAGCAATCCTCCTGAGCCAGGAGGTGGTTCCTCACATTTGTCATAGCTGGTCAGCACTACCAGTATATTGTACTGCCTTTCAGCCTGTCTTCTCCTTCTCGGCTTCTGCTCTGCAGTAACAGTGCACCTCAGAAAGAAGGGAATTTATATCTTTCCATATCTGGGCTCTGAGTTACTGAGGGTCAAGTCCAGAGACAAAGTCCTACCTCATGTTCACATCACACTATGCCTACTTAATCATCTAAGTCTCATCTTAAATAGCACAAAATCAACATTGGTTCCAACTCAAAGAAGCAGTTAATTGGGGCCCAGATAGATTCTGTGAGTTTGAGTGTGTTTCTGTTGACCAAGTGATTCCAGGTGATTCATCACTTATGTCTGGAGCAACAGTCTGAACCCTCAGCCACAGCCCAAGTATGGTTGAGGTTGCTAGGCCATATGGTTGCATGGACACAGGTATTCCAAAATGCCAGGCTGTGCCTTTGAGTCTGGACTGAGACCCCACTGTGAGCAAAACAACCACCATTTCTTGTTGCCGCTCATGGAGAACATGTTGATTGTTGGAATGGCCCAAACTCCAAAAATGGACCATAAGACTCTGCACTTCAGAGACTACTCGTGATTCACAGAGAAATTTCTGCTGAGGTGATCTGCCAGGTGATTCTGTATCCCAAGTAAGGGATCAGCCACAGGGGTAACGTTTTCCCTGATGCGAAACTGCCAGAGCCTGATCACATCTTGACTTTGGAGTGTGCACACTCCTTGACCGATACTTTTCACCTGAGGTGGGAGTCTGCATTCCTGTATGCTTTTTCTCCAATTCCAATCATCCTGCAGGTCATTCTCAAACTGAAATTGGACTATGCCAACCTCATTCTCATTGCTCCAGCGTGGTCAAGACAGTGTTGGTTTTCCAACCTTCTTGTGTTATCAGTTCAGTCTCTCTTATCCCTTCCTTCATCCCAAACTCCTGACTCAGCATCACAATCAAGTTTTTGCACTCAGCTACCTGCATCTCACAGCGTGGATGCTCCATGGATAGATGAGGAGGAACAATGTTTGGTGGAGGTCCAGCAGGTCTTGCTTAATAGTAGGGACTCCTCCTTACCATACCAAGAACCACCCAAATGAAAGTGGTTCTTGGTATGGTAATTAGCATGAGGAGTTCAACTGAGTCTGGCTTGTATCCAGAACATCTTGGAGTACCTGTTACACCTTCAGTCTTCTGATCTTGTACTTAGTTCATTGAGCGTCCACCTGCTGATGATTTCAGCATTTCATCGACCCATGCTAAGGAAATCAGTGTTTTCAAACTCCATGACAGTGAGCTTCTTGAAAAGAGTCACTCATCTGCACCCACCGGTAAAAGAGCCATTTCCTTTAAGGGGCTTTAATAGTGTATTAGCCACTATTATGGGACTTCCATTCGAGCCTCTGGCAACTTCTTCTTTCTCCCTTCTATGTTAGAAAACTGTCTTCATTGTGGCGATCATGTCTGCGTGGAGAATGTGCGAGTCACAGGCTTGGATGGTGGAGCCTCCTTACGCACAATTTTCCAAAGACATAGTAACTCTGCAGCTGTACCCTAACTGCTTGTTTGAAGTGATTTCACAGTTATATGTCTACCAGTGTCCTTCCCTAAGCTGCATTCAATCCCAGAGAAGCAGCATCTTCACACATTTGATGTCAGGCAATGATTAGCTTTTTGTCTGGATAGAAGTAAACTTTTCCATTCTTCACCTCATCTGTTTGTTTCATATGTGAACCAAATGAAGGGTCAAGCAGTCTCTTCACAGACAGTCTCCAAGTGAGCAACTTCCTGACAGCATATAAAGTGGTCTGGGCTATGCCTCCACAATGGGTACGAGCTCATTCCATGACATCAACGGCATTTCTAAGTGACATGCCTATATTGGACATTTTCAGGGATGCCACTTGTTCTTCTCTGCATACTTTTGCAAACCACTATGCCATTACGGCTGTGTCCAGTTCAGATGCAAACTCTGGTAAGGCATTTGTTCTTCCAGATGGCATGCAGACGTGTATTCCACGACCCTGCCTTCATCTCATCTGCATTGGAGTCTGTACTTGTGATGTTCTGCGTGAAAGAACTGAGGAGGTCAGGGCACTGCTGAATTTATATGGCTAGGGGAGGACCTGTGGCTCCAGGGCATGAGCGCCACCCCATGGGTATTGCTAAGCAAAGTTCTCTGTCTCCGGTGAGCTGAGCGTGCACGCACCTGTATGGAATATACGTTTGCATCACATCTCAAAGAACAACAGTTTCAGGTAAGTAACCATTTTTTTACGTGAGGTAATGGACAGTATTATCTTCACTCTACATTGTCTAGGAAACACCCCCTGGGAAGACTGTTTATCATACTTGAAGTACTAGAAAGATGTAAATGTGAGGTGGAAAACAACCACAAATGCTTGGAATAATTTGTATTGAATTTTTACTGAGTGTTTATTGTGGCTAGTTTTGTGTTATACTGAATCTGTGCAATATAGCTTCCAGTATAAATGGGTCTTTGGATTTTTTTTTTTTTTATTAAAAAAAGAAAATACTGGTTGTGCTAAGATTTTTGTTTTGGCAGAGAAAGCATAAAAATAATCTCTCTGTAAAAGGACATTAAACGTTGGAAATAATAACCGAAGTAGGAGTAATCAGCATAACAGCCTACAACACATTAAACTTTTATGTAGTTTTTAATTTTTCAAGAACAGCTGCATTATCAATATAACTGTGATCTATGTTCGCTTACATTGTGGCCTGGAAAAATCATTTAGGAGTAAAGAAGTGAAAAATGTGGCGTTATCTCAGTTTAAACAGCGACAGCCACTTTACTTAATACATTTCTAAAGATTTTGCTCTTTGATTAACTCTGTTGAATTTGTACTATTCTTATCTGTTCTCATTCTCCTGAGTCTGCTCCTCTTGTTTTTGAGTTACTCCATACTGTCTGCAAGATAGAACTGAGTAGTAAAAAAACAAAAGGAAGGAAAAGAGGAATTTGATCAGAACCAGATTGATGAAGAGACTTCTGAGACTTTTTAGCTAGGGGACAGTGCAATGCGAGTATTATCTAGCAGTATCTGTTCCAAGCTTCATTGGTATTTGAGGTTTCCTCCAGTGCAGCATTTTCCTTTAATATTTTTCAGCTGAGGACAAGATATTCCTTCTGATATATATTTATTTATTGTAATATATAATCTCTGTATTATACTATATTATATATAGGTGTGTATTTTATAATAAAAAAATAGGTCAAGGTTGATCATTTTTGGTATGTGTTCTCAATAGACGTGCAAAGTGAAGTCTAGTGTCATTGCCGATGGTAAGTTATTCTGTCTACTCATGGATGAATATTAAAGTAATGAGAAATCAGATAGTGTATCTATGTGCATAATCATTCTATATCATGTGTTAAATGAATTTATCATGTAACTTTGACAACCACACCTTCTGCCTGCCCAGTAATATATCTCCCCGAGGACTTACACTAACATGCCCAACCTCTGAGCTTCTTCAGTCAGCTGTTGGTTTTTTTTCCTTTAATCATCCTGCCTGAGAAACTTTTTTCTTTTTTCTCCAAAGTTGCCACAGCCAGATGACCAAGATGGGCAGATATCCAATCTGGACCATTAGTGGATTTTGTAAATATAAAAAATGCCATAAACGTAATCCAATTTTTCATTACCCTGCAGATCTAGAATCAAAAGTTTTGTACCATTACAGCAGGGAGATTCCCAGCTTCCTGATGGGCATAGTGCTCCCTTGTAGTTTTGAAAGGGTTCAAGATATTGAACTTTAAATCATGACAAATGTAGGTAGGAAAGGTATTTTAGGTCACAGACTTAAAAGAACTAGAAGCTTATGCATACTCAGAAACGTACAACTTACTAAGAGTTAATGATCTCATGGAAATAGTAGATGTGTATTTAAACCATGGAAATATCTCTAGATATATTGTGTGTCAGAATATACATACCAACATCTATGCCTCATCAGTAACTAAAATGTAAGCCTTATGGTGTATCCTCACTTGTATGCAGTCTGTGTATTGGTGACCTGGTTCATCATGAGGCCACACACACAATAATAGTGGGAGGAACTGAGGAGGAGAGGAGTTTAGGTTAATACAAAATTGCCTTAAAACTCCTAAGCTGCTCCAACTGACCATTATTTTTACAGCCAGTCAGGTTACATATATTACGAGAAGGAAGCATTGGTCTAGGAGGAAAACCTACCTGATTAAAACCATATTTTAACATTCTTGTTTATAATTAAAAATGTAGTACTTTTACATCTCTTCATACTGCTGTGAACAATTTTTCCTGCCATTCTTTCTGCCTATGGGAATAAGGGAAGTGAAGTATTTTGAAAGGCTCTGACTGCTGTAATAGAAATTCTTAAAATAAAATGCAAACCATGGGCCACATGTTACCTTCTGGCAGATAGACCCAAGGGAATGAAAAACATGCATAATTTCAAGGCAAATCTCTGGTTGGGGTTGGACAAGAGGGAGAATTTGAGCCAGTGCAGGGAAGAAAGGGGCCACAGCCAGGAAAACCAAATGAATCTGTTGGCATATCATTGCACACCCTAACCTGTCCTTCTAGGGGACCATGTTCCACTCACCTAACTCTTTGTACCAACATTGCCATTGACTAATCCCTGTGCTTGCACATCTCTCTTAGAGAGGATACAGGTGCACAGGGAAATTACTGCTCAATCAACCAGCAGTAACCACCAGCTAGATCTTCACTGGGAAATCTATAATCTGCTAGTGGGGGTATGTTGCATTTAGTGCCTGCTGTTGGCCCTGTCTTGAGAACCCTGTGTAGATCTGTGGAGTCCCAGATCCATATATTTGTTGAGAAAGGGCTTCCTTAGTGCCTGGATGCAAGAAGCAGTTTGCCACAGTGGTGCAGTTAGCCTCCTTCCACCGATTTGGTGAGTTTTCTGCACTGTTTCCTTGCTTCCTATCACAAGTGCTATTCTGTGCCCATAATGTTTGTACAAGAATGAAAAATTATAAGTGATTGAGTCCTTGCAATCAGGCAACTGATCAGCGGAGTTTCAATATTTGCTGATTTGTACCAAGAAGTATGAGATGATCATGAAATATTACCTCATAGGGTATGTTTACACAGCAGTTAAAAACCTGTGGTTGGCCCATGCCAGCTGACCCAGGCTCATGGGCTCAGGCTAAGAATCTGTTTAATTGCAGTGCATTCAGACTTGGGCTCTAGGACCCTGCAAGATGGGAGGGTTCCAGAGCTGAGGCTGTGGCCTGAGTCCAAATGTCTACATCACAATTAAACAGTCCCTTATCCCAACGCCAGGATAGATGGCATGGGCTAGTCACAGGTATCTAATTGCAATGTAGATATACCCTAAGTCACCTTTAAGAGTGTGGCTGAAATAGTGTTACTACATCTGATATTTCTTGGGCAAAATGAGCTAAAAACACCCCAAAAGTTATGGAGTTGGACTATTAACATCCAAACAAACACCATCTGTCCAACATAGGTAATATGTTATTTGAGACTGATGCAAGATCAAAGGGGCTTTTATTAAATATGATACAGCAGTTATTAGAGAGGGGAAATAACAAAGATTGCTTCCTTTCCCTTCCCAAGTTAGAGCACTAATACAAACATTAATGATAACTATACAAATACAATGTAGGACTCTATGACTAATATGATAATGCTAGGTCACACTTTTACTTCAAAACCCTCAACTGCTTAACAAGAAGGGATAATGGTGTGATAGTGTATTATGGAGAAAGGGATGAGAGAGCTAACAGCTTGCAGACACTGAACTAGAGAAATGTGGGCATCATTGTTTTTGATGCCTCTTCTGAAGCGTCAACGGTTTGAGCCCATTTGGACAAGACTAGGCAGTGGCGCTGGAACATTTTAAATAGTGGGGGTGCTGAAAGCCAGCCCCCTTTCCCCTGTCCACTCCCCCCCTCCTGAGCTGAGCTCGGGAGCAAAGTCTCAGGCGCAGGGCCGGCAGCCAGGAACCCGGTGGTGCTGCAACACCCTCGCACCCCTAGTTCCTGCACCTATGGGCTAGGGAACTATAGTCCTAGTATATTGGTACTGTTTCTTTTTGAGTTAATTCCATCTCCTCTTGGTTTTTGAACACACATTGTTTTATTTAAGCTATTTTGGATCTTAGACTGTTTCAGGAATATTCCACTACAGTTCATCCCAGGGAGAGAGGTAAAATTATCCTTCTTCTCTGAGGAGATCTAACAGTGTGTGAATCTACATGTAAGCCACACTCAGGGTTTTTGGTTAAAAGTCCTATTCTATACATAACTAAGACGATATAAATCTTTATCATTATCAAAATGTCACATGTAAATCATAGTAAATACAAGCAAAGTGGACTGAAAAACTGAATCAAAATGATTAAAAACATAAAATCAATAACTCAAATTCTTTTCAGTAAAAAAAAGTTTTCCTCTTTAGACTAAGGTGGCTCTATTGATTGCATTTCCTCCCTTGATTGAGACAGCAACACTTTATACATGAAAGGTAATCTGGATAATAATAAGAGGTCCAGCTTTCTCCATTCCATTGAATATTGGTATTGATTCCTTGCAGACTCAGAAGTTTCAAAAATCATGAATTATAATCATCAGAGATAATCAATGTGGACAGAGTATTTGACATGTTTTTTGAATGTGCCTATTGTAATTGTACATCTAGAGAAAATAATTCTGTTTTTTTTCCATCTTAAAAAGAAAGAAACCTGTGCCACATCCATAATGAGCGGTGGCACTGAAATTTAGTCCTAGATTAGGGTTCAGTATCATCTGTGGGTAGGTTTTATGCATCTTAGATCTTCCCCTCATAAGTGAAATTTTTATTTTTAAATATTTACAGTTTGAGAGCCTTCTGTGCTTTCCAAAAGGAGCAGCAGCAGTGTTTAGTTTACATGACCCCAGTTTCATGACAGCAGTAGCAGATCTTGATATCTTATCCCAGGGAAAGCATTTCTGGCCTCCCTTTTGGTTACATTCATGGTGGGAGTTAATAGCATATTTCAGCTCTAACTCAGCTGGAGAACACAGACAGCAGTGAATCTTTCACAAAGTATAAACACAATTTGTATTTATAGCATAGTTAATGTTTGCTAAATAGTTGGGAAAATTATCTGCATGTCTGTTTTCAGCAGGTGGGGCACAATCTTTTGTTGTGGCTGCAGTGGGTTTTAAAAAATGGAATAAAGTGATTACACAACATTGTAATGGAATAGTAAATTTAAAAGTGGTGAATACAATAAGTGAAGAATTCATGCAGACACAGTTCAAAGTATTGTAGAAACAATCTTTGAAGCATCACTGGCCAGAAGTGTGCTGCACAGATGGTATATTTGACATAGTGCAGCACAGGAACTGTGTGTGAAAAGCCAAATAAATGTTAAGGATTAGTCTAGTTTTAATTGAAAACCAGCATTAAAAAATACCATAAAATGGTGCCAGATTTAAAAAGAATATAATCAAAACCAAACACATTGTTTTCATGACCAGCCAGAGACTGACTTGTCAACAGTGCTGTGTGTTGGACTCTGATCTCTTCCTCTGAAGCCTTGTGGAGAGCAGTCCTGTTGCAGAGGTAATGATTTCATGGGGAGGAGGGAGATGAATGATTTGCTGTACAAGTCCCTCCTGCTGGCCAGGCCACAAAGGAAAAGATTATTCGTCATGCTTGGTGGGTAAATGCTATTGTGATATCAAGTCAGGACTGAGAAGTACTAGGGGTGGGGAATCTTCCAGGTCAACTTTCAGTTGTGGCAATTGAAAAACATTTTCTTTGGAGCTTGGGGAAATTTAGTTTTAAATGTAAAACTCGTATATTTAATTGAACTATAAACATTTTTACTCTGGTAAAGTGAGCATTACTAATGTAAGAACATAAGATATGCCCCATGATTTGGACATTTTTCAATCAACTCAAGTATACTGGCTCAGTCCGTGGCCAATATGTGGTGCTTCTGAGTAAGCAGACCTAATGAACTTAGGCAAGAGTGTACACCTGTGTCTGGGAGTTGTGACTCATAGACTTTAAGGCCAGAAGGGACCATCATGATCATCGTCTGACCTCCTGCATGTCACAGGCCACAGAACCTCACCCACCCAGTTCAGCAGTAGGCCCATAACCGCTGGCTGAGGTACTGAAGTCCACAAATGTTGATTTAAAAACTTCAGTTTACAGAGAATTCACCATTTACTGTAATTCAAACTAGCAAGTAGCCCATACCCCATGCTGCAGAGGAAGGCGAAAAACCTCCAGGGTCTCTGCCATCTGACCTGGGGAAAATTCCTTCCTGGCCCTGAACATGTCAGCCAGACACCTGGGAAAGAATTCACTGTAGTAACTCAGAGCCCTCCCCATCTAGTGTCTGATCTCTGGCCATTGGAGATGTTTGCTAACAGTAGTTGCAGATGGGCCTGGAAGCAACATCAGCATACCACCCCCTCCATAAACTTATCAAGCTCAGTCTTGAAACAAGTTAGGTTTTTTGCCCCCGCTGCTCCCCTTGGAACCCTGTTCCAGAACTTTATTCCTCTGATGGTTAGAAACCTCCATCTAATTTCAAGCCTAAACTTGTTGATGGGCAGTTTATATCCATTTTTTTTTCTTGTGCCAACATTGGTCCTTAATATTGACTTGCTTTCTGCAGGCAACATTGTTATGTCGTAAAGAATGAGTTGTAGTTGCCCTTGACTTAACTTCAATAATAAAAACAACCCTTTGGACTCTGAATATTTGCTTTATTCTTCATTCTGTAGTGCATTTACCTTGGTTCTATTCTTCTATTATTGTCACCATCCAGCAAAAAAGAAGGGCGTCCTTTTAGAGCCAGCTAAGAGGTCTGGTGTACAAGGAGTTCAAATAATATCCCAACACTACTGCTCTACACTTGGGAGTAGCAAAGCTTTTGGAAAGTATGGAGCTCATGTAAATTAGCTCTTCAACTCTGAGTGCTTGTTTTCTCAGCCCTGTGTAAAATTCAACAGGGGTAGAAATCTTCAGCCCAACCAATTCTCTCACCTCTTCCTGCTTGATCTGTCTTGTGGAGCTATCAGTACAGGACAGGGCTTCAGACCCCATAGACTCTTCATTCCTGCCTGGCTGGTGAGTTTTAGATATTCACAATATATTTTTTGCCAGTTTTAAATAAGGCAATAACCCAGAATGTTGCCTGCCTGTCCAAAAATGATGAATATGTTCTAATTTCCCCCACTTTTTTCAACTGGCAGGAGTGATGAATATGGGAATATCATAGCCACATACTGCCTCTATCTCTAAGATCAAACACTCTGGGAGAGTTCTATGTAACATTAGACTGACTTCTTGTTATGTCAGCATTCTGGGGTTATTTTCATTCAGTTTAAAATGTGACCTAATCAAAATTGGTGTAAACTTCAAAAATAATAAATAATATAAACAATAAAATGATATTAAAATATAAATAATAAAACTTCAAGAAATAATCATGACATTACATTACCTTTGTTTGGTATATTTTCCTTTTAAATTGTTCATTATGAATGAAAAAACTGACTTATGAAGACTCTGGTTGTATGTGCATACCCAGTATTCATTATTTTGTTTACAAAAGCAATAATATTTTAGTGCATCAGGGAAGAACCTGTTTCTTGAGTGAGGAAGTCACTCATACTGAAGATGTTCATCCCCATGCAGTTTCCATACTGGAAATCATACTGGGCGGAATCACAGTTAGATGTATTTTATCAGATGATAAAAACAGTTAATTCAGGGCAGGTGAAAACTCTGTCCAACATTATAAAATAAAAAATTATAGCTATCCAAACATTTGCAATCAAGATGTTAAACTATCAAGTAATGCAGATGCGAGATTAAATAATTGTATTACTCTATTTACCAAAATGTTCGACTTTTCTTAGTTTGTTGTCTTTAGCTTTCACAGATTCTGAAAAGTCTGAAGCTGCATGTTAATGGCTAGTATTTGTACGTACAGCTGTGTAAGAACTGGAATTTCCAGTTTGTAGAAAATTCTGCTATTTCAACATTTGTTTTTGTCCAAATCAGAATGAAAAATGGAACAAGAAACCAAAAGAAGCTCAAATAAAGTAAAATAGTCCATCGATGGGGCAATGGTGACGAGATTTAGTGCACAGAAAATGTAAATATTTGTGGGAATGTTGCAAACTACATTGCGAGATTAATGATCACATTTTGACTTTTTATTTTATACCTTCTAAAATAAAATTTCAGAACAAAGTCATTTCAAAACAAAAAATCAAAATGTTCCATTCTGATAAGGTCAAATGTTTTTGACCTTCTGTTTTTGACAGAATGTTTTGACCTTATTGAAATCCTTCATTTCAGTTTTTTCGAAAGAAAAACAATGTTTCAATTTTAACAAATCATCTTCTGATGAAAACATTTTCTCTCGGAAAAATTTCAACCAACTCTAGTTGTAACTAGACTCGGACAGTTCTTGGGATGCCCAGGACTAAGAGTCACCCCTCCCCGTATCACCCCCAGCCATAGGGAGACTTGCTGGTGCTTAAGTGGGTGTCAGCTCCCTGATACCACCAGACTGATAGCCACCCAAACAATCTCCTCTGGGCTATGCCAGCCCTTATATTGCCCTTGCAAGTTAACAGTAGGTGTATTGGAGTCCCCAAACCCCTTTGAAACATTCCCCTGTAGTATCCATGCCTTTATCCACTGAACACTCACAGTAATACTAGGTTTGCTGACTCCAAGGGAACAACCCAAATATCCTTTGCAGCATTTCAATCAAGCGTGGTTGAGATTCTGTTTTCATGAATGTAAATGCGCTGTTGGTTTACTACTTAGGTTCAGGATAAAAGTGTGTCTTCTTTGCCTTCACCTTATGTTCTCCAAAGTTCATTGTTCCTAAGAGTCAGTATGGCACTCCCCCAACCCCCCAGATTATTCTCTGGTGTGCTGCCTTCCTAGTGACTTCACAACCCCCCACTGATTTTGTATGTAAATGATTCCCCATTGTGTTAATTTACAAAGCTTAATTTACATGTGGACCGATGGAGACAGATGATAAACATCTTTTGTATGGCAGAAACCTGTTTGTCAACGCTGCAATGATACAGGTTGCAGGAACATATTTTTAGTATACATACATAACTCCTTACATGCATTTCACGACAATTTGTACATGCATTTCGTGAAAATAATTGTACATGCATTTCACGACAATATTTCATGGCAACCAGTGAGATCCTGGCTTTTATTTAAGACCTCACATAATATTCTTTGGTGAACCAGAATTTACATATCAGGATATTCTTGTGACCCCATTGCTAATTGGCATTGAGGGATTCTTAGGGTCACATAGATGTATTGTATTTAAGAAGCATTTTTTTTTGGTATTTTCTTGAACCATGTAAAAGAATGGTTTTCATTAAACTGAGTGATTAATACTAGAAATTAGTAAGGTCTTGGGGTTTCTTACCTGCACCAACTATGTTATGGATGATGACGTACATTTTTTAAGAAGAGCAAAAGGTGTGACTGTTAAATATAGATAGATAGATATGGTGATCACTAATCTCCTGATGCAGTCTGCCCCACTCCCACAAATATTTATATTTTTGTGTGCACTAAATCTAGTCACTCTTGCCCCATCTATTGGTTTTTTACTTAGTTTCTTTTGGTTTCTTGTGCCATTTTTGTCAGTCTCTTTGAAGTACTACCAGACTCATTTTTCTAGTTCTACTTTTTTATCTGCTTATTTCCAGTAGCCAGAGATTTAGGTGTTTTGAATGAGCACATCAGCGTTCCAGACAGAGATACTGTTTGAAATTATCCATGAACCCAGTGCCTCTGAACATTATTGAGTGACATTTGTTTCTCTTGGTTGTGTCTGCTCTGACTAACTGGTTTCTTTCAGATTGGCAGCTGGGATTACACTGTAGTAGATGGACAGCTGCATGAACTGGAGATTGCAGTGAGGCTGTGCTAGGCCTCAGTTTAATATGCCTGGAATGTATAAGCTCAGATTGGAGCAATTTATGTGACCCTGATGGGGAAATCTATTCATATTTTCACAAACTGTGATTATTTCCTGTTTTACCTCAATGACTGCCATGTAATTAGATACAATAGTCTACTAATAATTTGTCTAGCTAAAAATATATAACTTTCTCATATATGGTTGCTTTTTCACAGCAGACGTTTTAATGTATTTTAAAGTATGCTTAGTGTTTTTTACAAACTGCTGAGTACATCATCATACTTTTCTTTCCATTTCAGTTACAACATACATGCTTATGTACAGCTCTTTGATACTAACAATACCAGGTATAAGAAAAAGCACCCAACAATGCAAAACTTTTTGAAAAAATATTTAGGCCTTAATATTTAAGGGTTGAAAAATAATACACAACTAGTAAAGTTAGTAGTTTCCCAAGAGGCAAATACAGAAACTTTTCTGAGCTAAGAGAAATAATTGGAGTTTCTATAAAATCTTTATCTAAGGCAACACCAAGTATGTGGTGTGATTTGGTTGGGTTTTAATTTAGTTATGTTTTTGTTTTTAGAATGTAAGGAATTTATGCTACAATCATTGTGGTCCATTTGACATTAGTTAGTTTTCATTTCTGCCTTTTGATAGTGCTTTCGTATGTAATGTGGCTTGCGCAGTTGTTTTAAAGCATTTTATCCCCAATGCAGAATGTCAGCCATAGACTTTGGGCATTTGTAATATTTTAATAAGTGTATAGCTGTTTGATGAGAGTGTTGTTACTAATGAGCTCTTAGAGGTTATCAGGAGGGTTTGAACATGGTTTCCACATCCAAGCACAGACCTCTATTATTTGAACTAAAATGGTTAACTCAATTACCTGGCATCAGTAGCAGGCTGTTATCCTCTATGTTGACTAGATACTGGAGGGAGGACATAACACATGCTTTATAAGAATGTCACAAAGCTATGGAGAATACAGTGTAGCTCTTGATCTGTCATCATTTCTTTCCCCCGCCCCTTTCTTTTTTATGCTTGTTAGAGTTCTACTCAAAAATATGTAAATATGTAAATTCTGCATTCTTTTTAAAACAGCAAAATTGGGTGAATAGTTAAGCTGTTCCAGGTAAAGGAATTGTGATTATTAAAATAAAAGGACTGAGTTACTAAAGTTACTAAAGACCAAGTGTAGTGTATCACCAGGGCCAGTACACAGCAAATATACTGCTTATTTCTGCCAATTATTGACAGTTGTGATCTGGTAGATTTAAGATCTAATAAGGGAGAGGACATTCTCCTCTTTAATCTTCAGCCTGTTTCCAGCACATTTATCAAATTGTTGTGAACCATGCTTGTTCTCCATGGTTAATGTTATCTAGATTATAGTACGTGAGGAATTTAACTAAGAACCTTAACTTAGAACCTTTAAGTAACTATCTGATCAGAATGGTTTTTCAATCACTGTTATCAAAGCTTGATTTTAATCATGATCCCAGAGGGGAGCAAAGCTAGTCAGTCAGCCATTAGACCACTGTTTCACTGTCTGAATGGAAACCTGTCCAATATTCAGTGTTCTCTAGTGCTGTTAAGCAACATTTGGGTGGAAAGAAAGGAAAAGCAAGCAATCATAGTTGCATATTGCTCAAGCCAATAGAAATCACTGAGGAACATGTGCGTAAACCTTTTTGAATATCCAGTGATGAGGTAAGGGAGGCAAAAAGCCAAAGTAATTACTTTTGCAAGCACTTTTGTATCCTGAGCATAAATGCTGGGTGGAAAGACGAAGGATGAACCCAAAGCCTTTCCTGGACTTAACACATGCTTGATGTTATTTCACCTAGTCTTTCAAATGTTCGGCATAGTATCCTACTGGCATAGTAGTAACTGAAAATGCTTGCAGTTAGCTATATAAAAGCACACTTTCAGAAAGTGGTCTCCAATTCTGCCTGTCAGTGCATTATCATATAATAAGACTAATAGGAGTGTAACTATTGTAATTGTGCATGCAAAATGGGGTGCACATTTTCACATGGACATGCTGTGCTGACGAACTCATAGACAATTTGTTGCTACGGTATGTGACTGAGTGTGCACTCTATAACTGATAAAACCCAACTCTTGTTTCCATTAGGGACTTTAAATCTGAAGATAATCTAAAGTTATAACTTGCTTTTTCATTTGAAGGGCCTTCATCATTTTCATGATTTGAGTTTAAAACTTTAGAGCTTCTTGCATTCTTTCTCTTTCTCTGTATTCCTCCATTTCCCCCTCCACCCTCCTCCACTCTCATATTCAGTTTTATAGTTTTCAGACATAAACATGAAAAAAGCAATTTTGACTCAGATTCTGAGTGTTTCTGCAAAGAAAAGTAACAAACATCTGTTTTTACCTTAACTATATCCATGTGTTCAACCCCCACCCGCTTCCCAAAATAATTTACAGCCATACTTGGTGGGTACTGCATACTATTAAATTAACTTTTTTCACAGTTAGATTAGGGAAAGTGTCCAGAGACTGGAAATATTGGTGTTAAACAGTAGCAAAAAACTACATTTTAACCAAGCTAAATCATCATTTGTTTTTCTCTTCTCTCTTCCTCTCTCTTAATTTTGCCAAAGAAAGAGGTGGGGGAGAAAAGAAAAGATTGGGAATATATAGCAAATGGTTACCATTATAAACAAATGGAATTCGCTGACTGGTGAAATTTTGCTCATAATACTTGTGTTTATAAATTAATTTATAGGTTTTCTAATTAATGTGAAAAATCCTTTGTGATATAAATAAGTGGTTTGAGAGACATATCATGTGGATTGTTGTAAAGGATTTGTATCACTTGTTTCACTTTATTACTATGTTACAGCATCTGGAACAATTATGACCATACCTAAGTTATTTGTTATAGAAGATTAACAGGAAGAAGCCTATTTTACTAAGATATTTGAGAAGCAGTGAAATAGAATGTTGGACAATGCTATCTTTTACTTTGTTGTATGCAACATGTCTTCAGAGATAAAAATGTGTGGTACTAACAGATATTTTTCAAACAAAGGTTGTTCCTTTCCAGTTACGTGACGCCTTGGAGAAAGTTTCACCATGTTAGCTACACAAATTTCATCGTACTTAATGAATAAATTATGGGAGCTTGATAACTAATATCTCACAACGAAAGCTTTATCCTAAAGTATTCTAAAACTATAATTGTGAAAATATTTTAAATTATCTGTCATCATTTCCTTAAATTCTATTTACAATAGGTAATATCCATAATTGTCCACATTACTGTATGCCATGGAGAGATTTAGCAAGAACACATATCATCCCGCTGTCAATGGAGAAGAGGAAGTCATCCATCAGCATGACTAAAGTCATTATCAAAATTGCCCAGGAAAGTGAGGTTATATGCTGAGCTGTAATTTGCTAGATCCAGAAGGTCAGGTGATGACTTCTTCACTACTGGCTAAACAGTTGCATGCTCTAAGATGAGTAGTAAGTTTTCCACTTCAAAAGAGACATTAATTATCTGTCAGTAGAGGCTACATGTGATCCTGGCTGATCTTCCCTTACCATGGGGAGCAGAAGTCTGAGTTGCAACTCATGGCTAAAATGCCCTGTACTACTTCAAGTGTCTCTTTTGCTATGTGAATGGGAAAAGTAAAGACTGATTCCAGTCCTGACATCATACATTTCCTGTTGTTTGGGAAGATCATCCTGGATTCAGTTGATCTATGCTATGCAATAGCTTACAGTTCTTCAGACCATGTGATGCTGGCTTCTGGAATGATTTTTGGAGGCAACTAGGGATTATGAAGTGACTCACTGTGCTGAAGAGCTCTCCTAGTTGTAGTTAAAAGGCTGCAGATGTTTGAAAATAAAACATTTCTTTGCCTTCCCTCACAGTTGTGGAAAAGGAGTGCAAGCATTTCTTGTGCTGAAGTCTGTCTGCTACTGCCTTCAGTTTACACATCAGTGCCCAAATTTTCTTTCCTCCTTTTTCACTTGTCCCAGATCTTCAGAGAACATAGAAATAGGAGAAAAGAGATCATTTGTGGTGTCAGTGTGTCTATGGCTGTTGTACTGTGTGTATGGTTATAGTATTTCAACAGATCTTGTTCTCCTTGGCTATTTGGTAGGGCATGACTTTAATATTAATTTAGGTGGCTCCATAAACTAACTAACAGGGCTGTTGCACTTTTTGGGTATTTGGAATTTTGTCTTTGGTTGGAGGAGGAAATGTGCCTGGCTCAGGATAGGGGAGCTATTTCTTTGTGAACTCCTAATCCATAGATCAGGTCTAGTGTGTGCCAGGTTGTATGAATAGTCCACAAATTGCCTGGAGTTTGATAGGAGATTTTGGGCCATAGCCTCAGGGAAGTGTGTGTGTGGGGCTGCATGTAGTTTGAGGTCTTCCAGGGCAATGATCCTTGACAAGGTCACCTTCATAATGATCAGCATCTCTGTCCATTCCAACAGGAAACCTTTTGTTTGGAGGTCTGTAGATTAGAAGGATGTAAGTCTGACTTTTGTTTGTTGACATGCAGGTTGAGTGGATATATTCAAATAATTTTTGCAGCTCCTGGAGATCCTCTTCTGCATTTTAAGGCTGGATGGGAAGAGGATGGCTGCCCTGCCAGTGCTCTTTTGTATTATGGGAGTGTGATATCTTAAGTATCCTGAGAGGATTGTGTGGGTCAACAGTGGATATACAGTGTTGTCTAACAGAGTTCCTGTGTTGCTGAGTGAAGGTGGGAGTCTTAACTGCTATGTGGTCTTGACTGGAGAATAGGTGCTTGACCACTGATCATTTCATTGATCATTTTAAAGGTGTGAATTAGTGCAGTTTTGTTCAGTGTGGTCTTGTGTGTGGTGGCTGTAGGTGGAGTGTGCTGCATTTGTAGTAGATATTTTCTTTTCTTACTTGTTGGTTTCTGTTTCCAGTACTTTGTAGGCAGGGCCGGCTCTGGCTTTTTTGCCGCCCCAGGCAAAAAAG
>NW_020664417.1:21326232-21348721 GCF_002925995.2 Terrapene triunguis | reverse complement strand
GAGCCCCGGCTGGGGCTCGGCTCTCCCCCCGGTGGCCAGAGCGCAGGGCGGCGAGCCCCAGCAGGTTGCTTGGTGCCTGGAGCCGGCCCTGTTTGTAGGGGGGTTTTGTGAGTCCTGATGCTGTGCAGGGAGGGTGGTATGTAGTGGCGCCATCCTATAGTGGGGATAGCTGTTAAAAGAAGCACCTAGAACGTTGGGTGTGACAACACTCTTTCATCCTTCCTCTGAGCATTGCATGTTGATTGTGATGTGGGAAATGGCGGAACTTGTGTAGGTCTGCTGTGGAACAATGTAACAGGAAAGTGACAGGCCAGAAACATCTTATCCATTAGGAAGCCTGCACTGTAACTAGTGCTCACTTCTGGCTAAAAGTCAGAGTACAAAGTTTTGGCTCAAGAACAAATTACTTGTTTTGCATTATATCTGAGACCCTTATCTTTTATAAGGAGTTCATTATTCATATAGGTTCCACAGCTTTGTCCTACATAGTTTCATATGCAAATAATAAACTGCAGCCAAGAATTGCTTAGCACTGCTCCTACCACTTCCTTTCTGGTTCACCTAAGAGAGCTGCTATCCATAAAGGTCCAACTTTTCATTGCAGTTGTGAGTACATTCGAACGTAGCACGTCCAACCACTAGAGGGTAGGGACTCTAACTGGCTTAGTATGTTGCAGTGTTTGATCACCAGTTGGCAGATATGTCAATTTGGTTTTGGACTGTGATTATGTTGTGGCTTGATAGTGCCCATTGGGTCTTGGCATAAGTGTGTGTGTGTGTGTTTTAAAAAGTTGGGTTTTTAAGATATTGAGCTTTAATACGCTTAGGATCAGATTCTGAGACACTTACTCCTTGGGCAGTCCCGATGAAATCATTGCTGCGGGAGCACTCAACCAGTAAGAGTATCAGAATCTGTCCCCATCATATTCACAACATTTGTTTTAGCTTATTCAAATACATCAAAAAAATGTATCATCAGTAAGGTCAAATGTTTTAGAATGGCACATTTCTTATCTATAAGGATGGCTGTCTAATTAAACCTCAAATCTTCAGCGAGAACTTCAGATAGCGTTTATTTTTTGCTTTTGTTCTTTCTACACTGAGCAATGTCATCTCTCTGAGTAGTAATTTATTCTTATCTGAAATGAATGAGCTAGTGAAAATTCACTGTAGGTGTTATCACACCACAGAAATATTAACCAGTGGTTAAAAATACAAAGTGCCAGGTAAGCCATAGAAGCATTAAGAGCCTTTTCTGTGGAAGTCAGAGTTCTTTGTGTGAAGCAACTAGAAAATAGAGGCCCTGAAGTGGATAAACATAATGGCCTAAACATTCAAAGGTGACTATTGTTATGGGTGCTTCGATTTTTGAGCACTCTGTTTGGATCACTTTAAGGGTCCTGATGTTTCAGAGGATGGGTGCGTCTGAAAATCAGGCTTTAAGGTTTTTCAAAATCTCTTAATCTCTTTTAGACCAATAGTGCAAACACAGAAAATCTAGATGGACAGACATAGGCAGGCAGTAAAGGGTTCTTACATCTCAAAATGTTAACTTAAAAGAATAGCAAAGTATGAGGTTGCATTTCCTTTGACTGTTTCAAGTGATTAGGTATCTAGAGAGAGATTCTGGCAATTTAAATAAAATATTTCTTGATGAATGTATATGGTAGAACTTATTTAAAGTTCGTGCTGTTTTTTTGTCTTCCAGTTCTATCTCCTCTACATTCTTATTGGTTGTTAATAATATAATGCACCCTACAATTAATTTGTCTTCCTTTTTTATAAAAATATATTGAAAAAATACATGCTACGTTACCCTTTTTTGTTGTCTTAATTATTGACATGAAACTGGATGCTTGAAGTTAAACAAAAAGTTGGAGGCTTTCTTAGTACCTGTAAAAGATTAACTTTTGTTCCTGAAGTATGACGTAAGAAGGATAAGCCAGTGTTAGAAAGGAGAAATGGAGCCAGTAAGGAGGGTTACTGATTATAATAGCCAGTTTCTGTTTAATATCACTGAGCAGGATGAGGTTTTGCAGTGTTTCTCATGGAAATAGCATCCACAGTACTAAAATGATTACCTCATTCTCAGTACCAGTGCCAAGCACTTAGCCCCACAGTGAACACACGGGGTTGATTTTCAACATGAAACAAGCCAGAAGTGTGGAATGACATTTTCAGGTGACAGTTATGGTTCTATTGCCTGTAATTAGCACCTCTTAACATGCAAACCTGCCTGTGCCTTTTCCAGGCTGTTGAAGCTCAAATACGAAGTTTTGGACAGACCCCTTCCCAACTACTCATAGAGCCACATCCTCCAAGAAGTTCTGCCATGCAGGTGGTATGTATCATATTAACTCTTTGTGACCCATTCACTTTTATTTATTTCTGCGGTGTTGCTTTAAATGTTCAGATTTTTTTCTTTTTTGGGGTGTGTTTGTGTGTGTGGGGGGGAATTTAAGATTCTGTGCATTGAATTATAAGCACAACTATCAGTCATTGCTATTGTATGCAATACTTGACTATTAATTCACTGATTGCTAAAAAGGTTATGCCAATTCACAGTACAGAAACTTATCAGTGTTACCTAAAAACACTTTGTCAGTGTAATTTGCTAAGGTCTTAGAACTTGTAGATCCAAATGTTTCAGCATTTCAAGCCCAATCCTGTGAGATTATACTGAGGTGCCGAGCATCCACAACTCCCTTTGAATATCAGTGGAGATGAGGGGTCTCCGAACCTCTCAGATTGCATTCAGCACCTTATAGGATCTGGCTCTTAGTGTCTACGGCCCCTGTGCTTCTCTTCTTTTCTCTGAATGGAAGGGAGCTTTGTACCAGTGGAGTCAGGCTAAATGTTATGGGGAAGACAAGAGCCCCCAGAAGTTGAACCCTGTGTAGAAGATTTATGGGTGGGGAGCGGGAAGGACTGGAAGCCATTATGCTCTATCATGTAGACCAACTCCTGAGGTGGATGCCAGGTGCTGGTACTTGAGGAAGGGAGTACCTGGAAATATATATCTCCTTGGGTATCTGTGCTGGTGGGAGCCAGTTAGGCTGGAAACAAGGGAATATACCCAGCCTTAGGAAGATTCCCTACGAGCTCTGGATTTAGGAGGTGGAGTCCCTAATCTTTCCCCCTAGGCATAATCTTTCCCCTTAAAAACTAGTAATTCTTGAGCTGAAACTTGCATAGTGAAGAATTTGTTTTAATTTGTTTTGCAGTAACACTAGGATGATAACATCCAGGCACTGAGTATTAACATGCTTTCTATTTTACTTCTACTTATTTGTAAATATAATTTTATTAATACAATTATTTTTTATTACTTTCCATTTTATACCATATGCAGCCCCAGGGTCTAAAATAACTTCATCTGTATCATCATAGAATTCAGAACTAAGTGTGTTAAATTATATTGTGACAGAATGAACCAAACATTCTATTAATTCGTGAGTCTCAATATGTTACATTCCCTTAATGGTCAAAGATGGTTGAAGGTTTTTAAAAATAAGTGTAAACAAGGGAATTCTACCTTTTAGGGTCTGTGAAACTTATGTTATTAGGGTTAAAAATGTTCCTGAACAGAAAGAGTTTTTAGATGAAATACACAAAACCCCCTAAAATTTATATATCATTACTTACACACCATGTACAAAAGGAGCCTAACAGACCTAAAACTTCTTATTCATGAACTACCAGCCTATGTCTATTGACTTCCTTGTCACTGACTCACAGGTTTAGCTGAATAAATTTGATGTGGTACCAAGCAGTTTGTGTAATAAGGACTGTACAGTTTCATCAGAGTATAGTATGTGATGATGTCCCTAGTAAATATTGGGCATTTAATGAAAGGAGTTACATTTCATGAAGTTAATTATATCTAACTTCTGTAGCTTTACATACAGAAACTAAGTTGTGGTTCACATTCTTACTTTACCATCTCCTTTGGTTATTAACATATAATTTTACAAACTGTTACACTGTTTTTTAAATTATTAGAATAAGGCTTCCATGAGGGGAAAAAATTGGGATTACAGTGTATTATGTGGGGAGGAGGGGCTTTTTTCCATCACACATAAGAATGCTTTATCATTGTACTATTCACTAAAGTTTCAGTGTTTTTTTTCCTGTGTGTGTGAATACAGCAGAAATTAAAGCCACCATGTGCTGTTAAGTGCACAAGCCATAATATACACCAGGTGTAGTAATTAGCAGTCACACGAAGGCTGCCTATATGTCTGGTTTTGCTGCTGTTGCTGTATCCCCCTGTGTTTTCACACCATCAGATAGCTGGATTTAATTGAGGCCACATCGGATGAGGCATTACTGACACCTTTAATTGAATGAGCATCCAGGGAGGATTAACTCATAATATTGATTGGCTTTTAGCCACTTGTTCAGAAGGGTGTCTGGGTAGCTTATTAGTTGCTTTTATTTACACCTTTATGCAAAGACTAAATAGGAATTCAGAGTGCAATATGTTTTTCTAAGTACTCTTAATAACTTTTTTAAAAGGCGTGATAATAAAAATGCAAATATATTTAATTTCTTTTATTAGTTCTGTATAAATATATATTAAATGTATGCACTTACATACACATTTATATATGCATATATGTACTGGAACATTGCAGGTAGAAAACAGCCAAGTGTACTGATCAGTATATTTTTATAAAGATATTAACTTAGTTATTGGGAAGAAGAAATACTAAAGGAATATGGATAAGAGTGGACAGTACAGTAATAACTCTGTCATCATAGCTTTTACTTATTTTGGTGCACCATATATTAGTGAAAACAAACTTGTTAAGTTCTGTTACTTTCTCAGCTCGGTAACTGTTTAACATGCAAATCACATGGATTTACCAAATTTATGAAAATCAATATTTGATTTTAACATTTTCAGTGATCTTGGGGGTCTTAGTTATAAACTTTCTAATTAATTACATTGAAAACAAAACTATTATATTTGGACTAGGGAGAATCTAGATTTATTTCCTCTCTTAGGCTTTTGTAGGAAGCAAAGGTATTTGCAACATAATAGGGTGATGTCTGTGTGATTCTGTCCACTTTATAAATGTTTCCTTTATAATTATGTTTAATTATGTTTTGCTTAAAAACACAGTTATAATTGTCTGTGTATTGCTTAAGTCTTATTTCTGTACAACATAAATACACACATTGCATGCATTTACTGTATGCACATATATTTTATTTATGTTTGCTTTTTTTTTTTTTTTTTTTTTTTTCTTTTTTTAATTTTTTTTTTTTTCTTTATTTTTTCATTTTTTTTTTCTTTTTTTTCGTTTGGCTTGTCAAAATCTTAGTCTGCCAACTAAATGGAGCCTCTGATGGTCTCTCGGAGCAGGAATTGCTCACTTTCTTGGTTATGGCCTTCTCTGAAATTGCTTTCCTTGATGTGCTACCTTTGTTGATATGGAAGATAATGCATTTGCCAGAGACAGGCAATTGGAAACTTTTTAATGGAACCTGCAGCAAACATTGACTTTAGATCTTTTCCTTTTCTGCAGTGCTGCTACCTTAATAGCATACATGAAGGATGTCCACTCAAAATAGTTGTTTCCACTAGCCTGTTTACTGCTACTTTATTTACTTTTACTTGCAGCTGCTATTGGTTCTTGCTTATTTTAATTCAGTCTTACTTCTCTTGTTCTGTCCTGTCTTTCTTTCCCCCTCCCTATCTTTTCTTTTCCCATGTGTTTGGGTTCTTGTTTGCCCACTCAACAGTATCTCCTCCTGCAGAGTCCATTGATGTTCACAGACCAAGCTCAACAGGATGTTATCATGGTCCTAAAGTTCCCATCCAACTCCCCTGTCACTCATGTAGCAGCCAACACCCAGTCTGGTCTGGCAACTCCTGCTGTGATCACAGTCACTGCTAACAGGCTATTTGCTGTGAACAAGTGGCATAACCTTCCTGGTAAGTAAAGAAATTTTAGCATTAGAAACTTCCACCACCACCAAGTGGTATTTTTCAGTTGGCTTTGTTTCAAAATCGGCAGTAGAAATATTTTAAATTTCTGTTTGCAAATGCTAATCCAGTCCATTGGTACATTGTACTCATTGCAGTTAGACAAAGATGACCTTTCTAAAGTACAACTGAACACTACAATTCAAGTTCTGCTAAGCAACAAGTTATTCAGGAGAAAGAGTTATTTACCAAAGCCATCGGGCAATATCCAAGAAAACATAAGCAACAGGTCACCACTTTATTATCATCATAAACATTTGCAAGCATCCAGTAGGCTAAATATATTCCTAACAGTTACTCAGCACAAAGGACCTGTAAAGCACAAGGCAGTGCTGTCCAGTACCTAAGGAACATGGCTTCCAGCTCTCATTTGTTCCTGATGAGATTTTTGTCCATCTTGGACCTCCTTTTCAGCCCTGTGCCCAGATTATGGAAGTAGGAACCTCTCTAATGTCTGGGAGGTATTGCTGCCACAGAAGCATTCACAACTTCCTGAGCTGGTTATGAAAACCACAACCAGAAATCAAAACTGAAAATATTTAGAATGCCCACATCCCCTGCAACTTGGACACCCAAAAAATCCAAAACTCTAGACACTTGAAAGTCTTTGTCAATAAAAAAAGAAACAACATATCGATAAACGTAACCACTCATCTTAATGATCCTTTTTGTAGTTTGTTGGACATTAACATATAGCTAGTTTTGTTATGAATTCCTGTATTTTCTAATCCTTGAGGGGACCCATCCTCAGTCCATAATTACAGCAGCCTCAAGCCAGAGCCACAAAAAGCAATTCATTTCTCCTGGCACCGCAGTAAATTGTTAGCTGGTCAGAGGGTTTCTATGAAGAAAAATACAGCTTCTTCCCAAATAGTTTAAATAGAGGACAATCTTTTAATGTTTGGACCAGGCTAATGTCTACATCACTGATTTTCTGCAAGGAAATTTGGACCCACATTCCTTTGATTACATTTTGAAAAAAGCCAGATGACCCCAATGCTCTTTTCCAGCTGTTGTAAATCACTGACCAACAATGTCCAAGTGGAAAACTCTTGACCTTATTCCAGCACCATTTCACCCACCTAAGAAGCTCTAATAAAAAAAAAATCCAAAAACAAAATATGTTGTCTATATAGCTGACAAAGACATGACTGAAAACTGTGGATAATACTCACAGCATTTGGATGGAAAGAATATGACAACCGCCTCCCATGCTACTATATGACCTTAAACATACTTTCAATAGTCAATGGATTAAAAATCTCTACAAGAATGCATAAAATTCAACAGTCATATACAGGAAAAAATATCTGGTGGATGTTCTAAAATTATAGGAGTTGCTTTGGCTTCTCCATATGCATGCTAGTTGGTGATCTATTTACCAGCAACAAATGCCTGCAGACAGCTACCTCCATATTCTGTTCTCCAGAAACGGCAGCACAGTAAGACAGGTTTCTGAGCCACTGTCATTGTATACACCGTCGGGCACTTCAAAAGTGTTCTCTCTGTGCAGAGAGCCGGAGAAAAATCTACACTTCAAAAACTCATTTGAGAGCTAGTACACTGACCACTACTGCCAGGCTATTGTGGAATGCCACATTTGAGAGAGCTGGATATGCCTTCCTGGAATGGGAAGGAGCTGAAGTTAGCCTTGGCTGTCGTAACCTTCAAATCCAGTAGTAAAATTGGGCTTTGCATAGGTGTAGGAGGCCAGTACTACAACTATTCCATATCTTCCACTGTGATCATAGCACTGTCCACAGGGAATACTTGCACTATGAGTTGTCATGACAAACCATGTTTAGTTGGCAAGTAATCGCTTGTCACTGACTACTATTTAAGATCCCCACACCTGCCTCACTCAACCAATCTGGTGGCTTTATCAACCAGTTTATGACATCAGTGTCCAACAAAGCACGTCTATACAGGGCTGGAACTGGCACTGTTTCATAAAATATTAATGTTTCATTGCAGCACTGCTGTTGAGTTGCATTTAAACTATGAAATCAATCTGATGATATTAAGTTTTATAATAAAGCTATGCTTTGCAAGGTAATTGGAGAAATGAGAGATGTTACACCTATGATTTATCTATTATATTAGCTTCCACTTCCAAGAGGGTTTGGGGGTTTTTAACTGAGCTGTGGAAAACTAATGTTGAAGTAAAATCCAGTAGGTAAATATTCCAGAGACATGCCAGGTGCTTGGACATTTAGACAAAATGTTGGTCTGCAGAATTATTTATTTAGTTTTATTAAACTTGCAAATAAATGTTTTTCAATGATAGATGAAACATTAAATATTATGTCACTTGGAGATTTCTGTCTCCATCACAAACTGAAATTTTCTGAAAGGTCCGTTATGCTTTGCTGTTCAAAGCAGCCCTTTGAAAAGGGGGGGAAATAGTATTTGCTACAGTCAGCAGATGGTTGTCACATTTTGTTTTCAGTGCTCTTTACCACTTAATTTTGTTTTGTTGTGACATGAGAGGTTGCCAGTAAAGCATCTGCTATCGCTTATGGCTCGGGACCTGAGCCATTGATGAAGGCACACATTCAGGATAGCACTAATCTAAAATAAATGTTTAATAAGCAGCCCATGAAAGCGGCTGGAATTTTTTTTATTCAGTCAAGAAAGAAACTTGAATGGTTAAACAGTTGCTTATAGGATTTGATTTATCATTTTTATGTGGCTCAACATATGAAAATAATGCTGACTTTTAAAATCTTCTTTCCTGAATTTCAGCTCATCAAGGTGCTGTACAGGACCAGCCATACCAGCTGCCAGTGGAAATCGATCCTCTCATAGGTCTGTCACTTTCTTCTCTCTTTGCGATTCATTAAGCTCTGTATGGTGGCCCTGAAGTGTAGATTACGGTTGTTTTTCACTTGCTGGTTGCTGGGAATGGAATTTTCCTGATAAACCATTTGCATGCAAATTGGAATGCAATGAGCTGTGGCTATGCTGGTATTTCATCAACTCCCCCTCGTTGGTTTGCCTAATTTGAACAGGCCTAGGACGCGTGTCAGTGAAAATTAATATGGATGCTGTAATAATGTGTGATTGAGAATGTGCATGAAGTACTGTCAGGATAATATTGGATCTTTTCATCACTCAGACTTGTTGATGAGCAGGAGCGAGGCACGTTATGATGAATTGGTGCACTGGTAATGTGATGGAGCTCCTTTGCTGAGGAAATTTTCATAATACCAGTGGGGTTCTTAACAGCACTGTGTTGTGAAAAATAAAACTGTGGTGCCAGGGTTTCATCGTTAAAGGAGATCAATCCTTTCTTCATAGACCTGCTGTTCATGCTGAGGGGATTAATGCGTAATTGCAAAGCGGTTCCAAAGTTGAAATCTATTGCTCTGCCAGTTTTAGTGTTAAGATATTAGTATTCATTTTTCTAGGGCACTACAGTCTTTTGGATCACCATCAGTGGTTAAGTGTGTGTGTCTGTGTTTTTAAGGAGAGAGAAAAGAGTCTCACTTTCATTTAAATGAATCTTTATAATAAATGAGTAGTTTATTATAGTGGTGCTTTTCATATTAGCATAGTTGGTTCAGTTGTTTATACTATAAACCCTTATTTTTGGGTGGGAGGATTACCATTTGGCTCTAATTCAGCACGATTTGTAACTTGGCACATGATGATTCTGCCTTGGAGGCACTTTAAAAACAAAACAAATTTGAAAAGAAATATTCCCTCATTTTTAATTTGAGAGGCTAATAAATAAATAATTTTTTCTTTTTTTTTAAGCCTCATAATTTCTCTGTTTTTTAAACTGACAATTTCGGGCTGATAGTTTATTGAATGAAAACATGAACTGACCAATTATAATTGCATTTAAAAACCAAGACTATTTACTTATTTTTAAATTATTTTTTTGCCTGACTCTCCACTATCACGTGCATGGTAGAGTGGTATAATTTGTCTATCAAATAGTTAACTACTTTTAAAAATTAATATGCACAGTAAATGTTTCACAGGAAGTGCACATTGACCATTCCCTAGTTTTTATTTATAAATTTATAATTTTTTATTTATTAATTTATAAATGCCATTGTTTCTCAAAGTAATATAGTGCTCTCCATAGAGCATTTCTAGAGGTTGTTACTTAGTGGACCCAGCTGAGATCAAGGCCCCATTGTGTTAGGTACTGTACAAACAAACAATAAGCAACAGTCCCTGCTCTGAATTGCTTACAATAAGAGCATACAAGACCTCAAAGGTTAGGAAGTGTTATCATCATTTTACAAATGGGGAGCCAAGGCACAAAGAGATTAAAGGCCTGATCCAAATCCTTGTGAAGTCAATGGGAGCCTTTAAATGACTTGCTGTAGTCTGTGGCAGAAATGAACCCAGATCTCCTGAATCTGTTTAGTGCCTAAACTACAAGACCATGCTTTATCTCTTCTCAAACGGATCTTCTACAAATCCTCAGATGTGTGAATTTGTAACACCTGCAGTGTCCTATACTCAAATGTATAATCTCTTATACCTCACTTTTGGCAGGACTTGTAATAGTGGCTTATTATTTATAACTTTAATCACTTGGGCTGAAATTTTCTGTCCCAGGTGTCTGTCTAAAGTTGAATTATTTTAGATGACTTCAGCCTAAACAGTTCAGCAGTTTCCAATGAGGAGGCTAGTGAAAAATATGTTGTTTTGCCCAGGTTAAAGAATTCTGATGAGCTTTTCACTGAAAAGCTCTATTACCCCAATGCTTTGGAGCAGGAGCTTGAAATTTGGCAAGGGGGTGGCCTTTTTGCCATCAACGTGCCGTTTGCTGTCTACATGAATATCTGCCCAAATTTGGCCAAGTTATATGCCTTTGAAAAATCACAGATTGTACATGCTCAGTAGAGACTTCTTAGATTTTAGCAGCTAAATCCCCCCGTCCCAAAATCTGTCTGCAGTGAGCATGCTCCAGCACTAGACGTAGTATGCAGGATTTTCCCTGCATTCGCAGCTTTGGGCTGCTGCAGGCCAAGCCGAAGTTAGATCCAGGCACCTGAACTGAGAACAGGGAGCCTGTCTTTCTTGTGCTTTCAGTAGCTCCCCTGCTAGGTCCAGGCAACATGAAGGAGGAAGCTGCCAATTCAAATGCAGAGGAAGCAAAAGCCAGACTTGCAGGCGGATGCAGGAGAGGGAGTAGATTGGGATGTGGCATCGGGGGGAGCACTGAGTTTGGACAAAGATCCCATGGAGAGAAACTGGGACTGGGGTCCTGTGTGGATGGGAACGTAGATGAGAGAAAGGGCAGTTGGAGGTCAGGGTGGGGAAGAGACACAGGTAGGGTGAGAACCTGGGACAGGGAGAACTGGGACAGCCTGGGCAAGATGACTGGGGTTAAGGAGTGGGGGTTTAGGGGAGATTGGGACAGGGAGTCCAGAGAAGTGAGATTTGGACTTGCTGGGCAAGGAGACTAAAACTGGGATGAGAACCTGGGGAGTGGAGACTGCGGTTAGTAGGTGAGGAGAATGAGCCTGGGATAAGGAGCCAGGAGTCAGGAAGAGACAGGACTGTGTGCCCTGGAATGGAACTCAAGGTTCCTGAGTCTCACCATTCCTCTGCTGTCAGCAGGTATCTATGAAACCCACTGGCAAAATATGTCTCCTCCCCTTCTAGTGCTGGTCCACATAAAGGATGATAACCTATAGTTGCTTTCAGTTACTCAGTTAGCTTAAGTGGCAGAAATCTATGTGGTGGATCTAATGGTTCTAACCCTGCTGATGACCCATGTGGGTGTCAATATGATGCCACAAGATGGAATTTCTGTTTATTCAGTTTTCTTTTTTAAAAACCTAGGAAAATACACACAAACTACATCACAATAACATTATTAAGGTTGCAAAGTGAAACACTCAAAGATTAGAAAATGCCAGAATTCAGGTAACCTGGGCAGCCCTTGTGCATTAGCATTATGATATATGCTTGAAGGATGTTCTGACGACTAATTAGTTAATATTTGTATAGTGCTCAAAATGTAAAGTTCTATATAAATGCTACTACTAATGCTAGTGATTACTGCCAATATTTATTTATTTATTTATTTATTTTCATTTTAATTGTTGTGTGGAGGTGCAACCGATGCTTGGGTAGATACAATCAATCTATTATATGATTTTGAAATCGTAGTGTTGGCTACTACATGGGAGCCACTGTAACATTGTGCCACATGTACTGTATTACTATGGCGCTACTTTTTTTCTCTGCTAGGCAGACATTTTTGATTAGCCATTATATTTTTGTGTATTCATACTTCTGTAACTATTTGCTTTTATATTTCCCAGTTGCATTTTACTTAAAGAAGGGTTTACTTGTATCTTGATACGTACTACAAGAAATTGCTATTATTGTAATACCTCAAAGTATATTGGGCATTGTACAGTACATTTAGAAAGACATGTTTCCTGCCACAAATGTCATGGTGGATAATCAGTGAGGCATGCGCTCCCAAAGTGACATTGTGGCCAAAAGAGCTAATGTGATCCTGGGATGCATAAATTTGGGAATCTTGAGTAGGAAAAGAGAGGCTATTTTACCTCTATATTTGGCACTGGTGAGACTGCTGCTGGAAGTTGGACTAGATGATTATCTTGGTGCCTTCTGACCTTGTACAATTAGATATCAAACAAGATGCAAGGAGTATGGGTAACAAAAGGAGATGGAGTGAGGTCGGGGAGGGGCAGCAGTAAAATTAGTTTAGATACATGCATATCAATTTGCAAAGGTGTTAGAATTCAATGAACATAGATGCTAACAATGATGCTCCATGTCTCCTCTTGCACATTCTTCTCTTTAGCCAGCAATACAAGTATGCACAGGAGACAAATCACTGACCTGTTAGACCAAAGCATTCAGGTCCATTCCCAGTGTTTTGTCATCACCTCTGACAATCGTTATATCCTGGTTTGTGGCTTTTGGGACAAGAGTTTCCGGGTCTATTCTACTGATACAGGTTAGTGGAATCTTAACCAATGGAAAAACCTAGAAAGTATGCATGTGTTTGAGGTGGGGAGCATGGTACTGTTTTCCATTCACTACTACCCTGAAACATATTTGGGGGGATGAGAATATATTTCTTCTTCAAAGAATGGCAGGAATTATTATTAAATTCCTCCCACTCCATTCTGCATAGAATGCTATCAGGAGCAGAAGTAGCTGACTATTGCTTTGTACATATTCATTTGTTTCTGAACACCTACGGGACACACTGAGCTTAATTCTACAGGTTCACAAGAAAACCAAACTACTGAGTTTGTTTAAAGCTTTGCAGACTAGGGGAATTAATTGTTTCTTGAGTGCTTACCTGAATGAAATTCTGTTCTGTTTTATATATAATTGAGAAAAATATTTTAAGAAACACAGCAGAGCCCATTTGAAATAATACCAAAGTGTATAAGTGCAGTAACACAGTGAAGCTGTTGGAGAAAAGCAAACTTCTCAAATTCTGAGGGTCTCAAAAGGTGCAATACAAAGATAGAAATGGAGCCATTAAAAAGAATGAAGAATGAATCCTCTCACACAATGTAAATTGGCCAATATGCAGGACCTCAGTTCTGTGGAAATGTGTGATCCCTGCAGACTGACAGGTACATCCATGTCTTGCTATGTTGAAGACAATCATGGAGGGTAAGAATCATGGAGGTACAGAAAAAATATGCACGTTTTTCTTCCCATTCATTGCCTTATAATAGGAATAGCAATCTCACTGAAGGGCACTTCCTTTGGATTAATGACCAGTTGGGGTTAATATGTCTGGGACATCAACCCTTCCAGCAGGTTATTATCCTATATGTTCTTCATCGTTACTTAAATAGATTTGTTAATAATGTGTTTCACACTTACCAAACCAAAATATTTTATAAAACAACAGAACAGTCGGACTGGACCCCAGCATACTTTGGAGGTGGGGCATTCGTCATTTGTGCAATTTAATACACGACTGCTACTGTAAATGAGAAGTTTACTGTATGTTGGCTGACGTCAATCCTTTACAGAGAACCTTCAGTTTAACAGTTCAGTCCTTCTCTTTAGTGAAAGTCAGAAACGTGGTTTTAAAGAGATCTTTAGAGAAAATAACTAGGTATGGTAAATATGCCACACAATTTCTTGCCTTACATTCAAAATATATTGACTAATGTGTTCTTAATTTTTTCATTGTTGAAAAGTGAGCACATGTTTACATTTAAGGCTAACTGACTTCAGTGTCATGATGAGAAACTAATATTATTTTGGAACTCATCTCCAAATGGCTTCTTAATGAAGTCGTTGCAACTGTATTTAAGTCATAATCAGAGATTACTAGTTAACTTAATTTTGAAATAACTGATTCTGATATGATTAAAAGCAAATTACTTATGCTTGCCAAGAAAGTTGTAAAACACCAGAAAGTTTTATCTATATTTCTTCAATTTGTTAATATCCAACACACAAACAAAATCTGGCTGTAGTGTAATTTAAATAAATTCAGTTACAAGGGTTTTTTTAATATTAAAACAAAAGTATAGCAGTCAAATACCTTTTCTGAGCTTGGCGGAGCAGCAAGGGAAAAAGATGTGATCAGTAATGTATAATGGCAAGCTATCACAAGTGTTGAATTCAATTATATTTTAGCACTTAAACAAAAAAAGAACCTTTTTCTTATTAGATTTCAGGGGGTTTTGTAACAGGAAATACTTTTAGCGTAAATCATGCTTTCTGGTTACAGCTAGTACAGCGGAGGCACAATAAAACTTTCCTCCAGTGGTGGGAATTATTTTCAGACAGTCTTTTAGATGCAGTAGTGCAGAGGCTTGAGTCTGAATTTTTTTATTTGTAGCACAGCTGTCAAATAAAACATTAACTAGAAAATTTGTTCTGTCAAAAAAGGGATATCCTAGTGCATATGGTAATATTTGATATTGCTGTGTGGAGAGGAGGATTGGTATTAAAGGAAATAAAAAAAAAAGTTGAAGAACTCTTATGAGATTCAGTAAGTAATTTAACAAAGATAAAAAGAAGCAACGAATTTCTGTTTTGATGGTTGGGTTGTATTGAGTGAAGCTTAACCCCATGACAATAACATAGTAAAACTAGTAGGGCAGCGCAAACGTATGAGCAGCTGTCAAACAAGTCTTGAAGAATGTTTGTTTTCTATAACAGAAACTAAAAATATAGAATATCTTGGGGAAAAAATCTCTTAAACTCATAGCTCTTTAAGAATAAACTTACTGTTTCAAAAATATAAATCACCCCAAGTAGTTGAATAACTAAGGGGATACAATTGGAAAAGAGATGGTATAATTTAATCACAACAAAATTTAAAACAAATAATTGATAAATAAATAGAAGGTTCAGGAAAAGCTGTCTATTCTATGAGATTAAATATATTGCCTGAGATAAAGTTGTATGCTCTGAAAGTTTTTCACTGTTGCCTTCCAAGCTCTGCAGATCAATAGCTTTGCTGACTAAAATGGTTGACCATCCAGCAATTTGGCTGAGACAAATACATGACCTGGGAACCTAAGTGAAAAACCCTCAGCACAGGGGTAACTTCTGATGTCGCAGCACATTTAGAGCCAAAAGACAGTTTTAAATGGTATAATAAAACATAATATGGACTGGAGTCACCAAGTTATAGGAAAATTTTTGCTGCTTGGGTAAAACGTATAACCTCCTGTGAGCCTGCAACAGGATTATGTCCCACTATCACGTTCAGTCACTTTTCAACCTCATGAAGAAATAATGTTTCATTATAAACATCAATTCCCCATTCATATATCCATTGTATAACTTTGCCTCCTCGATGGAATCATACAGGTTAGAGATAGAAAGATGTATTAGATCAGAGTTTTTCCTTCTTAAAACAAGATTGTTTCCTATAGAAAGAACACTTTCTAGTGCTTTGTCCATTCTACAGTAGTTTTAAAAGTCTTAAATTGACAAGATTTCCTCCCACCACAGTCCATGGGAGATTTTTCCAGCCAAATACATCTTGCTGGCAATTTTTTGATAGCTTAAATTTTCCTTTTCTTAATTTCATCCCATTACACCACCCCTATATACCACACTATAGATATATCCTGAGGTGTTTATATATACATCTCCCTCCCTCCCTCCCAGGTGTTTGCACCCTTCTGATTCTTGTGTTAGGTTTTCTCCACTGTAGTTATTGCTTCATACCTTTAATCTTTTATTATAAATCTGTCCTTCCAGCCCTTTATCTGAACTCTCTCTCCCTAGTGTGTCATTATTTCTGTTTTAATTTTTTTGTGCAAAACTGAATGCAATAATCCAGGTGCAGTCACAGCAGAAACCGTATAGGTAAGAACTATGACCTGTTATCTTCCACCTTTAATCTTTTATTTATGCAGCCCCAAACTTTACTGTTCTCTCTCTTTCTTTCTTCCTTCTCCTCCCCCCCCTCCCCCACACTTTATCATGGTACAAAGTCATGTCTCCCCCCACTATCATCCCTAGGTCAATTCAGTGTTGCAGCTTCCCACATTTCTCCTTATATTGATCTAATATGTTTCAGGATAGTTTTGTTTTTTTAACTCCTCCCAATTTATCATCATTTGTAAGTTTCATTAATATCCAGTTTCTGCTTGCTCATTAGTCTTTCTACTTTATCATTGATGAGGGTGTTAAATATATCCCATCTATCTATGGTCTGCTATTAACAGGTTCCAGTAGCCCCAGCAAGATGGATTCTGGTGCCTATGCCCTCACTTTAAAGAGCTTTTTCTCTTACCCAATCTCCCTCCCTCTATGTGGGGGTCTTCAGAGGGCAGTTGTAGTTAGCCTTATAAGTGTTCGCTCACACATGCAAACCCAACCCACATGAACGTACACATACACACACTTATGAAAATGTGGCCCTGTTAAGTTAAGGTTAAAAAGTAATAAGCATATTCATATTTTTAAAGATCCATGAATTGCACATTTTTCACTGTCTAAGTAAAGTTGAGTTTATCTAGGTTTTCCTTTCATGTTCGTTTTTATGTAACTATTAATGGCTTGAATACTTACACAACAGACAGAAACTTTGCTTGTCAGGTATGTCTTTTGAGCTTTTATGGGCATTGCAAGTGTTCTCAAAGGTAAGAAAGCTGGTAGAAATGGTTGGCTAGTATATTAAATGTGATGGAGGAACTAAAGCAGAAGTTTAATTTTATACAGATTTTCTGAATTGTATGCATTTTTTGTAATTGAATAAATGCTCAAAGAGCTGGTTATGTTTCATTTTCCATGTCACATTCACGATTCCCTATGTCCTAACTGTTCTGGAGCCTCTATGCACTGTTATCAGATTTACATTTTTAACTGCTACTTTCACCAGTAAACTGCATTAAAATAAATTCCGTCATTGCAAATTTATGTCATTATGTTTCTTTATTCTATATATTTAAACTCATGACTGCAACATGAGTTTAAATATATAGAATAATGAAACATACTGGCTTGGCAGGATTTAGAGTAAGATACAAATCTGTAATCGATTCTTATTCACTCTATGCCCTATACAGACTGCTGCGTTCTTAAATAGTTTCCCATCCCATCCGGATATAAAAAATTGACACATGAATTTGTCTTTCACAACCAACAGCAATTGAAGTTTTTATCTAGACTTTCTTTTATAAACATTGCTCATGAAAGTACCACTAAAACATTTTGTAATATGTTTAGTAAAGTCTACGAAAAATCATTAACAGGAATGTTTTAAACTTAGATTTTATATGTTTCAGGTAAACTAATACAAGTAGTGTTTGGGCACTGGGATGTTGTCACCTGTCTTGCCCGCTCTGAATCGTACATTGGAGGAAATTGTTACATTCTCTCAGGATCACGTGATGCAACACTGCTGCTCTGGTACTGGAATGGCAAAACCAATAGCATTGGTGATAACTCAAGTGGTAAGTAAAACCTATATTATGAGTAAACTGCATGTGGCATGAGATAAGTCATTACAGAAGTACTCAGTGCTTTTACGTAAAACTAAAATCAAAGTACAACATTTTTAGTATTTATGTGAAGTTTAAACAGTGCTTGCTTTGACCACATAAATATGTTATAGAGCCACAGTACTGACTCCTTACAATAAGCTTGTGAGATACTTAACATCACAAGTACAATTTTGCCTCTCACCCTTTTGACTTGATATTTTGCAGGCTTTACTGTTAGATCTGCAGAGAATTTTTTTTTTTTTTTTAAACAGATCAACTGGACATGCAGTTTTGGAAGGTGTCGGGTTTTTTAAATAAACACTTTAACATTACCCATTCAGTGAAGATTGTTCTTTATAAGATCTTGTATAATAAATTCAAAAATATGCATACATGTGTAGATTCAGACACCCTTACTCCCATTGGGTAGTATCTTACCTTCCAATCAAAATACTCATGGAGTTAGCTACTAGTCAGTGGGAGTAAGGGTGTCAGAATCTGACACACAATGACTTGTGCAAAATAATAATAATGATAATTACTTGGGGTCCTCAAAAGATAATAGGCTTAAGACACCTAGGTGTTTTTTTGTTTTGGTTGGTTGGATTTTTAAGTATTAAGCGCCAAAAAAACTTTTTTCTATCTAGTATAATTTATACTTGTTCACATGGAAACAATACACAATTGGTTCTAAACCATCAATCTGAAGTATAATTAAATAAGAATCACATGTCTTTTTTTCAGTTATTTGCAAGATTTGTGGTTCAACTTACTTTTTTCTAAGACTGGTTGGTTTTGGAATTATTTACTCTCAGTATTTGACTTTCTGAGAGCTCAATGATGTACACCTCTACTCCTATATAACACTGTCCTCGGGAGCCAAAAAATCTTACCGCGTTATAGGTGAAACCGCGTTATATCGAACTTGCTTTGATTTGCCGGAGCGCGCAGCCCTGCGCCCCCCCCTCCCCCCCCCGGAGCACTGCTTTACCGCATTCTATCCGAATTCATGTTATATCGAGTCGCGTTATATCGGGGTAGAGGTGTATCTGAGTGTTTGTGAAATAAGTTCATAAGTCCACAAACTACTTAGATTGTCGCCCAAGTAGATTACAAAATCTGCAGGCATAGCATGAATAGGCTACCAACATATTTTAAATAGGCTGATTCAAGGAACAGAAAAGCTTCATGGATGCACCCAGCATAGTTTTATAAGTTCCTTAAAATAAATAAAGGAGAACAGAATCTTTGTGGGCACAATATGCATAGATTGCAATCTGATGGTCAGGGAAACGGCAAACACTGCCTATTCTTGCAGCGCTTATAAATTTAGGAAGCCCCAAGTAGTCTTGTTCAAGGAACTTAAAAGTTTTACAGGCCCATCAGGTAGAGCTTTAAATTCTAGGAAGCAAAGCAGTCCTCTTCAGAAAACACTTTAGTAATTTACTGCTATGAAGCATTCAAGATTTGCAAGAGTTGCCTACTATGTTTACAGGGTCCACAAGATTCTTTACAGATCTGCAACCCCATCCTGTGGAATTTATGAACTTATGCAATTACTTTGTTTCCATGCACACAGGTCTTGCCTACAGTGTTTTCAAGATCTTCAGTCTGTAAGCTCCATTCTGATAATTACAAACCACTTACTATAGTGGGATTTAGCACCTCAAACGGCCAGTCTATGTCCATGGATTTTGTAAATCCATTAGATATCTCTTTTAATGTTAAGTACATTCTCAGAGTTCCTTATTCTAGGATTTGTAAAGTTTACGTGCTACTCCAGTAAACTGATAGACTTCATACATTTAAAGGCTCAGCGTTTAGAAACTCAGAAGGGAAGCTGATGTAGATAGCAACCTTCATGACCTATTCCTTTTAGTGTTCACAAACCTCATAATCTCTGAAGATAGTTAATTTTAGGACTGAGTATTTACAAGGTCTGCAGGTAAACTGGAAGTGTTTTTACTCACCTGAGGTATTTCTTGTAAATTACAATAAGCTCCTGAGGATCCAACTCCTATTTAGGGCATAAGGCCTCTGTTCACCATTGACCTTAGTCACAAATCAATTCTGAGAGCTGATTTCCAGTAAGGGGATAAAAATGATTCTCTGAGCAGGATTCCACTATTTCCCAAAATTCCGGGACACTCCTAGATTGCTCTGTGAGATTAGTGCTTGTCTCTCCTCCATCCCAGCTATGTCCAAAAGGGCCAGATGGGTGCGGGAATAGGGAGACACTTGGCACCCCCCTCTAGATCAAATTAAATATAAAATGTACTACATGGCAGGCAGGTATGGAATAAAACTCATCTATATCTTGCTACAGTGCTACCCAGTGTTACACTTGAGAATCGCCTGTTTCATTCAATAGGGGTTACATGGATGTAAATGAAAGCAGAATTTGACCCTATGCAAATAACATTTGAAAAAGATATCAACTATAGTGCTATCAAATGTTGCTAAGAGTGAAGTTAAAAGCTGTGTATATAGGCATTTATACTGTGCCCATCATTGTGGTATCTCTTCCATTGACATAGCCAAAACTGATTTAAACTTTCGTGTGGCCTCTTAAAAATGAAAAAACCTAAATCATATTCCAGGAAAAAAGATTTGTGCAGCTGAAACAACACCCTCCACATCTGTTAAGATAGAATTAAGACTAAATATCTCTTAAAGATGTAATTACGGATGTATACTGAGACATGAAAACAACAAAAAGTGTATCCATTTCAAATTTTAATTGCTGGAAGGCAAAAAAGGAAGCAATTATCAGAAATTCCAATCCATCCTTGCTTCCAGTCAGATGGATATAGATGAAAGGTGCTTTGTTCTGTTAAAAGACCTTGTGGCTCACATGCCCATCCAGGTGGATGACCAGAGCACTCAGCCCTAGTGCATATCTAAACCAAATGAGTGTGGACCAACAGGAAAGTCAGAGGATCAGCCTTAATTAATTCTGGTGGTGGGGAAGGTTTCCTCAATTTCACCTCTCCCAACCAGCTGCATAAGGATGAAGAGGGTTCCCCTCACATTGCTATCAACTTTATCAAGGACCACCTGATGGTGTCTCTTCCTTCCCCTGCCAGTCCTGTCAAAGCTCCACCTGATGGGTGGGCATAATAGCTGCTAGATATTTCTATTTGACACCTCGATCGATTGGTCCTTCTGCCCTCATATAGATTGCACCGATCACAACACGTCTTCCATTCTTCTCGTATCCTGGCCTTCCGTCTCCATGTGCGGCCATGTCTTTTCACGATAAAATTGTCCCGTCTCTTTGGAGGTTGGCCGAGTGGTGATTTCCAACAACAACAATTTCTATTTAGACTTGTTAATAGTTATTTTTTAATATTTATATTATAGTTGTGCCTGGAAGCCCTATCAGCAATTGGAACCCCTTGTTGCTAGGCCTATACACTTATACAATGAAAAGACAGCACCAACAAGCTTACAATATAGTGGTCTAAATTCATTGTAGGTGTAACTTTATTGACTTCTGTGTCTAGTCAAAACCATCTATAAGGGAAACCCAAAAGACATGTTTCTGCCCAGTTCTGATTCTGTCAGAAATGTGAGAACTCCAGCCCGGCCACTGAAAGAAAAGAGCAACAAGTATATGACTGTCTATTTTTTTGTGTCAGAGATTTATAGACACTGATTCTGTAAGTGACTCTGCACAGGCAAACTCCTGCACGGTCATAGAGCACCACTGAAGTAAATGAGTTCCACCCACATAGTCACATGCAGGATTGGCGCTATAGGTATTAATCGTTTCATCCGTTATTCGTTGGTCTTTTGTATTGAAAGTTTCTGATCTGTTACCACGAAGTAGTTTTTAATAATATAAATTGATGTATGATTTTGACAATACATCCATCATTTAATTTAACATTTTTTATCGTTTATTTTTTCTAGTTTTTAAAATGTAAATGTATTTATTTATTGTGAATTCAATCTTAATAACAGCTACACACCAAAGGGCACTCAAGGGGCCCCCTTTACACACCATAGTATTAAGAGTTGCAACAACAATCATCTAAAACAGCAGCACTGCTTCCATTCCTCCCCACTACCCTATTCCTCCTCTAACCGCCTCTCAGTGGACCAATATGACTTAGCTCCCCCTTCACACATTCCCACCAGTGACATTTCACCTAAGTTGCTTGATTTTGTTTCATTACTTCAGGAAGCATTGAGCTCTGGCTGCCTTTGTTAATGTTTTAAAATAGTACCTAACCCAAGCTGACAAGCCATTATGGTTGTGGCATAGTTAATAAATAAATGTTTCATTTGATTATTTATATCAAAATATTTATAAAAAATAACTTTCCATCAGTAACTGCTCAACCATAAATCTACTGTATGGGAAAATTCTTCATCTTATTGTTTTGCAGAAGAAATGTGTTACCAAAATAAATATTATTTAAACTTGTTTATATATTTTCTTTTTTAAATTTTATGTTAAGTCCTGTTCCTGTGTCTGCTTGTTTTGGCTGAATCATCAGCTTTTTCTTTCTTTCTTTCTTTCTTTCTTTCTTTCTTTCTTTCTTTCTTTCTTTCT
>NW_020664417.1:21264420-21326222 GCF_002925995.2 Terrapene triunguis | reverse complement strand
TCTTTCTTTCTTTCTTTCTTTCTTTCTTTCTTTCTTTCTTTCTTTCTGGCATATTATATGTGGGGATATACAGCAATTTGAGAGACATAGGTGAAGATAGATGGATGTTAGTCTGAAACTGTATTTACTTAGGTTTTTTAATGCAAAATTCTGCCTAGCTGTCATATTCCCTATGTTAGTGCTGAAAAAGGTTACTGTATAAAACTTAACTTGAACTAATCACTGATGAAGTGTATTATACTCCTACATTATGAACAGGGCCAGCTCCAGGCACCAGCTTGGCAAGCAGGTGCTTGGGGTTGCCTCTCGGGAGAGAGGCGGCACTTCCACCTATGCGGCGGCAATTCGGCGGAGGGTCCCTCACTCCAGCTCGGAGCGAAGGACCTCCCGCCGAATTGCCGCCGCAGATCCCGATCCCGGCTTTTTTTGGCTGCTTGGGGCGGCAAAAACCCTGGAGCCGACCCTGATTATGAATGCAGTACTATAGGAAAAGAGCATAGACAATTGTCAACAACTTAAGTCGTTGGGAAAAGACTACAAGTAACAATATACAGAGGCAGTTCATTCAGGCTCTTTATTTGTAGATAGTTCAATAAAAATTTAATAAATTAGCCTTTCTTGCTGACTAGTTAATAAACAGCAAGAAAATAATAAAAATGAGCTGGATGGGAACTGGATTTTCTGTTTCATGGGAAATTCTGCAAGTTCACTTTTTTCCCCTGCTCTAAATGGAATGAAAACATTTTTTAAAAATATTTCTGGCAAGTCTGGCAAATTTAAAGAAATTTAAAAATTTCCAAGTCAATCAGAACATTTCATTACAATAAAATAAAAAATGTTTCATTCTGATTTTGACATGTTTTAAATGGAAATATTTTTATAATCTAAAATAAGACATTTGAAAATTAAAAGTAATTTGTACAAGTGCTTTGTGTCAGGCTATTTTTTAAATGAAATTTTGTCAAAATTGACACGCTTCTGCAAGCTGTCTTGCTTTTGATGAATTGGCATCTTCTAATGGAAAAATTTCCAGCAAGCTCTAAAAATTACTAATAGTAGAAACAGATCTGAAGTAACTATTGCATCTTTTTTTGGAAAGTCCTGAGACTTATCACATTCTCTTGAGTAACTAGTAGATGTGTGACAGAAACAACCGTCACTTATGGCAAAGTTAAGGGGAGGAAAAGACAAGTTATTTACTTATGTGTGGTTAGCTTTCAATGTATTTAGAGACTCTTATCTAAAAACAAGAAAACATTTGTGAACATGGTTTAAAGCTTTTTGAAAAATGTCAATGGTGATGTTGATACCATATAGCCATTGCAGTCAGGGCTCCCATTTTATTTACTTTTTTTACACAAGTTGCTAATAGTAGATAGCTATGCAGGTGTTTTTGAAAATTACACCTCATATGGGTGAAATTCACTATGACATACAGGGCCAGCCTTAGGCTTTCTACACCACTTTAGCCTGGTCTTGGGGCTGTGTGGAGTGGCACTGGATGTAGTGATGTTGCAAAGATGCTAGTGAACTCACTGTATCCTGCAGAAAGGGGAGGATGGGGGTGGGGTTTCTGTGCACATTAGTTAGTGCAGTGAGTGACAGTTGAGGTGCATCAAAAGAAGGGATGACAGGATTCATTTACAAATGGGGTGCAAAGGTTACACCAAATACTGCTCCAACTTGTAAACTGGAGTGGCAGCAGCCATGGTGTTGGGAGAGGTTGGTTACAGCCCACACCAAGTCTTAGATTGGGGGATTGCCTGTTACCTTTACAATTCTTCCATCCGTGCCCCACATTCTTCACTCACACAGAGGCCAATTAAGGTAGTGATGTGAATTTCACCCTCTGTGCCTTGAACAGTTGTAATTTCTGCATTATAATTATTCTGTCTGAGGTTCCATATGTTTCAGTTAGGTATAGAGTGTGAATTTTATTGCCTTATGTATTTAACATGCTTATAAAAAAATAATGTTTGTATTGTTGAGCTCTCAACAGAGGGCTTTTCTGTCATCCTGGGCAGTCCTCTGGTAGATGGAGAGAACCTTCTACTGTTGCTTTCAAATTTCCTGTGGATATAGTTACAATTATTTTGAAGCTTTCCTATTGTAAAAGACATGAAAGCATGTCTACTTCGGAAATTTGATTTGCTTTAATAAAATTAAAGGTTTACTCACAGAAACATCCAATAGTAATGAAATATATAAAGTTGGTAGCTATATTGCTGCCACTAAACTAACATTTTGTATCTTATGAATTATTGTATCAGTCTTCTACACATATGTGAATAAAGCTAACTACGTTACCTTTTTTTAATGTTATAACATAAAGTTTGAAAAGGTTACTCCGTATGTATCACAAATATATTGTGAAGATCATCAATACACAGCAGTGCATTCAGTGAATAGTTTTGTATCATAATGTAGTGCCCTTTTAAAACTACAGTTTTCTGAGGCACATTAGAGAAATAAACTCCAGCTCTTTTTCATTGTGACTGGCTGTTGTATCTATATTGCAGGATATAACATTGGAGGTTTAATATTTAAACCAGACAAATGGATTTAACCAAGAGTTTATGTGAACAGTACAACTGCAGCTAACGTGCACAAGCATCATATGGTCTCCTATTCAGATTTACATTTTTAAACTATTTTAAACTCGCAAAGGCCATCATGTCTAAAGTTTTGTATCTTGCTATGTAGTTTTTATTATATTAATTACTGTGCTTAGCAAGGTACAAAAATTTTCTGTCACTACTATTATAAATACTCTTCAGTGTGAAAATTAAAACTTTGTAAATGTTTCATTCAAATATTTTTAAAATTTAGGTATTGCTGTTTTTGCTGGTGATTAAAATCCAGAAATATCACCCATTAATACCCTGCTTATGATTGATTTAAATATAGCATTGTAGATCATTTCTTTGCAGTCAGACAGCCTAATCTCATAGGCCCCAATCCTGCAAAGACTTACACTCATGCATAATTTTATACACTGTATATTTCTTGATTTAAGGCAAATCATATTTCTATAATTTGATGTCAGTGGAACTGCTCACCATGTGTAAAATTAAGCATGTACCTAAGTGTCTGCAGTTTTGAGAACTATGGCCATTATAAAAAAATATATCTGATTTTTAAAAAGTCTTTTTGCAACATAAATATTTATTTTGGAATTATAGCTATAATTGTAAGAACAGGGCTTTTTAAAAAGTAGTATATAATGTAGCTATACTGTTTTTCTTTACTAAAAAGTCATTGTGTACTATGAATTTTTTTAGTCTGTCAACCCATGTTATCCATTGTATGTATAGTGTCAGTCACCATGGTATCTAGGCACCCATAAATAATCACGTCAGTAATGCAAAACCTGCTATTGATTTTATTAATATGTGCCCATGTAGAAAATTATAATATCTCAAAATATTTTAAATGAGTTTAGAATGATTGTAGTTGATATCTCCGAGGAAGATTTACGCTATATTCCTTCTGTTAAGAAAACCTAGTGTTGCTATGAGGGAGGTAGAGTACCATGTTGAGAATTAAAAGCAGTTACTGTGTCTGCGTACCTTGATATATTTGCAATATGCAATCCCGTGTACTTTATACATAAATTTACTTTGATGCGCACACACACACGCACACACACTCTGAATGATTTGTATTATTTCTTTAAAAAAAAACAGTATTATTTTAGCACTGTTTCAATGCAGCCATTAATAAATACTCTTTGTCTCTCAAAAATGGCTGGGCAAAGTAGCCTTTCACTGTATATAACCAAGCATTCTGCACTGCCATCTGCTGGTAATGATGTGAAAATGATGTGGGGACTGATCCTCCACAAAATACTACTGCTTAAAATATTAAATACACACAGACACTTCGACAAATTTGGTGTGAAACTCGTGGATTTTATTTGTACTATAATTTGTCTCCTTCTAATAAGAAGGCACAAACTGCATGTAATGTTGTTGTACAACCTGAAACTGGAGTATGTCAGTAGTGTAAGTGTAATTTACACTTACACTTTAATTTAAGTGTAATTGTAAGAAAAATGGAATATTTTCTTCTTTTTTACTAGAATGTTAGCAAGTTCAATAATAAATTGTTCTGTACTTGGAATTCAAGCTCAGGAATGTGTGTTTCACAGAAAAGAAAGAGCAACAGGGTACGTAAAAGTAACTACAAAATAATATATTTAAGGGACAGTAACCACTTAAATTTCTATCTGACATTTGGAGTCTGTTCCTGCATTCCTAGGTCACCCCAAACTCCCATGGAAGTTTAAGAAACATAGGCGTTGATCATAGGCCTATTGGAGCTACAGGGGTAGGACCCTCCCCTCCCCCCACACACACACTTCTCCAAAGCATCATTGAAGTTAGTGGGGTTTTGCAGAGGCACAGCCTACATGTATCTGACCTCCAGAATGGGACCCTAACTTATACTGCTGTAAGGGCGCAGGGGTATTGGTGGTGGTTTTAAAATGTCATGCATGGAGGCCTAACTTCGGTTGGGGCCCTGTTGTTCTAAGCACTATTATATATATTATATATAAACACACAGTAAATGACAGCCTCTGCCCCAAATAACTTTAAGTCATAAAGACAAGACATAATAGATGGATGAACCTTGTGATGTTGTATGTCTAGTAACTCCACTCAAACCTATAATATTTTATAAATAATAAATATTATAATTTTGTGTTTATATAATGCCAATAAAGTATTAGTCTCTCTATGGAGTCTCTAAAGAACCTGCAGTCCTAATAGTAGCTGTTTCAGAAATCATTCTCAAATGCAGCAGGTTCTTTTTTAAATTTTGCAGACTAAAAATATGTCCTCCAGTATTAAGTACTTCATCTGTAATATAATTATTTCTAACTGGCTAGTAGAGAAGGAATTTCATGTTTTCTTCTTGAATCAAATTGGTGGTGGTATATTTTGGTACTTGTAATGTTCTAGGCACTATACAAACACAAACAAAGGCATTGTCTCTTTCCTGAATGGAAAAATTTAGAGAGAAGATTTTTGATGCTGGTATGTTGGCAGCATCCAGCTTCAGGTGTCAATAAACTATATAAATGAAATTCTCCAGAAGGATCAGGATGTTTAGTGCTCCATGATGTAATGCAGGCCTTCAGGTTCCAGGCAAAACAATGCTATATTTACAACTTGTACCTAATAATAGATGGTGGTAAAAGGAATTGTATTCATATGGTAAATGAATACAACCTTAATGTGCACCATATGCATGGTGTTGGGATGATGTACTAATATATCACATTTATTTAAATTGTTTGATTACTGAGAAAAATGACTATACTATTAAATTCTAAGGCTGTACCACGTAGATATGAGAGTAGAGTAAAACAGAAGAAGTAATGATTTATGGTCTAGAATTGATACTTTGAGTATCTTCAAAACCAGACTTTACTGCTGTAAAAAAAATGTTTGGTAAGTACCATACTTTAGGATCAGCTAGGAAACATTTCAAAGCATTTCTGGAATTAATTTCCGTAACATAGGAATTGCAGGATGTAAATTCACTATGGTACACACAAGAACACTTTGTATAGTCAGAATTGTATACATTAGGAGCTTCACTTAGCTGGAAGACTAAATTTGTTGAAAAATACTGTTTGCTTTTTAAAAGAAGAAACAAAACTGTTTCTTTTAAGGCCTGATCATTCATTGGCTGTTGTTGTTTTTTTTTTTAAATGCTACAACGTTCCTAGTCATTGTAATATGAAAGGTCTCAAAACTAAAACACTATCTAATACTATATATAAAACAAGTTGTTTTAAAATTAATTAGCAATATGATCTTATTTTTAAATAGGTACAGTATATGCTCTCATTATTTAATACTGTTGTTGGGCAGTATATTTTAAAAAGTTTTAAATGATTAAAAAGTTTTCTTAATTGGAACAAAAGTTTACACGTTTTTTTTGTAGAATATATTCTACTAAGCAGAAAATAGTAAAAACAGCAGAAACGGATAGATTTAAAGTGAGCTAAACTATCGTATGAAATTGTTCATCTGAGATTATTTTTTGATTAAGAGATAAACTCAAAAGTATTTGTTTTGTGATGGAATTGATCTTTAGGTATAACAACACAAAGAATACTGCTAAAAATAGACATATGTTAGCACCTTGTCCTACCATTGCTTTTTTTTTTTATTGAAATAGTTGCTTTATAATGTTCCTAGTTCCTTTTTGGATGGATACTTTATACTTGGTCTCAGCAGGAAGTTGGTGAATATATCTATAAGGTGCACTGAAAATCTGTATCCAGTTTTATGGTTTAAAAAAATGTGCTCCTGAATTGTTCAGACTATGGTTTAATTAACTGGGTACAGAACATATGTTAAAATGTTATGTACAGTGGGGGTGTGAATGGTCGCACTGCAGATGCCTGCAAGGGATTTGAGAGGAGTTCATATTCAGTGGGAGGAGTAAGAGACTTCCCAGGACTTTCAACTGACAAACTCTGAATGAGGGGGAAGAGGTTCCAGAAGACTTCACATTGCACATAGGATGGGAATTGTGAGGCATGGGAGTCCAGACTTTGTGCGTGTAAAGTCTGAATTGTAATATTCCATTAATACACGTTGTAATTTTTTTTGCTCTTTATATTGTGCCATTTTAGAGATACAAGGAACCCTATCCTGAAGAGAGAGAGTGTCTATAAACACAAGAAAATCATTCAAATTCACGTTTCTAATTAACCCCTCTGAAGGGAGATGAACAAACAAATGTTACATTCTAGTAGCATCTGCTTACTCAGTACTCCGTGTCAGTCAAATGTTTGCTTGGGGTAACTAAGGGATGGAATGAAATAAGCCCTCTCAGTATCCTCAGTGGTAATAAGCTTATTAGTAATCTAGAGCCACATGATAAAGTAAATTTACGTTTAGCACTTTACTAGCCACATTTGGAAATGTTACTAGCATCAGTTGCATTTAAATTTCTGGATTTTGTTTCAGGTTTCGAATGTGAGTTTACTCAAAGAAATTGTTTCCTTTGGGCAAACTATAGGCTTTTAAGTAACACGTGCAAAGACAAAATTAGCCTCTAGATTTAAGGTTGTGCATTTTGTGAGATTATAAAAAGTTTGAACAAATGACATGCAACAGTAGAAGGAAAAAAGATTAGACTTGGGAGGAAAAACTCCTATGTCTCTAAAGTGGAGAATAACATAAAGGCAGAGTTCTTATGTACCTTGTAACTAAAGTATAGTATAAAAATTGTGTGTTTAAAAAGAAATCAGCCTTCAGACTAAAATTGCAGTGATACTTTCATAACATATGTATAGCTCGTCATTCAGTAAGATTTGTTGTACATGAAAGAGCTAGTCTCACTTGTGTAGCAGTGAAATTTTATTATTATATTGGCAGCCACTCTGCAGAATTCCATGAATGTAGTATTTATGTAGATATTTAATAGGAATCAGTTTGAGACAAATAAACTCTGAAATATGTTGTAAAATTAACGTGGAAGTCTAATGGCATATCGGAGTCCTTGAGATTGTTTTGTTATTTTGCTTATTTACGTTCGGATGGAATATGGCTTGTGCTCATAGTTCCTAGATTTCATAATTAGGGTTTTACAGTTATGTAACTTTATTTTAAAGGTTTTATTATTTTTGTCAGTTTTTATTAGAAACACCAATTATAAAAATTGTGAAATTTGTAGAAAGTGTTTGGTTTTACCTATCCTTGTGGGAATGCACTGAGTTATTTTAGCAAGCAGTAAGTAAAAAGATAGTTGGGTTAATTGATGTTTCATTTAATTAGAATTTTATATTAAGACATAAAATTGCATAATTAATTTGCACTTAAAAAAGTGCCCTACAGCCTCCACAATCATGGAATCATAACTTGAGAATTACTGTTCATCTGTCAGTGACTTATCATAATTAACTGCCTTCTCAGCCTAGAGTATGAAAGGAGCCATAGTCAAAATACTTACATTTTAATATGTTGCATAATGTTATCTCATCAATGCTAGTTTTAGGAAAGAGCATGTCACATTTTAATGTGGGATATGTTTTTGTTTCTAGATTGAGTACAGGTTAGAGGGAAATGTTCAGAGTTTGCTGTATTTGTCAATTCTTTCAGTCAGTCATTGTAACATAGCAAGCGGTTAAACATGGAATTCGCTTCTGGATTTAAGATGTCATGATTCTGTTTTGTTTAACAACACCAAGCCTGGAAAACTAGGAGGAGGAAATCTCAGAAACACTAAACAGTGATTCGTTAGCTGTAAGGAGTGACTTCTTCTGGATGTTGTAAAACTGGAAGAAAGTTTTGACTTTGTTATAATTTCACTATTTCTTTTTAAATGTAGTTTCCAAGCATCTAGCACTTTTTCAGTGAAATATTGCACACGGGATATCATGTGGTGTTCTTTTATCTTCTGAAGTTTGAGTTTTATGATTTAAAGTGTACTTTGGTCACTTAAGCAAGAGTGATATTTTATGCAATTTTCTATGGGAAAACAACTTTGCAGCAATCATTTATTGTAACGCAAGAGAGTTCTCTGACATAATTTGAATAGTTTACATATAGTAATAGTAACATAATAGTTACTTTAAAGGTAAAAGATCCTGCTTATTTTTGGAAAAAGGGTTTTATATATATTATGATTTTAATAAGTTGTAGCTACATTTGTTACAATGTGAATGTGCCATTAAGATTTCTACACCATTCAAATTTAAGTAGTGCTCCAACAGTGATATTGGTTAAGGATATTATTATATACTATGCTGAGAAAAGCACATCTGTAAGACTGCTGTGCCTTGGTTATTAGAGCCAGGATTTGGGCTATCTTTAATCTCATTTGACTTGTTCATCTTCCTTAAGGATCTCCATAAAGATGCCTGAGTATTCTTTTCACCCCTTAGTTAGGGTTTGCCTCAGTGGTCGTAAACCTGCTTAAGGGACAAAGACTCTTTTTTCCTTTGAAGTCATTTCCACAGCTTTTCAAAGGGGTCTAGAAGCTGGTTCCCCTAAAACAATTTAGAAAAGTTTGAAGAGGTGCCCCTTAAACCAGTGACAAAATAAAATTTTCTCTGCATTATTGAAAACCATGACAATCTTCTGAAGCAGTAACAGTTTAAAAGCTTTTAAAGAAATCTGTCCTGCTCAACAATCAGCTTTTAAGTGACCCCATTATTTGGGAAATCAGTGTCTTAAAAACCCCTAAATATTTAACATTTTTATCAAAGGAGCCAGCCTGACTTTTCACAGGATACTTGTTTTTCAGTAGTGAGAGAAATAGCCTAACTGGACGTTTCTTTGTAAATTTAGTTTTCTGATTGTTGCTCTCTTTTTTTAATTGATGTGCGATTATTTAATACTAAAGCCATTTGGTAAACAGTTGGATGAATGGATTTGCGAGACACTGCTAATAATCTAGGTAACATGGGTTTATATTCTAGTTTATATAATATATTAATATAATATTACTAAATGAAAAACAACATAAGTATTATAGATAGAATTTTTACTATGTACTATGATAAACATGTATCATCAGTCCATGTTGTGTTGTAGGAGAAGCCTAACTCCTAGATACTATTGGGATAGGTACTGTGGACATGCATAACATTTAATCCACAGAGACAACAAGAACACTACTACCACAAGCATTTAAAGTAAACATCTTGTGGCAGTTGGGTTTTTGCTTCTATCCTCTAATAACTGCATTTAAAACAGTTCCTTAAATGTCCTTTTAAACTCAAACAGCGTAAACCCATTAACACCGAGTCGGTGCTGCTCATTTCAAACTCTCATTATTTTATGAAAATATTTAATAACTTAATTAAAGTAAGTTTTTGATGATCTGTGCAGATTTGTGTTAAATGCAAGTTCTGAAGACAGTAGTAAATAACTATTATTGACTATTTAATGTTGCTAATGTGTGCATCTCAATTAAAAAAATATCGCAAACCAGGAACTGTGCAAAACTGCCTTACATTTCATTTGGGGACAATAGGACAGAGTCTGGGATCTAAAAAGTACAATTTGATACTGGGTAATGAGGCTGTTACGTAGATTCCAGTGTAACCATTAAAGTTTATAGAACTTTTTTCAATCCGTTTGTGCGAAGTCATGGATTGTCTTCATTGTTTCGTTCACTTTTAAAAGTGCTTGTTCCATGTTTAGATGAGGAAAGTTCAATATAGACATTTTTCTGTGAAATCAGTCAGCTGAGAAGTACCTACTGATCATAAGTCTATCCCTTATGCTTTTAATTTTTTTTCTGAACTGTCTGCCATGCTTCCTGAATTTGAGTGTGTTTTGCCAAACTCCATATGAAACAAAAGCTGTAGCATTTCATGGTTATGTATTTGGGGATTAGGGATCACTTACTAAGCTGCTCCAAAGTGTGTGTGTATATATATATATATATATATATATATATATATATGAGAATGATATTGTCCTGATTTAGTAAGAAAAAATACTGTTTACTTTGCAAAATTTGTATGTTACAATAATATAAATTATGTGTTGTAGCAGTAATTGCAGAATAAATCGTATTTTGAAAGGTCATAATCCCTGGTTTAATACGGGATCATGGATTATGACCTTTTTAAAAAGACCATTTGAACATGACAGCTACATGGACATTCTGGGAATTGTTGCAAATGGTCAGAGTTAAAACACACACTGGTGAGAGTAAGTTAAGTCTTTTTAACTTTACTTTCACATGTCCAGTCCTGCATCCATGCTGCACAGAGAAAACTCATTGTGCCTGTGAAAACATTCTTTGTTTACAGGGTCTGTTTTAACAATCTGAGTGTCTTATTAGAAGTTATGCAGACACTACTTTGGAGAGTGCAGTATAAATAAATGGACATATTAATAAGATTGTGCTTATTAATATTTGGTTTTAAAAAAAATTCTACTTCAAAACTTTTTGAATCATGCTATCTAAACAACAAATGTGCTGCTTTATCCTTGCTGGAATCACTTGACACTATTACTTCTTTCCGTGTCTTTGCAAATCCATATACTATTTTTTTAAAATCAAAATAACATTTGATTTTTACCACCATCTTTCTCTATAGCCCTAAAAAAACAACAAGGATCTGGTGGCACCTTAAAGACTAACAGATTTATTTGGGCATAAGCTTTCATGGGTAAAAAACCTCACGTCTTCAGGGGCATCTGAAGAAGTGAGGTTTTTTACCCACAAAAGCTTATGCCCAAATAAATCTGTTAGTCTTTAAGGTGCCACCGGACTCCTTGTTGTTTTTGTGGATACAGACTAACACGGCTACCCCCGATACTTGACTCTATAGCCCTGGCATTCCACAGAAAAAAAAGTCATCATTTAAAGTAAAAATATTTTCTGCTTAAAAAAGCTTATTTGTAGTTCTCTTTTATTAAGCTGTGATAACCTCATTGGAAACATATTACTTAAAACTTTAATGATTTTTACTCTTCATAAAAGGCTTCCAATTGAAATAATTAGACAGTAATTACAAAAATAACATTGTGCTTTTCATGGACTACTGGCATTCTGGGAGAGTGAGCCAGTGAAAATCCACGAGATGAGGTCTGAAGTATTTTTAAAGAAGTTTATGATAACACATGCATACACTATTCTCAAAGATCAGACACAGAAAAAGTTAATTACCCATATTTGTCTTGACAAAAGGTTTAAGTCTGAACAGTTCATAACAATATGTCAGCTTACAATTTTCCTCTATTGACAACATCCCTAAATGTTTGATTTGGTCTCTAAAGACAGATTCTGGAAAAAATAATTGCTTTGGACAAAGCACCAACTGGCTATGAGGAACTAAGTTAAGCCTCATAGTTGTGGTTTCAGTACTGGAAACAGATTAAAGTGCAATCAGTCAGTGGACTCCTTCCTTCAACTTGGACATCATAAATGTTTCCCCTTGTTACTTATCATAGTGACACACTTATTTACAGAATATTTATTGGCGTGGTGCTCTTTGTCCACTGAGAGGTAGTAGAATCCTTTATGTTCAAACTAGTTGTTGTCTATATAGAGTTGTGTTGTGTGTATCTTCATTAGTAAATGGCCAGGCTGAATTTCTGAAAGGCAGTGTTACTAGTGTACTGTTTATCAGCAGAATGGAAGAAGTCATTCTCAAGTGTAACAGAAAAAGTATAGTCCATACCATGAGTATCTGTTCTTGAAAGTGTAAACTACAAGGGTAAAGAAAATAAATATGTGACTTACTGTAAACACTGCTTTTAGAGATGAATCATAACTGAGGATTCCTTTTGTTCTTGTTTCCTTGAAGGTGATTTTGCCACTCCCCGAGCTGTCTTGACAGGACATGACTACGAGATTGTTTGTGCTACAGTTTGTGCTGAACTTGGTCTGGTAATAAGTGGTGCTAAAGGTAAAAGGGTTTCTGTTATCTTTTTAAAACTATATTTTGGTCATAAAGTTATTGTCCTAGTTTAAAGATGAATACAGTCTAGGATGATGGAGATCATTTTAATTATGTATGATTCATATAAAAAAACCTTGTTTTAATTGGCACAGGTTTCCCTTTTAAGTCAATTTGAAAAACCTCTTTTGACCATAACACATTAAAATTGAAGCCTATTCATGTGTATCTATAGAAGTCCAGCACAGACAGCTTCCCCATGTTGGTCTTCCAGTTACCTTGTTTTTGTTTATTCAGACTAACTACCTTTAGTTGTTCGAGAATACAGAGCGAACTATCCTCTATGTATTCCTGGCTCTCTGCTGAGACTATCAAAAATGCAATGCAGTTATGTGCTTTGTTTTTGTTGTGGATAACTCCCCAGTGGCAACAGCAATGATTTTTGTTGTTGTTGTTTGTTGTTTAAAGATATATTTGCATTCCCAGCTAAAATTTGCAGTGGTTAGGGTCAGCTTCTCTGAGCTCATCTACAAGGACCCTACTTTAAATCTTTCTTAAAGACCCATTTCTGCTGTGCTGCTTACAATGAATTATGTTCACTTGTACATAAATTGCTTGTAGTTGTCCCCCTTCCCTACCTTTGTCTATTTATCTGTCCTCCTTGGGAGCTCCTTGGAACAGAGACCTTCCTTCTTCAGTGTTTCAAAAGTTCCTATTATAGGCTGCATTTTCAAAGTTTGGCACTCAAAACTGCACACACTTTTTACACAAGGGGAATACTTGATGTGTGTATACTAATAAAGTTTTTGTCCATGTTCATTACCAGTGAAGAATGAAGCTAGTCGTATATGGGTACACATCTGATTTGTGAATGCATATCAGGAATTTGTGCACCTAAGTTAGGTGCTGCAATTGTAAGCATGCAAATAAGTGAATCTTACTGTGAAAATCTAAAGAGACTGGTGCAGATACGCTGCTGTAAACTCTCTAGTGGAGCTGCTCTAAACTGACAGGAAAGAGCTCTCCCTTTGACTTAGCTGCCACCACTCATTGGGGGTGGCTTAATTATGTCAGTGGGAGAAGCTCTGTCCACATAAAACTGTCCACACCAGCGCTTAGGTTATGGCATAAGTGGTAGTGTGGACATTGCCTTAAAGTAGGTGATTGCTTTAGTTACCTTAATGCAACTCTAGACTTTTAGGAGATGAGACTACCAATGTGAAGAACTTTAGTATTACAAGGTTGTACCTTAAATTTTCCATTTATAACACATTTTGAGTTAATTCAATAAAAGCCATTACTCATTGTCCTTTAATGTCTTTGGATGGATTCGATATGAAAATAACCAGTGCTTTTAATTCTGTTTCATCAGAAGGGCCATGTCTCATACATTCTATGAATGGAGACCTATTGAGGACATTAGAAGGTCCTGAAAACTGCTTGAGACCAAAACTTATCCAGGCTTCAAGAGAGGGCCACTGTATCATATACTATGAAAATGGCCTTTTCTGTGTATTCAGCGTGAATGGGAAACTTCAGGCCACTATGGAAACAGATGACAAAATAAGGGTGAGTGTGCAGAAATATATTCTAAGGGTTGCATATGTCAATATTTAAAATAAACTTAGGAGAATTCTGAGATTTTGGAATTGCTCAGGGTTTCTTTCCATGCAAACGGTGAATGAAATCTGTGCAATTTCACTAATGACATCTAAATTTAGAAGGGCTCCAAGAAATATGAGGAATCAGTTGGGGGCTCAGACATTGCTCATGGAATCATGTTTAACTTTACAGTGGCTCTGCCTAGGTAGCCAGCAATATATTGTGGGTTTTTTCCCTCTGAATAAAAGGACATACAAATAATACCTGGTGTGCGCCCACAGGAGAATTCAGGATATTACATTTTTGTCAGCCTCTAAAGAGTCAAGATGACCAGTCACTCCAGCAGCAGGAGGGCTGTTGTGTGTTATTAGCCCTGTCCATATTCCTGCATCTCAGTTGAGATATTATTCAAAGGCTGAGTTTCAGGAAGGCTTTTTGCTAATATGCAAAATCGTTGGTTCAAAAATGTTCATAAAATGTGATATGGACAAAACAAAATTTGGCAGCTGTCATAGAGCTAAGCCAAAACAAGAAAAAGGGAAAATATTTTTAATTTAACTACTTAAAAAGAGAGAACAAATTAAGTAGAAAGTTAAAAGATGAAGCAGAACACTGCTGCCTTACTTAAATCCAAAATATAGTGGGTTTTTTGTATTAAAAGAAAAATGGGAGTGGAGGCAATGCTTAATAAAATAACTTTATGGACTTATTTTAATGTCAATATAAATATTCTCCTGCAGTTCTAAAATCCAAACACAACAGCATTACGCTAATACATGAGAACCAGAAAGTGGTTCTCATCTCCCTCCCTAAAATACTCTTCTTCCAAAAGGCCTAAAACCTTGCAACAGCCATCAAAGAACTGTAAACAAAAGAGCTGAAATAAAATTAAAAAAAAAAAAAACCAAAAACCCACCACTGAACAAAACTTGAAGAGCTAGCAAGACAGGTGTTAATTTGCACTGCTCAGTCACGCAACCCATCCTACTATTTAGATTACAAACTCTTTAAAGGAGAAGGAGCCATGTCTTCTTTCTTGTTTGTAGAGCAGTTGGCAGCACTATAATAAGTGAAATTGACCACGATATAACTGCCCATTGTAGTTTAATTTTCCAAACTGAATGCAATGGAAAAAAGTAACAACCTAAATGGTGAAGAGTTGATTACCAAAATCTGTGGATAATAAAATAATAACAACAATTCTGAAGTTAATGCAGGCAAGGATATTTTTTAAAAAATATTATTTTTAGCTGTGCACCGTCCCTTTTCCTTACAAGGTCTGATCACATGACTTGTGCAATATTTGATATCCTTCCTGAGCTCTTCCTACCCTCATACACCTGTCCTACAGTCTTACAAGAATTCTTTACCTGTGTTTTTCATCCAACTGTGAGCAGTCTTAAATTTGCACCCCTTGTCCTCACCTGACTCCCACAGATATATAATTTTGTTAAGACTTGTGTTGCAAAAGAGAGCAAAACCAAGGAAATTAGTTTCCAAACAGGTAAAAAATATTGAAATATATTTTAAAAGAATGTTACTAGCCTTAACTCTTTCCATGAAGGAACTAGCATTTTATGATTTCATATGCAGCTGGTACAAAATGTTTTAATGTTAACACTGGAGCTCCCAATACACACACTTAAATGCTTCAGCTATGCCTTTCTCCTTTTTTTAAAAGTTGACATTAAATTCTGTTAATCCACTATCCTCATTTTCTTGAAATGTTGGATATATAGGTTGTTGAGTATGCAATTTAAAAAGGCTATATTATTTGATGTGTTTTCCATAGCCAGTGTTGTTCTGCAGTGGATTAGTAGTCACAAAATGCTGAATGACACACATTTATTACTTAATACACTGTAAATGCAGATTTGTTTGAGTTAGGGGATATGTCATGAGAATTTGCATGCCCCGTCCCAGGCTTTTTTCCAAATTGATATAGATTCTTGCTTCATTTTTAGTCTTTCTTCAATTCGCTGAAGTTTCACTTTTTGCTGTCCTTGCACGCATGCTTGTGAGTTTCCCACCCTAGCCTCTACCCCAATATTTCATTTAAAGCAAGTACACATCAGAGTGTTTTCTTTTGCTTTTCTTTTTACAATAATAATGTTGATAATATGTCACTTTCAGTTGTGATTATATTGTCAACTAGGCTAGTAAATCTGTAAAATATCTAGAAATCCCTTGCTGGGTAAAACAATTTCTGTAGTGTTTCAGTCAGTACCCACGGCTTGGAGAATGTTGCTTGAGGCAGTGAATGTTCTGCCCTCTATAGGCCACTGGTACACACTGTTTTTTCCCCAGCAGTCCCACGAGGATTTTAGGTTTAAATAATCCACAACCTTCTTCCCAGGGCTTCTGCACTTTATCATACTAGAAGGCAAGTGGCAACTGTGTGATTAAAGTAGGAAAATTTAAAATGAATAGGACCTGCCTACAGGCTGTGGAGACTGACGATATCACTATTTGTTGCTGGGAGAAAATGGAGGAATAGTGGGTCAGAAATGCAGCTGCTTATGTAAAGTAAAATTCTGATGTGTTTTCCCGTGTCATTGTGGGCTTAGACTGCAAGATGTAGTTGACGAAAATAACAGTTTACAGTTACATTCAGAACAGAGTTCTACAACTACCAGAAAAATTTGACTGTCTGGGGAAACTCAGGGTATAACACTTTCCACCGTTTTTTGTTTAAAATACTGCTTCATGGAGCTTAGACTAACAGCATATCCCAGCACGTCTGCCGTGTAATGTTTAATTGTCTTAATGAATAATTTAAATCTAAGTGGGCAGCCAGCTCAGAGAAGTAAAGTTATTTTATCCTAAACAAAGACAGTACACTCATTCACCCAAAGGAACCAATTTATTTTCCTTTCCTGAGTCCTGAAATGTGGAAGTGCCCAACAGCCTCTTGCTGCCGTAAGCCAGTGCTGTCATGGTGACAGCTCTGCTTTTTAAGAAGCACTGCCTTTCAAGAATCTGAGAGGTTAAAGGGTTTGCACAAACTTTTGAGACTTTTCAAGGAAGTACAAGTCAGAAATGAAGCTTTTAGAACGTTGCTTGAATTGAGTGCTATGGGGATTTGTTTGCATGTCTGAATCTTATGTTGTGAGAAAGATTAGATGGCAGAACTGCTTGAGCTTATTCTTATTAGAATCCTGGATAACTTTCACTGGGAGAAAAACTGAACAGTAAAATTGATTCATGCCTTCCCTATAATAGTTGGAGTACTTGAGAGTAAATGCATCCTTTAGTTTGTTAACTCCTATGGGGCATGTCATTAAACTGAAATTTTGACAGGGTGACCTTTGTCATATATATATATCAACTACTTGTCTTCTTGAAAAGCAGGTGACTTAGGAAAATGACATAGATATTGGCAAAACCTCAAAGACTGTTCTTTATTTAATCAAGAGATCACAGAAATCACTGAAATTTGCAGGTAGTGGAAGAGTTAAAGATTAATGGCTTTAATTTGCCTTGTAATATAGCATTTCTCCAGTAAACAGCCTCAAGTATAAAACACAAGTGAACCATGACCATAAGGTTAATGGATTTTCATCAGCTGAATTTTATAAGAGTAGCAAATAATTATTTGTCATGCCTTCATTGCAATTTCTAAATACCCTCAGGAGAGTGCCATTTGTGGAATGAAAAAAATGGATATTGATTTTACTTCTAATGAATAATCTTTTTAATAATTTTATTTGGTTTGCTAGAGCTCATGATGAGCTATCTTGGTATATGCAATTTTCTTTTCTACAGATTTTATTATCTTACCTCATTCTTATTGCCTTATTGCACCCTGGGTATGTTGTGTGTAATTTAGATTCTAAGCTCCTTGGGCAGCAAACATGTCTTCTTTCTGGTTTGGGAGGTGCGTCACACACCTTTGTGTTCTGCGGGAAATAAGAAATGAGACAAATAATAATTGATAGTTGGAACATTTATACCATTCAGAACAAGTTTCAATTCAGAATGTTTGAGCATTTAATTATGCCATATTCATGTGTGTCTTGGAAATGATTTACCGTGCCCACTACCTTTTTAAAGCGTTGGGTACATTTGTCACAATCCTAGTTCAAAATACAGTTGCCAGGAATGGGTTGATCACCAATTCCTTCATTGCTTGTAAATACAAAATGTTGTTGATTATCTTAAAGCATTAGTCCTGAAACTATTTTGTTAAATAAAATGTTAAACAAAAGGGTTTGTTCCCATAACAACAAGTCATCATAATAAACACTCAGAACTAAGGTTATGAAAAGTTAGTTACTTTATAAGAACCCTAACTCAGCCGTGCTGCATTTCCTGACCTTTTTAGAGAGTATTTTTAGCATCATCATAACAGTAATAAGGCACAAAAATGGATAATATTCCATATATTCAATATGGTTGACTAATTATTACTGTGAAGACCATAATACTTTAGTTTCTACACTTGTCAGTGTTCAACATAACCACTTTAATGCTGCATTAATGGTATATTTAGTATTTTAATTTTAATTCCCCCTGTTTTTGTGAGCAGGTGCTGCATATGTTAAAAATTCTGCAAATTAGGAGCACCTCAGAAACATAGATGATAGTGCACAATACTTGTGATTGCCACAAGATCTTAAAGGCACCATAGCATAAAGCTTTCTGTGTAATAGTTTTTGAAAACTCTCATTTGTGTGAAGACGACCTCACCCATAGTTTTCTGTGTTGAAAACTGTGGATGAAATCTTTAAGTGCAAAAGAAACTATTTCTGTTTTCAAAACTGTTTATAAAGAAAATTTTCTAAGATATTGTGATGGAATTGTAGAACTAAACAATAAAGTTATATTATGCATAGTTGTTGTAGCTATGTTGGTCCCAGGATATTAGAGACACAAGATGGGTGAGATAATATCTTTTATTGGACCAACTTCTGTTGGTGAAAGAGACAAGCTCTCGAGATTACACAGACTTGAAGGAGAGCTCTGTGTAAACTGGAAAGCTTGTATCTTTCACCAACAGAAGTTTTTCAAATAAAAGATATTGCCTCACCCACCTTGAGTTTCTAATATTATGCATACACATTTTAAAATAGTTAGGACTTCATTGTTATAAGCAGTTCCCTAATATTTTTCATTATAAGACTGTTTTCATTTACTTATAACTTTGCCTCACTTTAACGCTTTGGCTGACATTTCCAATGCTGGGTGTCAGCTTCAGGCTGATTTTTTTTTTTTTTTTTTTAAAGTTTCATTTAAAATGATTCAGCTAACTAGAATGCAGAGGAGCAGGGAGGGGATTACACAAGCCGGGGAAAAGCAGAGGGGAAGGGGGACAGATCTAAGGTCAGGGGTGCAGCAATTAGCGATAAAGATCTGTGCTTTAGATCCAAAGGTCCCAAACTTGCTGATGGCCTACCAGTGTGGGGGTCACTATGGAGCCACATGATACAATTACTGTTTTTTTCACTTTGCTTTTTAAAAAAGGTAGGAAATTATATTAACCCATCTCTCCCCCCTATATTAAAAAACATTAAGGCTGCCAAGTCAACACTCAAGTTTAGGAAATTCCACAATTAAAGTTGCCTGTGCACGAACAGCCTTCATTCTGTCAATTCCTAATGTTTGAATGCTTCATTTGGCAAACTAAATGTTCTTTTAATGTATTTTTATATGTAATATCAATATATATACTCTGTTATATGAGTTTGGGATGGCCTATTTCTGACAAGTAGTGAAAGTATGAGTAAATTCCCCAGTTCATCCCAAATGGGGGCCAACCTTTAGAGCACACTATCATTTATTCTGTGTCTGACACATTAGCTAAACATACCTTTTTAGAAGTATTAAAAGAGTATTAAAAAAATTCATTTCATTCAGACTATTTTTTGTATCCCTCCAGTTATAAAGCCAGGCGACTTAGTTCTGTGTGTCCAACTGTTGTAATTGACTTTTTTGCTTCTCAAAAGCTGTATCTACTGATATGAAGTATCTTCAGAGATAAAGCTGTGATGGTGCAGAGGTGGTGTTCTGGAGGTGAGAGGGGGGAATAAAAGCAATGCAAGTTGTTTTAACAGAAATATTAATGCAATTTCCCTTTAGGCAATCCAGCTGAGCCGTGATGGACAGTATCTGCTTACAGGCGGAGACAATGGGGTCATCATGGTGTGGCAAGTGTGTGACCTCAAGCAGCTTTTTGCTTACCCAGGCTGTGATGCTGGAATCCGTTCCATGGCCCTGTCATATGACCAAAGGTGAGATTAAAGTTTGGGGGTCAGAAGTATTTCATAGAATGTACTATTATAAAGAAACAGCAAAAGGGACATCATTATGGTGTAAACAATTTTTTTCCTTTCAATATTGTATTTACTTTGATCTCAGGTGCCAGTGACAATATGGAGAATGCTGTGCACTGTTTTAGTGTTGAAAGGTCATGGTTTAGGTCTGATAATCTTTTTCAGAGTTGCAGCTCTTAGTGGGTAAGTTAACACTCATTCCAGGAAATCTCACTCTGACAAACTTTTAATATGTACTGTTTTTTCTTTCCTCAAAGGAAAAAAATATTCCTAACTATAGGTCTTCAAAGCCATTAACAAAAAGAAAATAGACACTCACTAAGATTCCCATCAATCTTTTACATTTTGTTTTCTCTTATAAAGGATAAAACAGTAAACATATTTACGACTGCCTATATTACACCTGCCAATGCCACTACGGTTAAAGGTCTTTATGCATTTTTGGCACATAGCTCTGTCCAGTTTATAACTTGGATGTTTATAGTTGCATCCAGCTTGTCTTTAGCTTACAGACTACTATCTACACTTTTGTTTACCCCAGATAAAATTACAAAAGCATCTAAGTCACTAAATCTTATTGAAAGTCATTTAGGATCCAAGGCACTTTTAAAATGGGACTCAGCCCTGGCTACACCTAAAACACAGGTTGACCTAGGTTCATTGAGACAGGCTATGAAAAATTTCGCACCTTGTGTAACATAGTTAGGTTGACCCAATCTCCACTGTAGGTGAAGGTAGGTTGATGGAAGCATTCTTTCATTGATATAGCTACCACTTCTCAAGGGGCTGGATTTACTACAGTAACAGAAAAAAACCCTTCCGTCACTGTGTCGACAGTACAGCAGCGTAGCTATAACACACGTAGTGTAGACATACCCTTAGGCTCCTAAGTCACTTGGTCACCTTTGGATATTTTGACTCCTAATTGTATTTGTCATCAATAATCTTTGGAGCAGAAACTCTCTCATACTATGTGCCTAGAACAGTAGAGCCAGATCCTGACTCAGCTCTCTAGGTGCTACCCTAATAATAATGACAATTAATTAATAAATTATTAACAATAAGGGGCCAAATTCTCTGCTGATGTAAATGCCTCAGCTCCATTATAGTCAATGGAGTTTTACACATTTTCACCAGTAGAGAATTTGGCCAAATGACTAATTATAAAAAAAATGAATATTTGTGCTCATCCAACACTCATCCAAATTAGGGCAAAAAATCTCTGGCTTGTCTGGGATGTTGGGGATAAAAAAAAAAGAGATGACTGTTAAATTGAGTGTTCATGAAATGAGGCAAGTCCTCTTAGTCTCCCACTGGGAAAAACAAAATTTTTCTAAACAAATGAGCATCCAAGTGGGAAATAGAGAAACTAGACTAAGTGTTTTTAGCTGTCACACAAAATTGGACTGATATCTCAAGCGTGCCAAAGACAGGCAGAGGCCAGTCATGCCCTGTGGCTAGTCAACCATTCACTAGGAACCTCACAAACCAAATGTAAAGCTCAATTTTAAATCTTGATTAAACAGGAAGCAGAGTTTTTTATACTAATGATAATCATTAAAAATGAAATATGAAATCCCTCAATGCCTTTAAGAATCAGACAGCATATAGAAGTGCCTAAATATGGATGCAAGAGCCAAAATTTAGGCATCCGTTTTATAAAATCTTTGTGTTTTCAGATAGATAGATATTTTCCTGTCATATGTTCATTATGTCAGTCTTAACACAATCCACATTTCAGAATGTTACATCAAATACTCTTTAAAACAAAAACGGTGACATCTACGGATTTTAATCAAGATTTTAACCCACTACTTCTTACCAATCTGAAACCCCGCCCATCTCAACTTCTGCAAACCTTCAGTCTCCTTGAATCATGTCCTCTTCATCCTTGTACATGTTCTCACAAGGACTCATTCTCGAAAATGGCAGCTTTCTAGATATTAAAATGACTGGCACCGTCATTTTTGGCTGGAGCCAAATTCTACCTTTGAGGCCCTACTCAGATGGCATTCTGATGTACCTGTTGCATCACTTCGATATATGATGAATTAGTGTGTTAATAACTATAATTAGAGCTGGTCAAAATTTTTGACAACAGTTTTTCATCAAAAATGCAGTTTAATCACAACCGAAACGTAGTGGGGACGTATTGATTTTGATGAACATTTTAGACAGGAAAAGGTTGAAATGTGTCATTTCTGTAGTGTCATTGTGATTCATTTTGTTTTGACTTTTATATTATAATCAAATTTAGTTTTACTATTTATATATTTGATTTAATATTATGTAAACATTTATAGTATATTTAATATAAAATAAACATCTAAATGAAATTGAAACACTGCTCTCAAAATGTTTTGACACAGACAAAATGTTTTGATTGTCTCAAATTAGAAATTTTGGCTTTTCATAGCAAATCAGAACAATTTTTTTCCTACAAAATGTCAGAATTTCTCACTCAACAGAAAGTTTGGTTTCCAACCAGTTCTAACAGTAATGTCACAAGATGAGACAATAGACATGACTGACATAGCAACTCCTGATACATTACAAGCCAAAATGTCACTTCAGCAGCCACGATTGCTCTAAAATGGCCCCAAGTGGGATCATAGCTGTTCAAATGGAGCTAAAACGTCTCCAACAGTCAGCTCGCTCATAGTAAAGATCTGGAAATACATAATACCTCTGTGGTGGATGGCATGAATAATACTCCTACTTAGTGCTAAATACCAAATAGCAGCACTCTGATTGTTTACATGCACATGAAATGAAGCTGCACATATGTATAAACAATAGAGATGTTGCAGTCCTGTACTCACATCTGGTTCTTTGATGAAGATCCTGTGCTAAATCCCTCTTGAATTGGGGAAGAATGAATTGAAATCTACACACCTGTTTTCTCCATTCTGGATCCCCTCCATTTTGCTATTTCATTAGCACTCTCACCAGCAGAGTTAAAGCCATTATGAAAACAAAATCAGAAGTGGTCTGTGTGTAGTAACCCTGGTTTTATGCAAGGTTAATTGTTCTTGTCATCTAAGTCTTGAGCCCCTTTTGGTGCCCAGATGTGCCAGGACAATTTCTTTGAGCTTGATCCTCTCTGATCCATATTTCCATGTAATAGAGCAGTAGCAAAACAACTTGCCCTGCTTTTTCAAATGTGTCCACTAATCTGAGTGCCTCAATTCTCGAGGTCCCAAAATGAGAGTCCCTAGGACTTGATTTTCTCTGGCGCTAAGCACCTGCAGCTCCAGTTGTCTCCTGCTGGAGTTGTGGGTGTTAAGCATCTCTGGAAATGAGACCATAAGTGTTAGAATTGTACACCCCTAAATTAAAAATTTAGACCTTAATTATTACTTCAATCTGGAAAGGAAGGAAGTAATACATTCTTCAAAATGGGTATTAGTCACTCTTTCCCTGAAGTCTGATTCAGTTCATATCAGATACAGTAGAGGAAAATCATACAGGAAATAAAATGCTTTAAATATACTGCATGAATGCTGTGAGAATTTTAAGACCTAATCCAAAGCCTGTTGAAGTCAATGGGAGTCTTTCCATTAACTTCAGTAGGAATCGCATCAGGTCCTTAAAGTCTGAGTTGGTGGCATTCTTAGGCAATATCTACACTATGAGCTAGGGACATGAGTTCTAGCTCGTATAGACGTATGTTAGCTCTCATGGAGCTAGTGCACTAAAAATAGTAGTGTAGCAGTGGTAGCACAGGCAGTGGTGAGTGGTGGCAGGGGCTAGCCACCCCAAGTACAAATTCATGGGTGGATGCTCAGGGCAGCTAACCCGTGTCACTGTTCACTGCTGCTCGTGCTAGCACAGCTACGCCACATGCTAATTCGATGAGAGCTAGTGCGAGTATGTCCACGTGAGCTGGGAAGCACAAGTGTAGATGTATCCTTAGACATTTGATTTACAAAGATGGTGCTGGATATGGTGGAAGAAGTTTGTCCAAGAAAGGTAAGTCAGCTGTGTTTGAATGTAAAGTGGCTTACTCTTTAACTGAATTTTGTGCTTTTCATAGGTGTATAATGACTGGCATGGCTTCTGGGAGCATAGTGCTTTTCTACAATGATTTCAACCGATGGCATCATGAATATCAAACCAGATACTGATGTTGCAACAGACCAGAACTAGCACTGACAAGGGCAGCTGCTGTCAGAATGAAACTGAACATAGCAAACCTCTATTCAGTATCCTGCCGCAGCGTTGTTCTGTATAAATAGCTATATTACATCTGAATGTAACTTACATTTGCTCGAAGAAGCAAACTATTTTTTAAAATTAATTGCTATTTTTGTAGACTTTGCATGATTTTTTGGGGGCAAAGGGCAAAGAAGCAGAAAAATGGCTGCTGGGTTCTGTAGTTAAAAATCTATATTTTTAGTCATAATGAGAAGTCTATTTTGATTCATGTATGGAAAGAAACTTAAAATAAAGATGGTTAAAACTCTTATTCTAGCTATATTATGAAGAAATACATTTCCCATCTAAAGCTTTATCTATAACCTTAAGGAATATATGATTTTAACAAATTGAAAGTGGGTTATAATACTGGGAATTTTAATTTGTGCTACATTTTGTCTTGATGTACTTTTCCAAATGATTGTACTTCTTCAGCACTGAAGTTTCTGGGAATCAATAATAATATTTAAATTATGATAAATGTAATTTTAAACATGACAAGGAATTGTTTCCATCAATATTACTATTCAAGCATGTTTCTAGACCTAGACAATTAGTTCTTTTTTTAGTTATATGTTTTTGTTGTGCAGTTAAGAGGGAGAAATCAGCAACAGAGTCTGTGTTACATCAAATGTGAATCCTACTAGTTTTTACTTGATATCTCCTTCAGAGCACACCAAAATGTGCATTGTTCCTCAAAATCAAAACTTCAACTTGGGGAGTTTGGACATGTCCTCAAACTAGCAACCTACACAATATTTCTTTTTAATTAGATGCAAGTACCAAAGCACACTTCTGCTGCTTGACTATGAAAGCACTAAGAGGCAGGCATTCAAATGTTCATAGCCTTGACATCTTTGCAGAAGCTCTAGACTTGCAAACTTCTTTCCCATTTTTTTTACTTTTTTTCTTCAGAGGACTAACCACCATAGTTACGTAGCAGATTCCATATCTTGCGCTGTGTATGACAACAAAACCGTTCAGTTTCTGCTACCAAATCCTATCCAATCTTGTCCAATCATGTTAATAAATTATCTCCTCCCTTAGGAAATGAAAAATAATTTATACTAAGGAACAATAAGTTATTTTGGTGTTGCATAATTCTACTTTTCTACAAGATTGCTGTGCAGAATTCTGTGAAAATATTTGTGAAAAGAACTGTATTGTTTTGTAAGTCTGTATTGCATAAATAACTCTTTGTATGTTGTGATCTATATGAGTTAAAACTTACATTCCATATCTGTATCAATTTCTCTAGCTGCCTACTGGAGCAGTTCCCATTTTTCTCTTTTAAGCAAAGATTTGGAATGAGAAAACTCAGTTTGAGTGAAGAAATTAAATAAAATGGCATTTGTAATTGAGACCTTCAATGCAGTGCATTGGGCTCTTGTGTTTTCAATATGTACATACAGCCACCATCACCCAATGCATTTGCAATACAAAGCAAACACAGGGTTTTGAGACAATAATGGCCTGCTTCTTCATTGTGTTATACCATTTTTATGCTGGTACAGTGTATCTATATTGATGTCAGTGGAGTTACACACTAAGGTATAACAGACTGGAGAATCTGGTTAATGATATGTGGTAGTCATTATCTCTACCTGATAAAGTGCGGAACAGTCACCCACTAATAAAATGCCTTGAATTGAGAATGAGGTTGTATAAAAATAAATGTACTTTACAAACTTTTGCTATTTGCAAAATTCATATCTCTTTAGAAATAGCTTTTAAGTAGACATAGATATGAACTTGAACTTCTTTTATAAGGCGGAATATTCCCTGTATAGATTTGTAATGAATATATAAATGCTGTGTAATGAGTTTGTTACTAATATCTGCAGTGAGGGTCAGATGAATCTCTATCATATTATCCAGTTGCAAAATACAGAATTTAAATTTTTCTACTTTAGTTTTCTTAGTTAATTTAGAACTGAATTCAGTAACACTGAATTACTCACTGAAATAATGTTCTTTGATCTTAAAGTATTTCATGGGCACTTGAAATGGTAGAGATTTCAGCCTTTATTTTAAAATGGTTGGTGGGGGGTTTTTAAATGGTTTCAGCATAGGCAATAGGCATTGGTGCAGTAGGAGCCCTTACATTGGGATACCATGCTGGAGTTCTGTCCCAACACCTATGCCATCTCAGACAGCACAGTCAGACCTGTAGCTGCTGGGGCCTTGTTGGTCAGGAGAGTCCTTCCCCAACTGGAGCATTCATATGATATTTATTGTTCATGTTCCAGTGCCATTTGGGGTTGAGTCCAAGCTTCTGCATGTAGACTGGGTGGTCTGTGGTGGTAACATGGAGCCTCCTGGGGAATCAGGATGTCTCCCTTTATTACAGCCCTGCTTTGAACACAATACAGGTTTGTCACACCCCACCTATATAAGAAGAAATCTCCACCCACTGTTCTCCTAACTGCTTCCACAAACTTTAATTCTAGATCTGCAGTGTTGTAGCCATGTTACATCAGTTCTAGATGCATTCCCTGTTGCCTCTGGTGGGCTTGAACATCCCTTTTGCCAGCTGGCAGAGGAGGCTGTGTCAAAGTTGTGGGGGTACCAGACTACACATTTAATTCTCAGCACTGTGGCCAAACCAAATGCTTTCACTGGGGGGCGGGGGGGCGCTAGGGGAGAAAGTTTTATGCTTGGTTGAATTAATCCTGCCTAACACAAGTTCTTGTACACTCTTCTTTAACCTCCAATATGATATGGAGTGCAAACAAAGAGTTAAATTCCCAAATACTATTTATCCATTAGTGTAATCAATGAAAAGCCTGTGTTAGCCCTCTTGATTAGACACAATTTAGTAAACAGGTGCCAGAGATTAAATTACAATTAAACAATTCTGAAGTACTTATACTTATTTTTTTTTCTCCAGAACACAGCTGAGGGAGAAGGGAGCTGTTGCAAGGTGGAAAGTGAGTTTCCATTTTTGCCAGGAGAGACAACTTTTAAATTCAGAAAGATCAAGCATGGTTCACAGACTCTCTCAAACTCTGGTAAGCTCATATTAACATATTTTCTCATAGAAATGGATGTGATCTCTGACTTACCCCAACCAATATCTTATATGAACTAATGATGAAAGTAAGGCCAGTAACACTGAGAATGATTAGAAATAAGTTTGAGATTTTCAGTTTATTTTAGAATAGTCATCTTCAGTAGCTTCATATCAGTTATGTTTCTTATAAGCCCCAGGCCTGAATGTTACAGTATTTGAGTAGCCATTATGTTTTATATAGAATTCTGTTTTCTTTAGAGGAAGTTTGAGTACTGCAGCAATGTACTCTATTCAAAGGTAAATTAATGTAATGTCAATCTGAGAGCCTTTCCTGAGCAGTCAGCAACTATTACATTATATAATTAAAAGAACCTCTCTGTCTACAAATTGTGCATTCAGCTAGTCTATGGAAAATATGTTTGTATTACAGTTACCCTGTCCCCCATCCCTGCCATTCCTCCAGTTTGTCTGCCTCACCCACCTATAGTGCTTTGTCTTAATCTAAGATTGCAGTCTCTTTGGGGAAGGGAATTTTATTAAGTCTGTATAGCACCCAGTACAATAGATCCCTAACCTGCTTGGGGCCCATCAATGCTATTGTAAAAAAATAATAAATGTTAAGAACAGTGATTTTTATGTTCCACTAAAAGCAGCTATGGTTTACTTTGAAAAGGGAACTTGAAGTTGTCTTAGTAGCATGAAAATTCTTATTAGAGCTCTTCTCAGTAGGAAATTAGTATGATTGTTGAGTTCAGCATTCTAATTCTAAAAGTGTTCAGGTTGGTATTTTATTAGGAAACATTCTGGAGATTCCTTCCTGCTGTGTGGTGTAGTGTTCTCAGCACAGCTCAAGCTGAGGGTTTCCAACAAACAAACAAAGAGAGGCTGCTCCATTGCTTCTACATCTGTGCACAAAGCAGGCTGTTTTTCCAAGCACCAGCTGGTGTCAGCAGACTGGTAATCAATTTTTCTTTCTTTCTTAGCAGAAAAAGTAAATTGAGTTATTCCAAAACCAGGTGTACAGAAAGGAATGTAGTTCATTGTGACTTTGGCTGGGACATACCTCCTATTAATTTCTGTATTTAGACATATTGTTTGAGAATGAGATAGAAATGGTGAATATCCAGACCAGGGATCTCTAACTCAAATGACCATGAGAACATGAGGCCTAGTACATTGGCCCAAGGGCTGCATCACTGACACCCCTGCTGCCCCTGCCCCCACTCCACCCCTTCCATGACCCCCTTCCCCGCCCCTTCCCACCCCTTTCCCCAAATCTCCGCCCCTGCCCCGCCTCCTCCCCTGAGCGCACGGCTCCTCCCTCCTGGAAAGTGCTAAGCACCGCCAAACAGCTGTTTGGTGGCGGAAAGTGCCTGGAGGTAGGCAGAGGAGCGGGGATGCGGTGTGCTGGGGGGGGAAGGGGAGGCAACAGGTGAGAGGAGCTTGGCGGCCGCAGGAAATAACTCAGGGGCTGTGGGGAGCTTGGCGGGCCACAGCAAACGCGGGCCGCGTGTTTGAGACCCCGATCCAGACAGTGATGATGCCTTGGGTGCTTCTGTTACTGACATATCTGCTTTGCTTTGTTTTACTTTTCTTTTTAAATTTGATAAAAATAATTTAACACTATGGTTTATTTCAACACCTAGGAAATTGGCTGCATTCTAGGTGAATAAAATCACACTCATAAAGGGGGTGTATTTAAGATTCCTCGGTGTGCTGTTTCTGTAGGTCAGTGAGGACTTCCCAAGACACGTTAGAACCACAGTTGCCAACTTTCACTGAGTAAATAAGCACCCCAATTTTCACAATAAGACAAAAATCAAGCTAATCCCATTTCAAAACAAGGCCAAAACAAGCCAATCGCTAAGAACCCCAACCCTCTATGTGACTAGAACCTCCTGGCGTGCACCCCTGACTCCCGCTTGCCCCTGCTTGCCAGGGGCCGATCAAAAAAAAGAAGCAACAAGCTACAAGCCAAAAACTAGCCAACAAGCAACTCACAAGCCAATTAAGCCAAAAAACAAGCCCAATTTCTGCGTTTTTTTTCCACAGATTTGGCATGGCTGGTTAGAAATCTTTTAAGTCCTCAACTGAATACCCTATCAATTCCTGTATAGTAATGGTGTTACTATGGAATGCAAAATAGTTTATTTTTGGGTGTACTTAATTTAGTATGTACTTGGGAAACTGATACAGTTGAAGGTCCAAATCATTATTTGTTTATATGTCATAATCTACGGCTGATCTGTAAAAGCCCTGGATCAAAAACTATAGGAGATTGTTCTTGATTTTTGTTTATGCTGATTGAAATTTAACTGCATATAGCCTAAGGCTCTGTAATTTAAGAAGTACAGCTAGTCCTGTGGGAAAAGCAAGGGGTAGAATATATGAAATTGAAAAGCTGATCCAAAAAGAACAAATTCTCTCTTGTAAGCAGTTTATCTGTAGATGAGACTTATTACTATAAACGTGTAAATTTTAGAGAGAGATTTTAATGACACTAATAAGCCTTATAAATAAATATAAATTTATGGGGGAAATTTAGGAATATAATTTGTTGGTAAATGGAGTTTATCCAGGTACCAGCCTTTGTACTTAGCATTCTCCACAAGAATTGATGCCCATGGAATACCAAGAAGTTTTTACATCTTATAAAATTTGCAGTATATGAAAATACATGTTTTATTGATGATGGCATCCCAGGTAACACAGCAGATTAAAAACTTTCCAACATGGTTTTCTCTGGCAACAACACAGCATTATACAGGAATGTAAAAAGAACAGATGTGCTTGTTTCCTGTTATTTTTTGCTTGCCTAAGGGAACAAGTTTTGGGTTAGGTTATTTACCATTTTCTTCTGGATTTTCTGTTTTCCCTCTCCTCCCCATTGTGACTGTGTGCATTGTATATCCTGGGCACAGTTCTGCAAGGTGCTGAGCTCTCTGGTCTCATCCTGCAAAACAGTTAACAGACTACTCAAATGTTTAAAGTTGAGCATGTGCTTAAGTCCTTGGCTGGATCAGGGCAGAGGGCTCAGTGCCTTGCAGGATTGAGCGCCATGAGGGCAAAGTTCACTTCAAGGCCAACTTTTGCAAGTTGAATTTGACTTGCACGCCTCACTTAGGGTGACCAGACAGCAAATGTGAAAAATCAGGATGGGGTGGGGGGTAATAGGAGCCTATATAAGGAAAAGACCCAAAAATCGGGACTGTTCCTATAAAATCGGGCATCTGGTCACTATAATCCCACCTAATGTGAAACATACCTTTTGGGGTTATTATGCAAAAGATGTGAGCTAATGAACTGGGATGAGGGGAAGAAAATTAAGGCTTTATTCAGCAAAGTTCTGATCACCTCCTGCAGCTCACATGAAACCTATGAGAGCAGAAGCCCTAAGGTGAAGTAGTAGTTCTGATAGCTAAAGGGATAGGGCTATGTGAAAAACAAAGTCTGTGACCTTTCCAAATGGTGTGTAAACCAATGTGCTCTTTTCTCATTCATAATGCCAACTAAAACTCTTGAAAAGAAAGGGGGAATTATTTGCATTGTTCTGCTTTTTCTGAAGATAATATCTTACAGGATTCTCACTCCTTTGTCTCAAGTAGAACTCCCCAGGTTCTAACAGATTTTTTTAATTTAAGAATAGAAACAATAGTGGGTAGAAGCACCACCCTACCCTACTGGTTATCGCATGCCATATTGGTTTTTAAAGCATCCCTGGCATCAGGCTGCATACATGTTTTTAAAAGCTATATCTTTTTGGGGTGAATGAGAGTGACATTATCACCTACTCTGTATAAAGGACTGGACCCCTATGATTGCCTCCATTCCTTCTGTACCAGCACAGAGAGCAAATGGAACTCACTTTCATGTCTTCAGGCTACACCTTCCATAGTTTAGCTTATTATTTTTTTGTAAATAGTGTAAAGAGTTAGAAGAGAGCTTAGCATACATAACCTGGCCGTGTCCCAAAGGCCTTTGAATCCTCAGTTGGATAATATCAGGGCCCAAACCTCGTAAGGGTTTCAAGAGATGCACCTCCTGCCTGTCAGTCATAGCAAAGATAGATGCCCCTGTCAAAGCCTTCTGTTTCAGGGTGAGACCCATGCTATGAGCCTGTGTTGCTCCTGAGGGAATTCTGCACCAAAAAATTTAACATTATGTGCACAGTATTTTAAAATTGTGCAAATTTTATTTATCAATAAATGTGGCTCCAGCATGGCGGGACTTGGCAGTGAGGCTGCCCCTGCTGACCCTGACACAGTGCTAGGGCTGGGCCGGGCCTGCCCCAGAAACACCCTGGGGCCCTGCCCCTCTGTGCCAGGCACACTAGGTGTGGGTGGGCAGGCTCAGCCGAGCAGGATCCAAGTATAGAGAGGCTTAGTGTGGGGGGATCCAGAAGTTTCTATTTGGGGCAATCTGGGTGCAGGCGGCTCAGTGAGAGATCTGGATGCACAGGGGCTCATTGGGAGGTTCCCGGTGCAGGGGCAATGGGACTCTGCAGGGGATCCAGGTGAAGGTGGTTGGGGGGTCCGGGTGTGGGGAGTTTGGGGGGTGTGTGTGTCTGGGTGCAGCTGCTTGGGGATAAGTGGGCTCTGGGAGTGGGAGGCTAGTCAGGGTGAGGGTTCGATGGGCCTGCTTAATGAGGGAGCCCCAGCTGCTGCTGAGGGGATACCATATGCCGGGCTCCCGCTCCCCCCCACCGCGATTCCCCATCTCCTTTTCTTCTCCATCCCCCTCCACACATTCCCTCCCACCCTATTCCACCCCCCCATCCTTCCCCACTGCCTCTTCCCCCCCCCTTCCCTCATTTCCCCCAACCCCTTCACCTAGATCCCCTGCAGAGTCCCATTGCCCCTGCACCGGGAACCTCCCAATGAGCCCCTGTGCATCCAGATCTCTCACTGAGCCGCCTGTAGTGAGAGATCTGGATGCACACTGGGTGAGGGCGGTCCCACCGCCGGCACTCACTGTGGCACAGAAAACAGGAAGGCTCCCAGCACACAGAAGGGGAGCACAACTGGCACTAGGACCCAGGAGACGGCGTTCACCTGCAGAGTCATCAGAGTGGAGACCGCAGCCTCCTTCAACTGGGCAGCTCTGCACTTGATGGGGGTGGGGGGCAGTGGCACGTAACCCATTGTGCCCCCCCATGCCTCACCTCTGTTTGGAGGGGAGCAATCTCCCCACCCGCCAAACTGTGCTCATGGTCATCCTCCTGCCCCCTCTCCGGCACAGCTTCCCTGCCATTTTCTGCAGGAATTCTGTGGGAGGGAGGGGCATTTTCTGCAGGCATGCAGTCATGCAGAATCCCCCCAGGAGCACTGTGTGCAGTTTGCATACCCCACTAAAGGAACAGATGCTTAAGGCTCCAGGCTCATCTGGACCAGATCTTCCTATATCTGAGGAACGGGTTGAGTCTCCATCAGTGGAACCATACGAGCCTCTTTTGGAGGAACATAGAGATGGCACCTTACCAGATGATCAGATGGATGCTTCATCTGTTTGCTGTCCTGAGAAGAGGAAACCGTTTCAGGAACTCTTGGGGAGAATGGCAGATGGGGGGTCACAGGACTGGAGCCACCTGATCCCGTTTGACACATTACAAATGTAGATCACAGAGAAGCTGGCTCTGCCTATTAGCTCTGATGTTCTCACCAGAGCCAAGGAGATCTGACTTGCTCCATTTTCATACCCCATATGTAGCCAAGAGAGCTGACAGGATGTATCTTGTACCAGCTGAAGGGCATCCAATTTTTACTATAGCACCCTTTGGCAAATTCCCTGGTTCCCACACTACAGCAAAGAGTTAGGCTCAACAAGGCTTCTTGCAGCACCCTTTTGACAGGGTCATAAGCTGGATGCTTTTGGCAGGAGAGACTACTCTGGAGCTCACCAGGCTTTCAAGTGGCCAGCTATGAAGCTATGATGTCCCACTATAGTTATGCCCTGTGGGATGCCACAAGCCCTGGCCTTGTCCAAGGAACAGGAGGAAGCAGAGTGGCTCCTCGTCACTTACATGCAATGCTTTGGACACCAGTGGCTGCGGGAGTGGCTCATAGGAGACACTCCTCCTCTGCCTAACACCTGAATCCCAGGGGGAAAACCAGAGACGTCCCATTTGAGGGTACGGGTTTCTTTAATGACAAAACTGATAAGGCCCCAGAGAAGATCAAGGCCACTGCCTGAGCCCTGGGATTAACAGTCCTCAGAGGAATGGCTTCTACACAGCATCCTGAATCCAAAGATGGACTCTGGCACAACACCAAGGGTTGTAGTCCCAGAGGCAATATCAGCTGTCTCCTAAACCTGCTACTAGCAAATGAGCTCAGTGGTACAAGAGCAGGATTTCTTGCCACATGTCCTGAGAGTCCTCAGCATTAGCATCTAAACAGCAGTTCTAATGATGTGGTCAAAGGCCATGTGCTGAGTTACATCACATCTCAGTCCTTTCTCCCTCATCCCAACCCCTCAGACCTCCTCCTCGTTCTGTGGCACCTATCTGAGGACTTGCTCTCTCTCTAGCTGGCTCATTGTGGTCCTAGGATACCTTCTACTCCTTAAGTCTCTGAGTTTAGCCTTATGGTATGTCTACACTGCAATTAGATGTGCACAGCTAGCCTGTGCCACCTGACTCAGGTCCTGGGCTAAGGGACTGTTTAATTGCAGTGTGGATGGTCGGGCTTGGACTGCAGCCTGAGCTCTGGGATTCTCCAAACTCACATGGTCCAGGAGCCTGGGCTCTAGCCCAAGCCCGAACACCTACACCATAATTAAACAGCCCCTTAGCCTGAGCCCAAGTCAGCTCGCATGGGCAAACCAGGGGTGTCTAAATGCAGTGTAGGCATACTCTTAGTCTCCCAAAATATTCCAATGGCAGCAATATCTGCTCATCAGTTATACTGTGGATACAACCATCTTCTCTCACCCTTCAGTCTCCAGGTTGCTTTTGGGCATGGTGAATACATTTTCCTCTAATAGGGAGTTGTTACCTTCATGAGACTTAAATTTTGTCCTAATGAAGCTGATGGGCTCTTCTTATAAAACACTTTCGCAAGTTTCTCTTAAACATTTATTGATCAAAATTGTCTTCCTGATAGCAATTATATCTGCTAGGAGGGTGAGTGAGTATAGTGCTTTGATGGCCACACCACCTTATACTGTAGTCCACAAGGATGACATGACCATGAGGCCTTGTATGAGCTTCGTACCTTCGGTGGTCCCAGATTGCCACCTGTATTTCCCTCTCTGATCTTCCCTTAACCACATTCATGCCTAGGGAAACTCATCTCTATACCCTAGAGGTAGAGAAGGTGCTCTGTTTTTTACCTGCATGAAAACAAGCCCTTTAGAAAATCCAGTATGTTGTTTGTAGCAGATGGGGAGACATGCCAGGAAGAACCTAATACAAAGCAGACTCTCTTACAGGATTAGGAGATGTATAGAACAATGTTACACTTTAGATAGGAAATCACTACCTCCTAGTTTAAAGACTCAACCCATGAGAACCTCTGAAGTTTCAGCAGTATGCCCAAGGCAGGTTCCCCTGGTGGAGATATGCAAAGCAGCATCTTGGAGTTTGGTGCATGCTTTCACCAGACATTACTCACTGAATTTATTATTGTGCTCTATTTAGTCTAGTTTGGGAGAGTCGTGCTACTATCCATATTTGACTAAGAACTCCTCATCTACCATCCTCCTGGTGGAGCACTGCTTGCTAATCTCCCACAAGTATGATGCACAGAGGTCCTCGAAGAAGAGAGGTTACTTACGAGCAACTGTTGTTCTTTGAGAGTTGCCTCTATGCATTCACACTACTGCCTACTTTTCCCTCTTCCATATATCAGGCTCTGCAGTTGCAGTGACTGACTGTTCCTGCTCTCCCCCTCAGACACAACTTTTCAAGGCAGATCCACAGCTTGATGCCAGGGTGCCATATCCCACAATTGTGACTACCCAAAGGCAACTCTTGAATAACAGTCACCTCTCTTTAGTACCTCAATAGGTAGAGCAATGAACATGTAAATATAACCACAATCACAAAAGGTTTTCTCCAAACTCTGAAAGAAGGAGGGTGTGTGTGTGAATGAGTGAGAACCCTATAAGAGATCAGAGACAGAGAATTTCAGGAAAGCAAATCCTCTTCTCTGAAGATACCATCTTCCTTCTGGAGAGTACCCTGCTTGAAGGATGTTGCAAAACAAAATGAGCAACTAACTGAAACAGTAACTGCCACAGAGCAAAGCCAACAAAAATGGTTTTTGTGGGGTTTTATTGAATATAAGTGTGTGGTAAAACCTCCCAGGTCTGAATAGGTGGGTGAAGAAGCTTGTGCATCCCTGTTGAAAACCACTTTTGCAGAACTGGAAGTAAGATTCCTTCCTAGAGCCAAAATCAAAGCCACAGTGCTTTGTAAATGTATGGAGCAAGAGCTATGTGGCTGCCTTCCTTATGTCTATAATGGAAGCATCCCTGAGACATGCATCTGATGAGGCCGCTCAGGGCACCAAAGCACCAAGAGGTGCTAAACAAAAGGTCTGGGGCGCAGAGTCCAAGGTCACCAAAGCCTGGACAGTGATGCCCCTTTGGTGCTCCTCAGCAGTCATATGCCAAAGAGCCACATGGTTACTAAAATAATAGAAGACTGGCTCTAACAGGCAGGGGCCATCAAAAAGATGCAAAGGGAGACCAGATGATAGAGCACAGATTCTCTAGAGAAAGTTTTTCACTCACAATAGCCAAGAAGTACCTGACAGGAAGGTTTCAAGGGTTGTGATTAAGGTCTGGTGCAGCATGTGACCACAAAGCAGTGGGCCTACTGCTGCCCTTAATACGCCAAACTTAGGGTGACCAGATAGCAAGTGTAAAAAAATCAGGATGGAGGTGGGGGGTAATAGGTGCCTATATAAGAAAAAGCCCCCAAAATTGGAACTGTCCCTGTAAAATCAGGACATCTAGTCACCCTATTCAAACTCCTTTAGAGTTAGGCAGGCAGAACCCCTCTTCCCCCCATCTTATAGTCAAGAGCACAGACCCTGTGCAGCTGGGACCTTTGGAGAGAGGTCTTTCTCTTCCAACTTCTCCATGTCACAAACAATGACTTTCCCCATCTTTCTTACGTAACACAAGTCAGCAAGGCTCTTGTTCTATTGACTTTCCTATGTGTTTTGTATCAGTGCTGTTGCTGTTAGATTATATCAGTGCATAGGAGTAGCTAATGTCTGCTGATTAACAGAAGGGCACAGAGTTTTCACACTCTTACATAAACAGGTGGTTGGTTTGTCTAAATTCTGAGATAGTTTTTGTTTAAGTATTTGCACTGTGGATGGCACTCAGTCAGGCCCCAAATATGACCTGTATTCATATTGAAAGGAGCACAAGTAGAAACAAATGTATGATGCAATTTGCTCATCTCACTTCTTCTACAGTGAGTATGTATTAACTTCAGAACTCTGCAACTGTTTTGAGTCCCCAGAGGTCAATAGAAGTAAATTCCAAGGCTATATGTAAGCTCAGTTTATTCTGCAAAGTACCACAGTGAAATCACAATTAGTCTTTGATAGCAACTTAGGGTACGTCCACACTACCCACCGGATCGGCGGGTAGCGATCAATCCCCGAACGCGCTCCCTGTCAACTCCGGAACTCCACCAGAGTGAGAGGAGGAAGCCGCGGCCGTCGATCTAAGATAAGTCGACTTCAGCTACGCTATTCTCGTAGCTGAAGTTGCGTAGCTTAGATCAATTACCCCCCCTCCCCCCCCAGTGTAGACCAGGCCTTAGTATAGAGAAGAAGTTTCCCCCAGTGCTACCTCTAATGATTTTAATGAATGTATTATTTTATAATTAATTCAGAAATGTCTGGGAGCTTCACAATGGCCTCACCACGAGGATACAGTTTAGTCACCAAACAATCTAGAACACTTGCTGTAGAATGTTCTGCAATATGTCAGCTTGGCTTTTATCTCTAGAAGCAGCATGATCATGCTAGTTTCCTCCAATCTCAAGTGTACATCCAGTGAATAACATGAAACCAACGGGGCTGACACCGTTCACTGCCTTGTATCATCTGAATCTAAATGAGGAACAGGAGTAAAAAAATAGGTAAGTTGTTACTTTTCTAATGCATAATTTATAACACTAGGGAAGGTGCAAAGGGATAAGCCGCGCTAAACATCTGTTAATTTTGAATACCTAACTTTAGCAATTGCTCTTTCCCATTTTCTGTTCATCAGTGGTTCAGTGAAATGGAAAAGTATATATCTACATTTAATAAGATAGTCAAAAGTGTGTTTACTAGGCTATTGAAATACTTACTGGATAGTGATAGGCATGAGTCATGGTGACCAGTAGATTAAATCATCTTGTATCTTAATGATATATTACCAGTAATTAATTTAATTCATGTTAAAGAATGGGAGCCAGATCCTCAGCAAGTGTAAATCATTGTGGTTTCAACTGGAGGCAGAGTAATGATGATTTACACCAGCTGAGAATTTGGCCCTGAATGTTTAGCTTTGGAGGCGGAGAGATTTTACATCTAGAAATGAGTGCTTTGGGCCACATATAGATACTCATAGGATATATGTGCACCTGTTCAAGTTTGAAGGATGAAGGGTTGTAGTCCATAGAGCTAGCTAGTTTTAGCATTTATTTTATTCAGCAATAATGTAAGGAACCTACAGACCTGTGAGAGATTTGCTTCAGCAGTTAGCATAAGGCTTGAGGCCTATCAACTTTGGCACAGATAAATGGCCAACTGTCAGCCCTAGGTTTTGGAGAACTGAAAATAGTGTGTGTAAGGGGGATTTTTGTGCTTAATGACACCAGCTTTTGGTTAGAACATTCTCAGATGTCTAAGCACAAGAGTGCCATGGCAACTAATTGACCTATATGATAATAGGTTGAGATCATTAATATACTAACCTATAGAAGGAGGACACCCCCATATTAGTAGGGGGAGGAAATTCAAATAAGAAACCCCTACTAGACTATATATATATATATATATATATATATATATATATATGCAAAATATAAAAGTTGTATCCCAGCCTGTGTGCAGGAGGAGAGAGAGAGGTAGCCATTATCTTCCTCATCACCAGTGACATCATTCTGGCTAACATTTCAGGTTGTTCTGCAAGGAATGGTGAGTATATCAATTTTCAAATGAACATTTTGTATTATTTCTGTCTACATTATGGGTTAGAATGTTAGACTATTGTAAATATAGTTCCTGTAGTGTGTGTTGCAACTGTGCACATCAGGATTCCCAACTACCCAATAATTTTAAAATCTTGGGACAAGAACCTGTTAAACCTGAGTGACAATTGGGAATTCTTAAGTACTCAATATAATAATACAGAATCTATAGATCAGGCTACAGCAGAATTAGCATTCCTATTCAAGTACATTTAAAAGCAGGAAAATAACTATCAATTCTAACAACTACCCACAGTTGATAAATGAGGAAATGTCTATTGATAATTAGGAATTACATCTGTTGAAACCATAAACTCACAAATGTATGCACTTTGTAGATGCTAATGCAATACCTTTTTTAGAGGACAAATCAGCAGGTAGGCCAGGTTTGTTCTATTAGAGAGACAAGGTCTAGGCCTGAAGAATAGCTCTGTGTAAGCTTAAACTTCTCTCTCTCACCAACAGAAGCTGGTTCAAAAAAGATAGTACCTCAGCCACCTTGTCTCTCGAATATCCTGCGACCGATACATCTACAACACTGCATACAAGTTTGTTCTATGAAATTTTATACTTTTGCCATTTTCCTGCCACTGATTCTTTTCCTATGTGATTTCTTTGTAGAAATAAGTGTTTAAGGGGGAGAGTTCACCTCAGAGCTATGCTTTCTCATGGTATGTCTTGTTTCAATTTGCATCCTTTAGGAACATCATCTCTTTATTGCCCTTGCCAACACTACAAAACCCACCAATTTTAACCTGGCACCAGCTGTTAGTCTCAATCCTCTTTTCTATTCTTATCCCCCAATTCAACAACCATCTTCAAAACAGCTGATTTTCTTCTCCTCTCTGAACTTCAGGCACACTACACATCTGGTCATTGTCTTTCTCTCTCCAACTACTCTCTCCATCAGTCTCTTTCAGGACTCTATCCTTGGCAATGCCATCTAGTTGCATGGCTTCAGCCACTACAATGATGACAGACCGATTTACCTTTCCAGATGCCTCCCTGACATTGGTTTCTGGATGTTTCACTACTGACTCAAGCTCAACCTGATCGAAGTTCAGCTCAATTATCATTCAAAACTTAGGCCTGGTCTACACTAGGCGTTTATGTCGAATTTGGCACCGTTACATCGACTTAACCCTGCACCCGTCCACACCACGAAGCTATTTAGTTCGACATAGAGCTCTCTTTAATTCGATTTCTGTACTCCTCCCCAACGAGGGGAGTAGCGCTAAATTCGACATGGCCATATCGAATTAGGCTAGGTGTGGATGGAAATCGACGCTAATAGCTCCGGGAGCTATCCCACAGTGCACCACTCTGTTGATGCTCTGGACAGCAGTCCGAGCTCCGATGCTCTGACCAGCCACACCCCGGGAAAATTTGAATTCCTTTTCCTGTCTGGGCAGTTTGAATCGCATTTCCTGTTTGGACATCGTGGCGAGCTCAGCAGCAGTGGCAACGATGCAGAGCTCTCCAGCAGAGATGGCCGTGCAATCCCAGAATAGAAAGAGGGCCCCAGCATGGACTGATCGGGAAGTCTTGGATCTCATCGCTGTGTGGGGAGATGAGTCCGTGCTTTCCAAGCTGCGCTCCAAAAGACGGAATGCAAAGATCTATGAGAAGATCTCTAAAGCCATGGCAGAGAGAGGATACAGCCGGGATGCAACGCAGTGCCGTGTCAAAATCAAGGAGCTGAGACAAGGCTATCAAAAAACAAAAGAGGCAAACGGACGCTCCGGATCCCAGCCCCACACATCCCGTTTCTATGAGGCACTGCATTCCATCCTAGGTGCGGCCGCCACCACTACCCCACCACTGACCGTGGACTCTGAGGATGGGATATTGTCCACGGCCGGTTCCTCGGACATGTTAGCGGACGGGGAAGATGAGGAAGGAGATGAGGAGGACAAGGCAGTCGACAGCGCTTACAACGCTGATTTCCCCGACAGCCAGGATATCTTCATCACCCTTACAGAGATCCCCTACCAACTGTCCCCAGCCGTTATCCCAGACACAGATTCAGGGGAAGGATCAAGCAGTAAGTGCTCTAAACATGTAAACATTTATGTGCAACAAACCTGGAATATTTACAATATTAACAAAGGGTTTCTCATGATTTCTCTGCCTTAGGCGCTTCACTATTTAGTCCCAACTATTTAAAAAAAATTTAACAATGTCCGGTTATTCATGATTCTGCTGCCCAAGACGCTCCACTCTTTAGTCCCAGTGCACCTACGCCAAAATCCGGTCAATATGGCCGGGGATAGACGCGAAATCCTCATGGGAGAACTCTTTGTAGGTCTCATGGAGGTACTTTTCCAGCCTGTTCATCAGGTTCCTGGGTAGGGCGATCTTATTGGGCCCTCCGTGGTAGGACACGTTTCCGCACCACGACACAATCAGGTACTCCGGTATCATTGCCCTGCAGAGCATGGCGGCATATGGCCCTGGTTTCTGCATGCTTTCTCGAAGCATCCTTTCCCTCTGGCACTCCGAGATCCTCAGCAGGGTGATGTCGCTCATGACGCCCTGCTTTGAATTAGGTAGGGGAAAGTTAGTATTGGGACTGCTTGCCCGTTCCTTTACAGAACTGTAACCGCCGGTTTACAGCCACGCGGTTTACAGCCGCGAGGGGGTGGGACAGGGACAGAGTTCATGCTTGCAGGATTGCTGCCAGCAGAGACTCGTATTGCTTTCAATGTGAAAGGAGGCCAGTGCCACTATTAAAGTTTTAAGCAGCCACAAGTCTACGGCTTACTATGTTTGCCAGCTACACAAAGTCCGGTGTCCTGCCCCGCTTCTCAGATCGCCACTGCAAGACCGCAGGCACTGTAGGCGAGGGCCGAAAATTCGACCTTGTCCTCAGTGAGCATGTGATAGGTGCAGTGCATGGTCTTGTTCACAGAGAAAGACTATGTTCTTTGTTCACAACTACATTTATCTGTCTCAGGAATTCACTCCCTTTTTCCAATTCCCACAGCCACATCTGCGACTGTCTCCCAACCCAGCCTGGCCTCACACTCCCAGAGGCTAGCACAGATTAGGTGGAGGAAGAAGAGGACACGGGAAGACATGTTTGCTGAACTAATGGGATGCTCCCGAGCACAGGCAGCCCAGCAGACACAGTGGAGGGAGAACTTGTCACAAATGCACCGGGCAAACATGGAACGGGAGGAGAGGTGGCGACAGGAGGACCAGCAGGCGACTCAAACGCTGCTTGGACTAATGAGGGAGCAAACGGACATGCTCCGCCGCCTTGTGGATGTTCTGCAGGACCGGAGGCAGGAGGAGAGCGCCCCGCTGCAGTCTCTCTCTAACCGCCCTGCCCCGCCACCAAGTCCCATACCCCCCTCACCCAAAGTCCAAACACGGAGGGGCGGCAGGGGCCGTGAAAACTTTCACTCCACCCCTGCAGACTGCTCTAGCACTAGAAGGCTCTCATTCCCCAAAATTTGAAAAGTCCTTTCCTACCCGCCTCACATAAGACCCCGTCCAAGTTTCACCCCCCCGTTCCATGTGTGGTTGTTAATAAAAAATACGTTTCTGTTCATTACTGTTTCCATCCTGTTCTTTTGGAGGAGAGTCTGTCTGAAGGGGGGGAAGGGGCTTGGTAATTGGACAGGACAGTCACCTTTAGCAGGGTACAGAGGCGGGGGCAGGTCCAGCAGCAGGGCACATACACAGTGCAGTGACTAGTTACCCTGGTCAGTCTGGGAGGTGGTTTTCATGTTCTGGGAGGGGGGGAGGGGGGGGTGCTCTGTTACTTTGTGGCAGGGGAGGGCAGTTACAGATCTAATGCAGCGGTCCTTACCCTGGATCACAGAGCCGCGCAGCAGGGGAGCTGTAACCCTCCTCCCCCTGCCAGACAGTCACATAGCCGACACATACACGCTGTCCCGCCCAGGAGGGCTGGCAGGCTCTGTTGAAACAACCAGTCCACCACTGCAGAGCCTATCATTCCTGGAGTTTAGAAGCATCATTTGCATCACAACACTAAACCCGCCCCCCGCCACAGTCTGCGTCCCAGGTTTAAAACATTCCCGCGAAAACAGTAATAAAGACAACGGTGTTCATTAACAAAACAGAACAGATTTTATTTTTTGGGAAGGGGGTGAAGGGGGTATGTAACTGGAGAGGATAGTCAACGGTAACTGGGTAAAGAAACGAGGGCAAGTTCAGCTTCTGTGTCCACAAACTTAAAAGTCACTGGTGACCCTGCTCAGTCTGGAAACTGGCTTTCAAAGCCTCCCGGATCCACAGCGCGTCCCACTGGGCTCTTCTAATCGCCCGGCTGTCTGGCTGGGCGTAATCAGCAGCCAGGCTATTTGCCTCAACCTCCCACCCCGCCATAAAGGTCTCCCCCTTGCTCTCACAGAGATTGTGGAGCACACAGCAAGCTGCTATAACAATGGGGATATTGGTTTCGCTGAGATCACAGCGAGTCAGTAAGCTTCTCCATCTCCCCTTGAGACGGCCAAAAGCACACTCCACCACCATTCTGCACTTGCTCAGCCGGTATTTGAACAGTTCTTTTTCTGTGTCCAGGGCGCCAGTATAGGGCTTCATGAGCCAGGGCATTAGCGGGTAGGCTGGGTCCCCGAGGATCACTGTAGGCATCTCCACATCCCCAACAGTTATCTTGTGGTCCGGGAAGTAAATACCTTCCTGCAGCCGTCTAAACAGACCAGAGTTCCTGAAAACCCGAGCGTCATGAACCTTGCCCGGCCATCCGACGTTGATGTTGGTAAAACGTCCCCTATGTTCCACCAGTGCTTGCAGCACCATCGAAAAGTAGCCCTTTCGGTATGATGTCCTGCGCGTTTCCCAAGGTCACTACCTTTGACAGCAGTACCTTCACGATTGCCTTGGCTACTTGCATGACAACAACCCCCACGGTAGATTTGCCCACGCCAAAGTGGTTCGTGACTGACCGGTAGCTGTCCGGCGTTGCAAGCTTCCAGAGGGCTATGGCCACTCGCTTCTGGACAGTCAGGGCTGCTCGCATCCGGGTGTCCTTGCGCTTCAGGGCAGGGGACAGCAACTCACAAAGTTCGAGGAAAGTCCCCTTCCGCATGCAAAAGTTTCGCAGCCACTGGGATTCATCCCAGACCTGAAGCACTATGCGGTCCCACCAGTCCGTGCTTGTTTCCCGGGCCCAGAATCGCCGTTCAACAACATCCATATGCCCCATTGCAACCGTGATGTCCTCGGCACTGGGTGTCGTGGTTTCAGACAGGCGTGTGCTACTCTCGGAGTTCAGGTACTCACCCCGCTGCCGTAGCCTCCTCGCCTGATTTCTCTCTATCTGCCTCAGTGAAAGGTCGATGATGAGCTGCGAAGCGTTGACAACGGCCACAACTGCAGCGATGGTCGCAGCGGGATCCATGCTCGCAGTGCTGTGGCGTCCGCGCTGTCACTGACCAGAAAAGTGCGCGAACTGATTTCCCGCCGGCGCTTTCAGGGAGGGAGGGCGGGAGTGACGGTTGGATGACGACAGTTACCCAAAAGCACCCTCGACACATTTTTTTTCCCCCAGAAGGCATTGGGGGCTCGACCCAGAATTCCAATGGGCAGCGGGGACTGCGGGAAAGCTGCCCACAGTGCACTGCTTCCAATGTCGACGCTTTCCCCGTTAGTGTGGACTGACAAAGTCGAATTACTGTCCTTAGTGTGGACACACACGTTCGACTTTGTAATATCGATTCCACATATTCGATTTAACTAAAATCGAACTACTCTCGTAGTATAGACATACCCTTAATCATTACAGTTTTTACCCCTGATCAGCAATAATGTCATTTTTTATAAAGACAACTTCTGCCACTTCAATACTGTTGCTACCTTCAGAACCCATCTGTAGGTCCTCTCCACACCTGTGACCTAAAATAATTGGCTAGGTCCTTACCACTTTTCAACTTCTTTGGGTCTACCTTGACCACTACTCCAACTGTCTAGCCCTTTTTTGCTCCCTTTATTGGTTTTCCCTCCTTCGCTCTGCACAATCACCCAATTCATTCTTTGTCCTACTCATCTGTCACTTTCAGCATACTGCCCCCTATGCTAGAGACACCCTACATTGCATTATATCCAGCCCATCTAAAATCACACTTCTTCCCGTAGGCCCTACCCATGACATGTAAAATTTACAAGATGTATACCAAACGTGACTGTCTGCATGGTGTTCGACTAGTTTCTGTACTCTGAGGCTGAGATGTTATCTTCAATGTATGCTTTTTGTGTAATACAAAAACAGGGTCAAACCATGTTAGTAGCAGTGCTTTAATCCAGGCCAAGCCACCTTATCCCAGAAACAAAACTGACTCAAAACAAGTTTAACAGAACTACATTTTAATGAAATATTGATATGGTCTTTGCTGCTGATCTACAGCTTAACCAGTCAACACTTTTTCTTAGACCAAATTGCACTAGTCCTTTCCAGCAATAGGCACCCAAATCCCATACTTTAAGTTTGAGTTGCTCTCGGGCTAGCTCAGACTAAGGGACTTAAGAGGGACAGTTGTTTCTCACTGATCCTGCCAGCCTTGTCTGGAAATTGAGTTCTCACAGGAATAAATGACTAATTATTCTTTTCATGAAGAAAGTTTATTATTGCAGGTCTGTTACAATTCTAGTAGAAAGTAAAAGCTAATAAAGAAAATGAGCTAGGACCAATTTTTCTCATCAACAAGCAGAGGAAATGAATAAGCAGAGTACATACACTATTGAACCCAGCAGTATGATAAAGATAAAACACCTTCCATTCTTGACTGCAGATCAGTGTCTCCCCCATTATGGTTTCCAGTTCCTGCACCAGATGAAGAGGGGGATGGTAATAAAATATTGGCAGCTATTTATGGTGGTTAGTGGTAGTTCTTCTATTAGTCAGCTTGTCCTAGAACTAGGAACTGCTCCATCCTAGCTTATGTAACATGCAGCAAGCTTTCCATTCAAAGAAGTTTTATTGTTTCTAATACATACTGTAGTTGTGAGGGGAGGATACACAATAGCTAGAATGAAAAAGCTACCTTGACTGCAGTCTTCAGACCAATAAATGCCCAGAGTTCATGTTATTACATCCAAAGTCACTTGAAGTTCTTATTATCTAAACACTATCCTGAAGTCTGGTATTGAAGAAAAAGGACCCCTTCTCTGAGAAGCTTATCTTTCAATATTGTACAGTTAATCCACTCAAGTTTTTCATGGAAACTTGCCTCTTCAGCTCAGCTAAACTCAACTCACTGTAGCCACTAGGACAGGAGAGAAATACAGCTTTTTATGGGCATACGCCTTTTCTGGGAACAAGTTGTTGACTGGGAGAGTCTGTTTGTGCATACGTGAGGCCTTGTAACTGTTCATCCATATTATGTTCTTGTTTAACTACACGTTAGGTTAAGCTAGTCAGATTCCTAGGGTGTGAGAAATGCATTTAATTAAACCAACTCCAATGATAAAAACAAATCTAAACATTCAGAATTTCTTCCCCCCTCTTAATGTTCAGAAGCCAAAGGCTGGAAGAGCACTCAAAGCTACAGCCCACACTTCACCCACCCACCTATTGACAGTCTGCCTGGGGCTTGCCACAAGAGAGTGGGAGCAAACTGAAAAAACCACAGATGTGATGGATGTTCATTAAGTTGAAGGGGTCTACTGGCCTAGAAGTTGGCTTTGGTTTAAGTCACTTCTACAGAGCGAGCTGTTCCCCAGCATTGTCATAACATGCTGAGTCAGGCTGTGTGGGGGATTTGATTGGCTCAGAAGAAGCAGGGGAGAGGTTCTTGGACCCAGCCACATGAGGATCTTGAGCTGCAATAATCACAGAAGTTTTCTGCATACCAGCTCTACTAGAGTCCTGAGAGTGCTTGTTGCAGAAAATCTGACTTTCCTTATCTAGAGCTGTGTTCTAAAAAGGAAGGTAAAAGACAAAAACAGTTACATCAATGACCCATATTACCTGCCCCATTAAAACATTGCACGACACACATTTGGGGCATGCATTAGACTCAGAAAAAGGAGAAATAACATCAGAAATCTTAATGAATTGTAGGGTGTTTTGGTGATCAGAGGGATAACTTATCTCCTATACACGCCACAGCATCCAGCAGGTCATTAATAGAACCAAGTTTGATGAAGTACTTACAAAGTTTTAACTTTTTTTTTTTTTATTACAAGTCTGATGTGGATAAGCAGGCAGGCATGGTTACACCACCATATGGGGAGTAAGTTCTAAGGATTCATTTTCACCAAAATTCAGAGTGTGACTGTGCTGCCAATATTTTAACAAGGAGCACACACATTTCATAAGCCTGTGACAAATCCCAGGTAGCCACAGGAGCTTGCAATGGAGGTCTCAGGAATTTGTTTCCTCATTTAAACTAGAACACTCTTCCTCTCATACTTTGTTCTGGGTGTTAAATTTGCATGAAGCTGCATTTTACTGGAAATAGTTGTTGGATAATTAACAAGATAGCAGTGGAAGCATGGGGGATTAAGATGCACTAGGGGAATTGTAGAGTATCTGCCCTGAGATTTTTTTTTTTTTTTAAAGTACCTAACACCTCTGCAAGATAAATTAAACTAACTAAAAGTTTAATTTACAGAAGTACCTTCAAGTTAACTGGAGGGCCTGTCCCTAAGCAGGTCATTGGAGAAGGGAGCATCTTCAGTTAGGCTTCAATACTGACTTAGTATTTGGTTACCTATTTGCAACTGGCTGGGGCCCAGCTCAGCAGGTTTAATGATGTTTTTCCTGAGGGAGATTATTCTATACTGCTGATCACTCCAATGACTGGTTCTGAGCAGCATAGAGGCCATAAGCATCAATGGTGCATGACAGGATCCAGCTTACTAGGTGCTGACTCTCATGCTTGCCCACTTCTTTCCTGCCCTACATTCTGCTATATAGTCCCAAAGCTATAATTGGGTGGCTTGGGGAGTTGTTTGGATAACACTGCTCATTTCACAAGCCCACTTGTGAAAGTTAGTCCAGAATAAATCAGGAATAGTTAAAGTTACACTTACCTTATTCTGGACTAGCTTTAATGTGTAGACAAGCTCGAAGGCACACACATTTTTCAAAGATAGCCATTTACTTGGAAGCAGTATGGGCCGTCTTGCCTCCAACCTTCCCTTTCACAAAATCTGATGTTTTGCAAGGTGAAAAATAACCACTCTGCCTAGATTTGCATAAAAGTTTCAGAGATATAAAAGTCACCAAGTAAAATGGCAAATGGTTATCTGGAACATCACTGAAAGATGTTCTTTCACTTTTATGCAGTTCTAAAATTCTGCCCATTTCAGGATAGCTGTTATTTCTCCTTTTTCCTTTGTCAAACTCAGAACATGTATTTTGTGCAGCAGAACAAAACATTGCAGTTAGTACATACCATTGCCTTGGACCTACTCAGAGGAAAGCAATGCAGGCATTGGGAAAGGAGGAAAAAGGAAGGAAGCAAGGGATAGAAACTACACTTACTTTTAAGCAGAACTATCATCATTGAAACAAATTTAGATTTAAAAATAATATTGAAATTCTTAAAAAAGTCTGTAAATAAAAGGATTTTACAGCAAGACATTCTTAGCAGCAGAAATAGTGCTTTCCCTGTTGAAGGCAGCAGGAAGCAGATTTCTTGTGCAGTTCCACTTATCTACCACATGATGGTGTCATCCGTGTTAAATTTGTTAGTCTCTAAGGTGCCACAAGGACTCCTCATTGTATCTGTACTAACTGCGGCTGAACTTCTTCTCTAAGGTTTTCAAAGAACCTGTATTAGAACTAAGTGGCTACATCATGCTATAGAGGGTTTTCATTGAACAGTTTCCTCACACATAAAAGAGAAAGTGATATGGCTTTGTGATGCTACATTACGTTTAAGGGACTTGATAACACAAACTCTGAACTGTAGATAAACCAGCGCAAAGATGAGGCAGAAAAAAGGTTTGGGACTAAATTCTTATAAGGTTCCTTTTTCCACTAAGTATCTTAATAGAAGACTCAGACATTATCCCTAGTCTTCCCTGCATATTCAGTTACAGAACTAGGCAGATATGAATTTTCCTTACTACTTGTTAAAGGGAGATAAACAAAAATAAGTTTTCATTGGCTACATAGGTAACAGAAAAAACCCACACCAAGAAGAAGCCAGATGCTGTACTGTGTCAGAGATTTGAGACAAGCTTAAGTGGCATGCAAATTGGAGAGGGGCTGAGAGTTAGAATTAAAATTGCTCTTATTAAGTTTTGTACCAGCTTTCAGCTTCAGGCTTATCCAGTCTCAACTGTATAAAGAATGAAGCGCTGAAGTCCCTCTCAAACTGTCAAGTCAAACTGTCAAATGAAATGTAGACAACAGCATCAACCTGAAATCAATATTGTCTTCACTCTTGTGAGTATTTTGATGTTACTACAATTCCTACTTTTGAACTTGTGACCTATTCAATTCATATATATGTACATGTAAGTGGGCAGATTTAAATAATTTTTCCACATGCAGACAACTACAAATATTTATTAAAGTGGGACAGTGACACTACACTTACATGTACATCATGTAAGGCCATCATATATAATTGATACAGTGGAAAAAATCATCTCTGGCTACTAACTGAGTCAACTGCAAGTGCTGTGTTGCCAGAGTGGCATATTCAGTATAGCAAATATATAGCTGTGCAATATAACTTCTTGAAGGTATCTGAAGACACATTTTGTGCCATAGTATCCATCCCTGGGCTGGAAAAAAGACAACCACTTGCAGGGGTGAGAACTCGTAACTCAGTCTGCATAGTTGTTGGAGCACAGCAGTGATGACTAGTCAGTAACAAGTTTACTGGTGAAATGGAGCTGGGCTAAGCTCACCCACACAGCTCACTGTTGTGCAAAAAAAAAAAAAAAAAATCAGACAACTTTTGTAAATTCAACTCGGATGCATTAAGATTCTTCTATATAAAATTCATCTATGTTTCCTACCAAGTCTGGCCTCTGATAACATTCATTTGCAGAGATTAGATAGGGCCAATCATAACTCTGGGAAACATCCAAAAGATTAAATACACTTTATGATGAGGAAGTGGTTTTAGATAGAATATTTGCTCCAGAAAATTTAGTCTTGTGGACAAAAGGTGCTACAAGAAAACCACCATTAAAATGAAGTGGAAAAGATTTCAGTGATTTCCAAACTAGCAGGTGAGCTTAATGAAGTATTTTTTGCATTGAGAGAGAGTGTGTGTGTTTAAAAGAAATATCTACAGCTCAGCTAATGCACCTCAATACAGACCTGGCTGCTCCTGAGCAGTGACCCACTCAGATTGAAATAATACATGATGTATAGACTAGGATTACACACACACAAACAATACCAGGCTTGTTTTTGGTAGTGCATTTGTACCACTCTGTTCTTTAAATAATTATTTCCAGGTTAAAACATGTTAGACAAATATACAAAGTCATATCTACACATAAAAATGCTGCATTTGCTTACCATGATGACAGAGACCCCAGCGGTTGTATTGTTCTGCTTGGGTAGCATGTTGTTAAAGTGCTGCTTCAGTTTACCTGTTACTTCAGCTTGCATATTATTCTCCTGCGAGGCATCATCCTGTGTAAACAAGATACACACACACACACTACTCCTCAGGTTTGGGGTTAAAAAAAAAAAAAGTGTTTGGAAATAGAAAAATTACAAATAAAATCGACAGAAGGGATTTTCCTTCATCCTGGGATCCCTGCTCATGCAGGGAATTTAACTGCTGGGCTGCATAGAGAGAGATTCAACCTTTTTTCTTTTTAAAGTCTTCTGCTGCTGAGAAACAGTTTACACTGAGCTCAAGTGAGCTGCATATGGCAGGAGAAACTTTGGCTTAAAATGTGGTATTTTGTTTTTCAGGTTAAGGGAGGACACTATTACGAGTGTGCCATGACAAGACACCTGCTAACGACTCCTGGCATTAAATGTAACATGTATGTTTTTACACAACAGCAACATTGCAAAGGAAAAGTAACAGCCATTAAAATGCTGATGACCTAAGAGTATTTAAATAAAGCCTAATGATGATCTTTAATTTCCATACATTGTACATTGACTATTTATATCCATACAATATTTGTTAAGTGGCTAAACAAATGGGGGCAGTTATTCACCAGCAACACCCTTTTTTTTTTCTTTTATAATTCTCAGAAAACCAGGATTTAATTTGAGTTCTTCTCTTTCGAGGTAAATTGCACCAATTTTGCTTAGTGCTCCAGCCTGAAAGTTCACAGAATGACACACTGTGAAATGTTTCAGAGTAGCAGCCGTGTTAGTCTGTATCAGCAAAAAGAACAAGGAGTACTTGTGGCACCTTAGAGACTAACAAATTTATTTGGGCATAAGCTTTCGTAGGGGGAAAATTAGCATGGGGAAATAGTTTTTACTTTGCTGGCAATAAGGACTGGGAGTGGATGGGTCATTACACAATGCCCCTCTGCCATGTCCATTGGCCAAACCGGACAGTGGCTACGCAAAAGAATAAGATAATGGACACAAATCAGACATCAAGAATAACATTCAAAAACCAGTCGGCGAACACTTCAACCTCCCTCGTCACTCAATTACAGACCTAAAAGTCGCAATTCTTCAATTCAAAGACAGACTCCAACGAGAAACTGCAGAACTGGAATTAATTTGCAAACTGGACACACCATTAAATTAGGCTTGAATAAGGACTGGGACTGGATGGGTCATTACACAAAGTAAAAACTATTTCCCCATGCTAATTTTCCCCCTACTGTTACTCACACCTTCTTGTCAACTATTTGAAATGGGCCATCCTGATGATCACTACAAAAGTTTTTTTTCTCCTGCTGATAATAGCCCACCTTACTTGATTAGTCTCGTTAGAGTTGGTATGGCAACACCCATTTTTTCCATGTTCTCTGTGTATATACATCTTCCTACTGTATTTTCTACTGCATGCATCCAATGAAATGAGGTTTAGCCCAGGAAAGCTTATAAATGTTAGTCTCTAAGGTGCCACAAGTACTCCTCGTTCTTTACACTATGAAATGATTTTGAAAATAAACATTTGATTATTACTGTTGGTAGGGGAGATCAGTTTATTATTTATTACTAATCTCCTACATTAGGATCACAAAAGATGGACGCCAGGGAAGTCTCTCCCTATGGACACACAAACAGTGTTAAGTTACATTTTTGAAAATGGGACCCTACATTGTGCCTCTCCATTTTACACACAGATTAACTGTGCATGTAAAGTATGTCACTGACTACATATTATACACCAAAGCAGGTACTGGTGCTGCCATATATGTATTTTGTGAGCACCATGTTTTGGGCCAAATTTCAAAAACAGGCGCTTGAGTTACCCATAAGGCCCCTCTGCCACAAGCATGCCTGTCTGGGATGGAGGGCATTTTTGGTGCTACGGAGGGGGATCAGAGGAGCTACCCAATGCCTTCTAACCTATTTTCTGTTAGGAAAAAACCCTCACCCTGCTCCACTGGAATATAAAGTTGCTGCCCACTTCCTTATGTAGCAATATAGAATGATAAAATCCTATGCTATTGGGTAAACAGCCAACATATTGGCTATCTACACTAGCTGTGTCTCTAAAGCATCCTCATGTTCACAGAAAAATCATGTTAGCAAAAGAAGCTGTCCAGTTGAATGCTCTCCATCCCTTATTCTTGTGAGCTTTTTTGTAAATTCAGTTTCATTTGCTTCAAAAGACAGCCCACAATAACCTCTGTGCAGCAGAAGGGTAGACTTCAGCGTATAACTGTCCTCTGTGGTGTCATTTATAGGCAGTTCATTCTTTGTTGATGGGGGACATAGAACTCAGCTTGCCCAATTCTGTTTATCAAGCAACTTCTGTCACTACTTCTGACAGCACTATTACAGTTAGAGCTTAATATTATATATCTAATTAGGGACAAGTACAATGCAGAGTTTACTCACGGACACCCAGGGATGGCCTAGGATCTGTGCTGCTGTATATCGAGCTTCTACGTTTACCTGTAGCATCAGACTAATTAACTCCTGAAAAACAAAAGAGTGAAAAGAGAGGGAACATTAATATTAAAATGTGAAGCAGCTTTTGCATTGAATTCTTCCCAGCATTCAAAGTGGTGTTTTTCCACTACCTGGTTGAAATCCTGGCCCTGCTGAAGTCAATGGCAAAACTCCTATTTGACTCCCAGGGGGACAGGATTTCACCCTCACACTCTAAATTGCAGCTGTAATATAAAATATATTCTTCTGTACATACATGCAGGCAGCATGGACAGACTAGTCAGAATGGAACTGCATCCTCCTTAAACCCTCTGGGTACAGCACATATGCAGATACCCTCATGCAAAAAGAAAGTCCCATAATGTTTTGTAACCATCAAGTGACAGGGCACATAGTGTTTGAGTAATTTACAGAGAGAGGATAAAGCTGCTGAAGGGGGCTCAGTGGGGATGAGGAGGATGGCAGAGCAGAAAGCACCTGCCAAGAGCACCAGCTTGTACCGAAAGCCAAGTGCATTTATGAGCCTGGAATTTTAAAGCTATTACTAGCAGGGATGATTTAACTGTACAGACAGTAAACTAATACACAAAGATAATTTTTTTATTTTAAGCGCTATTACTAGAACCATCTGTAAACATTTAAGATGATACCATTCCTTTACTGCTGGAAAATGAAAGCTACCCATCAGCACAGAGCACTTAAGAATTCTATTCCAAAGGAATGACTGACAGCACCCAATGTTAGTTAATTTTAATTATCTATACTATGGGCTAGTTTCTTTGCCTTGGCTACTCTGTGTTGCTCCAGAAGCACAAAGGGGTCGTTAGCCAGCTTGACCAATCTTATAAGGATCCCTCCCACCATGAAAAGGGAATCCCCAGACAGAGTTAGGCCAGGAAAAAAGGGGGCATTGTCTAGAGGGCTGATGTGCTTACGTTTCATGGAAGTCACTGGGATTTCACCGTACATTTAACTGTAAGTATATGCTTAACTGCTTTGTTGACTCAAGGCCTTTGAAACGCTCAGAGACTATACAATAGGTTCACTGCATATTTCTATGGAACTTCTGTTTAGTACTGTCACAAGTGGGTCTGTAGCCATGGTAAATCTTAAGAGCCTAGTCACACAAAAGGCAGCCAGTGAAGTTATGAACACTAGGTGTAACTTTTCATCTCCAACTTTTATCAAATTTATTAATTCAAGTTCCTCCTTTGCAGCTGGCAACTGCAGGTTCCAGACACAAAATAACATTCATGAAGAAACTAATTAATGTCAAATAATTCCCATCATTAAAACTCAACTGCCCCATTTTTTTGGAAAGTTTCTGTAGCCTCAGGATTGTCTCTTGCTTTATGTACTAATGAAGAACATTCCAATGAGACTTATTCTAGTAGACAGCAACTTCTCTGGAGAAACAATACATGTGTAATTAGGAGTCTTTTGTTCACCCTCCAGTTGTGGAAAATGACTCTCTCAGCAAATTACCCAGCAAGAATACGAGCCAGGGATAGTGGGCTGGATGCTTCAGGCTAGTCACATTGTACTCAGTTCAAGTTTGGAGCAGGAGGGCCACCTCTGAGGCTGCTTGGTGCCGGTTTGACAGCTGCTCTCTTTTGTGCAAACTGCCAATTGATTTGAGGAAGGAACCATTTTGGCAGCTGAAAACTGGGAACCCCTGGCCACACTTCATATTTTAACAGCCAGGAAAGGGGAAGACACGGCTATGAAAACTGTAAGCTGTGTGAATGCGCTCCTAGGCTGGGGCTAGACTTGCTGGCTTTAGGGTTGCTTTGGCTCTCAGAGTAGTGCAAGACAGGTTTATCTTAAGGAAGAATTGGGACTATGGTCTTTTATGAGGCTATCATCAATGCCACTCTAGCCAATGGCCATTAGGAGATTGAGAGCAAAGGAGCCAATTTCTTTCTTTCGATAACTCTGATTTTCATCTGCAATGCACCCATGTGCCCCTGGACTCTGGATGAATCCTATGAACAATCATTTACACATCACTCACGGGAACACTACTATAGCTAGGACCCTAAAAAATTCATGGCCGTGAATATCAAACGCATCATGGACAATGAAATCTGTATAGCATGGGGTAAAAGCACACAAAAGACCATATTCATGGGGCCAGACCAGCGTTTCTCAAATTGGGGGTCCTGACTGAAAAGGGAGTTGCAGGAGGGTTGGAAGGTTATTTTAGGGGAGTCACGGTATTGCCACCCTTACTTCTGCACTGCCTTCAGAGCTGGGTGGCCAGAGAGCGGTGGCTGGTAGCCAGGTGCCCAGCTCTGAAGGCAGTGTCTCACCAGCAGCAACAAAGAAGTAAGAGTGGAAATACCACACCATGTCATCCTTACTTCTGCACTGCCGCAGGCAACGGCTCTGCCTTCAGAGGCTCACTCTCCAGCTGCCCAGCTCTGAAGGCAGCACCGCCACCAGCAGCGCAACCCCCCCCCACAATAACCTGACGGCCACACACAACTCCTTTTTGGGTAAGGATCCTTGCAATTACAATACTGTGAAATTTCAGATTTAAATAGCTGAAATAATGAAATTTACGATTTTTAAAATCCTATGACCGTGAAATTGACCAAAATGGACCGTGAATTTGGTAGGGCCCTAAATAGCATTTGGGCCTCTACAGGAGTTAGGGTTAGAATTTCAAACATTGCCTTTAAATGACTGAATCTATGAAATCAAAAGGAAGTGGTATCTTACTAATACTTTACTTAACTGGCAAATCAGCTATTTGCATCTGAATGAGCTCTAGCCAGCTTAATGCTTCTAGTCCAAAGATGAAATGGGAACAGGTGAAATGAACAGTGTCTAGTCCACGTAGCAAGCAGCCCTCTCTCAAAAGGGTGATGAGGGGGGAAATTTGGAGAGATACTTACACTGCAGCTGAAGCACTGAACCTAGTATAACCCTCATCATTAAATAAACCAAACTACATACAATGCTCACTGAATGTAATCAACATTCTGTTACAATCATTCAGCCAGAAAGTAGGGTTGTGAGACCTGCATTTTCATCACTGCCATGCTCTGAAGAGTACAAGCATTTGGAATATAGTCAACAATAGTACAGATTCTGTGTAGCCAGGAAGGCACAATGCTCCCACTGGCTTGTCAAACAATTTCACAGCTTGAAGCCCTGGGTTCCTAACTTATTTCAGTACCTTAGCTGAGTCAGTGATGTTATCCCAGTACGGAGAGGGAAACTCTAGCTTTCCAATGAGGATCTGATCAAAGAGATCTTCCTGAAGATTGTTCTCACTGTGGATGAGTAACAATGGAAGAGAACAAGAGAAAGGGGTAATTTTTGTCACGCAGGCATTAAAGTTACATTTTTGAGGTGGTGAAGAAGCAAAATTCACATCAACTATTACAGAAGTTTGCCACCTTGTACTCTAGGAGTGTAAGTTTGGCAGTATTACACCATAGTTATCCTGTCAGTAGTGGTGAGGATGGGGAGGCAATATACAGGAGAAAGGCCTCAGTCTGTCTCCCATTCAAATAGAGTTTGCATTGGTAACATGAGGACAATCATCTGTGCAGTAACAGACAAGGTACAATCTGCTGCTGGTGCTGGGCAGGAAAAGTAAATCAAGTTAGTCTTTTATTTTCCCTGAGCATCCCCATGGCTCCAGAGGACCAGCCACAATAGGCAAGCGATGTGTGTAGGCACACCAGCAGCAATGATGTGATCCTCTCCTGTGAGCCAATCCGACAATTTTTTTTAAATACACAGAGAGGATTAGGAAAACCTGGGATAAATTCAATCCCATGCTGAATTTAACAACCTGTGCCACTGGCATAATCCATAACAATGAAAGAAATAGCCCCTATAATGCCAAAAAGAGGGATGGGGGGCAGGAACAGAATATACACACACAGCAGATCTGTTGAATAAGATGGGACCAATTTTACAATTGTACTCACTTCTGATTAGTGGTTTAAATCTCTAACAATATTGCTCAGATTCTCTTACATTTGTTCACACCTGATTATTGCAGTCAGAAGCATGACAGAATAATTGTAATGATATGGTACATCTTTGAAGCGCGAGCTAAACATTGCTAACCAGTCAACTGTGTCTGAAAAACAAATTGTAGAACTAAACGGCAACTTCTCTGCCTTTTCACAATTATTTAAAAATAACCTGGGAGGAACAACATAGCCACAGAGTGGCTAATTTTAACTTTTAATAAAGCTAATCTAAATGTGCCCTTTGTTGTGTAATTGTATCCCATGCCCTTGAAAAAACACAGGCAATGATATATAATGGATAACTCTGGTCACCTGATAATAAAAATTAGATACTTCCTGATTTAAAATGTGGTTTCTGATTCCTTCTCTCCCAAAGTTCCAGTTACTTTACTTTATTTTACTCCCATCTCAAACAATCACAGAAAAGAAAAGTGTGTTGATATTAAATCTAAGTATGGATATTATATGCTGGACATGCAGAGTAACCATAACAAATTTTTGATTCACTGATTACAAACTCTTTCATATGATGGGCACCAAGTTTGTAATGAGATTGAAAACAATCATCATCTACAGAGCTCAACTAATAGAAATAAGATATTTAAATGAACGTTGCTAACTGGAATCATTTACCTGTGACCACTTCTCCAAGATAAAAACAGTAAGTTGAACTTGCCAGCTGCAAACACTAGAGGGTGTACAATACATGCTCACTGCACTGAGCTCTTGCTGTGGAGTATGGGATTGGAGGACAAAGGGACAGAGAAAGCTGGCTTCTCACAGTAAGACACCCCTACACACCTGACAGCTGGTCACCCACTCCTGTTATTTATTTTATTTTTTTTAAATAGGCAGGAATGCACTTCTCTCTCTTGTGCTCAGAAATAGTGACAGCTGGCAAAAGGGCAGGGTGATATCTAAACTAGGGGCAGCTTAAGCCAGTTAGAAAAGGAGAAAAAAAACTTGGGGAAAATAATAGTTTGGAAACAGCTGGAGCCGACTATTGCTGCGGGGGGGGGGCAGGGGGGTGCAAGGGGAATCAGATTTCCCCCTTATTTGAACAATTATTTGGGTAATTAATTCTTTACTATCTTCCCTTTGACCTGGAACTAAACTCACCTGCGAAAAGGTGGGAATCCACAAAGCAGTATGTATGTGATCACACCTGCAGCCCATATATCCACCTTTAAGCCATATCTGTAAAATAAGAGAACGAGTTACTTGTGCAGCTTCCAAAATGTGTCACCTCTAGTTAGTTGTTTTTTAAATTAATACATACTGAGAGTCTGCCAAAGGCAGATGTATTAGCATTTCATAGGAGTGGAGTTTGTCCTTCAATTAATACCACGGAGTATAACAAGAGGGGCATCTAGTCAATATTTTTCTGGTTGTCCTCCAGAGTATTGAGAGCCCTGAGGATCCCACATTTTCCTTTGTTTTTAGTTCACAATCCCCCAGTCTCCATGGAACAGTCAATAGCTTTCTGGTCTGATTCAGATTCTTTTCAGCACCAGCCCATAATAATCAAAGGAGGATATTGTTGAGAGAGAGGGGGAAATCCTTTCCCTCTCCTGCCACAGTGGACAAACTGCTTCTGCATCATTCCCAGACACTGCAAACTGGGGAGCAAGCTTCCAAGTCTTGAGTCTCCTGTATGAATGAGTAACACTAGGATGAAGAACCAGGACTTTTCTTTTTAAACATATGAATACAAATACTGTAGGTCAAAACATGTCACATTTTCTCTGATTTTTCTAGCTCTGCAGGTGGATCAAATACCCTTTGACATCTTGGTCTCTCACAGCTCTCAAAAATACTTTTCAACAATTGTGCTATGCAAGAGCAACAGTGCATAAAACAATCTGATATTAGAAAATCCAAATTATTCATGCCAACTATCACCTACTCCCCAACCAAGAGGTCTGTGATTTACTTCCAGAATCTTTGTGACAGAGTCAGAGCCATCTTCCCAATTAAGCAGTTAGCTGCAGCAGCATCTCTTATCTAAGTTACATGTGTGCACACAAATATTTTGCAGAGTGGTATCAGAGGAAATATATATGAAAGAGGCTGATATATTGCACTCATTAGACAAGCAGTTGAAGACCAGTTTAAATGACCCACACCCACAGAGCAGTGAAATCAAATATTTACCAAGGGTCAAAATTTGGCCCTTTTACACACAGAGTAATAAACAGTCTTTTACACACCAACTTAGGAGACAAAACTGCTGTATCCTCACCCTGTCTCTGCAATGATTTCTGGAGCCACATATGTAGGGGTGCCACAGACTGTATACAAGGGTTCTTCAACCACTGTGGCCAGTCCAAAGTCCCCTAGCTTCAAGGACTTTGTTCCATCTGAATACTCGCATACCTGGGGTTAGCAAAAACACAACAGGGATTGAAGGATATTTTTCCAATACATGAGGGAGTAAAACAGCAAAGGCTGAACATGATATAATGTGATGAGAAGAGAGATTCTTAAGCTATCCACTGCATTGGTTTTGCTCCATGATTCTTGAAGGCTTGGACTTCCAGTGCTGTGATTCATCTTTGTGCTTGAGGAGCTTTAATTCTCTCTTGGAAAGTTCTGATGGGGTTAGACTCAATTTGAGAAAGGAAATAAATCTAAATGATTTTTAAAATAGATTTTACTCTGTTTCTTGATAGATCTAGTCCCCACCTACTCCTAAAAATCTAGAACCAATTTCCTATTGCTTTTAGTAATACTATTCACTTACATAGTGCTTTCCATCCTGAGCATGCTATAGAATGATGTATTGCTCATGCTGAAGGACAGGTGTAGAAGATAGGTTCCTGCCTGGAGAAGATTACACTCTAAATGAAGGTTTAAATATTAAATTTTCATAACACCCTTGCAAGGTGTTTATTGCCAGAGCAATGGTTAGTGTAATGGACAGGACTAGAGTTCTGGAGTTCTTCCTCAGAATACTAGACCACTATGCTCTGCATTTTATAAAATGCCTTTCAAATATCTTCTCTATGGCCTCCCTGCCATCCACATCACCCACTGCATTCAAAATGCAGCTGCTAAAATCTTTGCCTGCTGTTCTGACCATGTTACTGTTAATCTCCCCTCCCCCCCAACTCACACTGCCCCCTACTTTTCCAACACACCAAGTTCAAGCTTTTTGTCCTCACATTCAAGGCTCTTGACATCTCTGCTCCTTTCTGTCTACTCAACAGATCTAGTATCTTATCACATCAGCCGCCCCTGCCCTCTGTTCAGCCAACACTGCCAACTTTACATGTCCACTTGTCCCACAAATGTGTGTCTGCTTTTTTCCATGCTGCCACTTACGCACAGAACCTGCCCCACACCAGTCTGATGTGTAAGACTGTCTCCCCCTCCTTCAACCCGCTCAAGACCTATCATCAACCTGATCACTTTACTTGTATGCCATCTGTGTTGTCTTGAGATTGTAAACTCTTTGGGCAAGTATTCTATCTTATGTGTACTGACAGTGCCTACCACACTCGGACTCCCAATCCTGAACTGGGCCTCTGAGTTTTCCTTTTGTGTATAAGATATTTAAATGTAGGTACTTAAAACTATATTTTTTTCTTTAAAGAGTCCATACCCAATATGGAAACTCTGTGCTTATCTGTCTCAGAAGTCTGTATTCCCTATGTCAAGCAACACAACTCCACATATTTGCCAAAGTACTGAACCTCTCCCTAAAAGAAACCTACCCAAAAAGCAGCCATAAACACAAACAGATACATTTAAGAACAGTGGTTATCAAACTTATTTGATCGTGTCCCCCTTCTTTGTGTCTCTAGTAGTTTATGCCCTTCCCCTGCCACACAAGTACCTATACCGATAAAAAACCCAAGATGCACCACTCACTAAACATTAAAAACAGTAATGCAGTGATTCAAACAGAGCCATTTAAATATATAGTAATGTAAATTTTAAGTGAGATATTGCTTATTTGCATCATACTGTTGTTACTAACGTGATGGGTGTGCCTTTTTTGGGAGCAAAGCAATTCCATCCTGGGTTGGATGCTTGGGACAGCTATCCAGAGATCCCTTTGTACCTTCAATTAAGTGTGCACACCACGTCGTAACAAGTGGATTAAACAACAGATGGCAACAACTTTGTACAATGCTATGCAAGCTTAACAGAAATCTGTCAAAATTCACCATCTAGAGTCAAATGCATAGTGCCAGATGAAGACTCGATATGTAGGGGTCTACCAAATTTGTGGCCATGAAAATCACGTCATGTGAAATATGGTTTCCCCTGTGAATTCTGGTCTTTATGGCCCAGCTCTGAAGGCAGAGCTACCCGGGTGCCCAGCTCTGAAGACAGCGCCTCCCACCAGCAGCAACACAGAAGGGTGGCATGGTATTGCTGCTCTGCCCTCGCAGCTGGGCAGCTGGAAAGCCATGGCTGCTGGCTGGGCACCCAGCTCTGAAGGCAGCACCGCCTGCCAGCAGCAACACAAAAGTAAGGGTGGCAATATCGCAATACCCTAATAGGCTTTTGACCCCCTTTCAAGTCCGGGCCCCTAGTTTGAGAAACTTGGCAGAGATATCACACATTTTTTATGGGTTGGTCATGGCATAAACAGTACATTTAACAGATGTGTAACACATTTGCTATTTATGCCATGACTAACCCACAAAAAATTGTGTCATTGCTGTGGGTAAAATGTATGCAGTACGTTTCTTTTTCCTAAAGCTTCTCACGCCCTGCTACAATACATTCTGTACCACCCCCGGGGGGGCCCGTCCCCCACTTTGGGAACCTCTGATTTAGAGAACAATGCACTATACTCTCCCCACTCTTTGTTGCTCAAGGGACACCAAAGGTAATTACAAAAGCAATTGAACTGCATTTTCTAAAGGTGGCACTTAGTAGAATGCAGGCCCCACTGAGGACATAAAGGAGATATCTATGTCCACAGGTTTGCCCATGTATTTTTTGCTGACTACTTAAGCATGCAAATGCATGATCTTCATAGTTTAGATGCAAAATGCACGTCTAAACTTCCATGTTTACGGAATTATTGGATAGATTATCAAGGAATGTATGTTATGTGGAAATGTGTACACACACACACACACACACACACACACACACACACACACACACACA